>NC_069362.1:73592500-73906666 GCF_021730395.1 Mercenaria mercenaria | reverse complement strand
ATTACATCTAGAGCCATGAAACCATGAACTGCGACAGGGAATGGGGACACAAGTGTCCTCAGACATACATCTGGCTAAGTACACAAAAACAACAATAAATTTAACATGTCGAGTTTAAAACATCAGGATATGATTTTAATCCAGGAAGTAAAAATCGTTACATTCCATATCTGTTTAAATTTATATTCTAAATATTTTAATATTAGACGCAATCCTCAAACTAACACATAACTATAAGAATAATTAAGATGTATGTCTGCACATGTATGCAAAGATTTTCTGTATATTCAGATGTAAGTTATCTGACATACAAAATGCAATGTATTTCATGAAATATTTAACTGCACGTGAAATAATTGAAAGAAGTGACTTCTAAACAAACTACGTACATGTACAGTAAGGCCAAATTTCATCAATTTTTACCGAACCGTTTCAGAGAAGAAGGTGAGGACACACGGACGGTAAGTGATCACAATAGGTCATCCTCTGAGATACAAAGTGGAAAAGCGCTGGTTCTGTTTGGCTGAGACTGTTCACGGACGATAACAAAAATGCATGCCAGTACACATACAATGCTCTCCCAATTTCATTTGTTGTTGAAATAACCTGCTGATATAATTCACAATAACTGTCGAAGAATTTAAGTGTTTATTTGTAATACCGTCGTTATATTAGGACACACACTGTAATAAAATGTCTACACCAAAACCAATGTATGGTCACTTTATAGACATTACCTTACATAAAATCCCTTATATTGCGTCGTTCTTTTTTCATGTAAAGATATTTGTCTAACAAGCGCTCGTAGAACACGAAATGCCCAACTTGATGCATTGTGCACTGGACGATTTACGTACTGACCTCAAATCAATAATTATGGGTCATTTACTAATGACCTCTGTATCAAATGTGAACTTAGACCAAAGCATTGTCTAGATAGATATTTGGCAAAAAAGTTCTATTTTGGGTCAATGTGACCTTGACCTTTGACCTACTGATGTCAAACTCAGTAGGGGTCATCTGCTGGTCATGATCAACCTCCCTTTTACATTTCATCCTAGGCCCAAACGTTCTCAAGTTATCTTCCGGAAATTGTTTTACTGTTCCGGGTCACTGTGACCTTGATTTTTGACCTTCTGATATCAAAATCTATAAGGCACTCTGCTGTTCATGATCAACCCCCTATTAATTAAGTTTCGTGCGTTCTCAAGTTATCGTCCGGAAACGGTTTAAATGTTTCCGGTCACTGTGACCTTGACCTTGCTTTGATCTCAAAATCAATAGGGGTCATCTGCTGGTCATGACTGCCCCCTATCAAGGTTCGTGATCCTTGGCTAAAGCGTTCTCAACTTACCACCCGGTAAAAATCAAAATCAGTACGAGCCATTTGCTGGTCTATTCTATTAAGTTTCGTGATCCTAGGCCTAAGCGTTCAAATTATCGTCCGGAAATGGTTTACCTGTTCCGGGTCACAGTGACCTTGTCCTCTGACCTACAGATCTCAAAATCAATAGGGGTCATCTACTGGTCATAATTAATCTCCCTATTATATTTCTTGATCCTAGGCCCAAACATCCTGTTATCATCGGTCACTTTGACTTTGATCTTTGACCTACTGATCTCAAAATACACAGGGGACATCTGCAGTTCATGATCAACCTCCCTATTACGTCTCGTGATCCTAGGCCCAGGCGTTCATAAGTTATCGCCGGAAACGGTTTAACTGTTCCGGGTCACTGTAACCTTGTCCTTTGACCTGCTGATGTAAAAAACTCATTTGCAGGTAATGACCTACCTACCTATTAAGTTTCGTGATCCTAGGCTTAAGCGTTCTCAACATATCGCTGGGAAAATCTTTAATTGTTCCGAATCACTGTAACCTTGACCTTTGATCTACTGATCTCAAAAAAATCTATATGGGTCATTTGCTGGTCATGACCACCCTTCCTATTTACTTTCATGATCCTAGGCCCAAGCGTTCTTGAGTTATCATCCGGAAACCGATTGGTCGACGGACCGACTGACAGCCAGACCGCAAACAATGTATCCCTTTCTTCTTCGAAGAGAAACATAATAATACAGTCTAATATACCAGGCTTTACGCTCCCTAGATGGTATTATATTTTGTTTGTTTTGGGTTTAACGCCGTTTTTCAACAGTATTTCACTTGTGTAACGGCGGGCAGTTAACCCATGGTGTGTTGCTGGATTTTGTACCAGTACAAACCTGTTCTCCGCAAGCAACTGCCAACGTCCCCACCCTAGGATTGAACACACGACCCCACGATTCGTAGATCTGCGTTCTCCCTATTGAGCTAAGCGGACGGGCAAGATGGTATAATGCATGTGAATATAATGAGTAGGTCAAGTAAGATGCTAGGTTCTCTAAATGAATGTTCTTGCTGATAGGAAAAGTGTATCAGCAGTCAAAAACATGTATAAGAATACTTATATAACGTTATAATTGTCAGTTTTGTCTAGACAGTTATTTTTCTCAACATGTTATATTATACCGGGTTTATACAGACCCGTTTCATGATTCAAGGATATAGTATTAACGAACGAGATTGCTCATTTTAAATATAAATTTTATATAAATATGCATAAAAAATGTATGTGTTTGCGTATGTGTGCGTGTGTGTATTCGGGTTTAACGTGTTTTTCAACATTTTTCCCAGTCGTAAAAACAATTTTGCCTACTTTGAGCAGTGAGAGCAATGTCCAACCTAATAGTACTACGGAATCCTGTTAATGTCATGTGAAATGTCGCCCTTCGCCCCTCAAAGGCAACGCACGACATTGCGATACGACATCGCGACAATACAATACGACGCGCGACAATGCGATATAACACATGACAATGCGATACGACGCGCGACAATGCGATATGACATTAGTCAAAATGTCGAGATGTCACTTCGCAATGTCGTGCGTCAAATTGGCAATTTTGGAACGATATGTCGCGTTGCCCGTCGTATCGCACTGTCGCGCGTCGTATCGCACTGTCGTGCGTCGTGTCCTGCATTTAATCGACGCGCGACAATGCGTACGACACACGACATTCTCAAACGACATTGTCGCGATGTCGTATCGCATTGTCGTGTGTCGCCTATTCGTCTATAGCACGACGCGCGACATTGCGATACGACATTGAGACAATGAGATATGACAAACAACATTCTCAAACGACACTGTCGCGATGTCGTATCGCATTGTCGTGGGTCGACTGGTGTGTTGGACAAAAATTTACTTCCGTCAGACTGTGACAAAAGTTACCCTCTCACGCCTCATTTTGCATCATTACTTAGATGAATATACATTAATGTATTAAGGCACACCGCTCACCGTCCACCAAACGCGCGAGGAGAATGGCGTCGTCTGCGGGTTACCTGGTCCTGGGTAGGTTTTTCTTATATAAAAAGATTGACTGTCGATTATTTGGTATATTCAATGGTCTATTGTCGTTTGTAGTGTTGAAAATCGAAGGATCAGCGTGCAAGAACTACCTATGGTGCTACATATGCAGTGGGTTAGCATGTCATGTGGTGTCTGACGGGGAATTTTAATCATTAAAGGAAACGAACGCTTATTCAGTAATATATTAAATAAATAAATGAAGTTACTACCTTTTCAGTGACATATCACATGACGGCTCGACCACAGATATGTAAACGCAAAAAGCTGTAACTACAATAGCAACCGTTTTAAATGGAGAGCACATTTACAGATTACTGTGCCGGATTTGATTCGTGGTCATAAAAATTCATGGTGCCTAAACGGCAATTTCGCAGTGATATGAATACGTGTATTTTAACTATTTAATATAAAATGAGTATGAGTTATACTGTTCTTAACTAGCTCAACTGTGATAGCCGCAAAAATTAGTCCTTAGGGAATATCAATGAATCCACAATATATACAAACAAGCTGCTTAACATAATATAAATCTTTAAGTGTATGGAAGTTACAAGTAGCTCAACGGTAACAACTGGTACTGCTGTGCAAGTATTCACACAACAGACAAACTAACAGCCACATCTCAAAAAGTTTGAATTGTGTCGACATCATGTCTAATAGAAATGCGTCAGTATGTTCTTGGTACTTTGGAAAACTCTTGATAAACTTGTATCATCTTATTTTGACTATTGACGTGCAAGCCATTCAGAATGTATTTAATTACATTGCTTCAATGTTGCTTTTCGAGTTTTACTTTCGCCAAGCAAACATATATTAGACAAACTACAGAATTGCGTTTTATATTACTGAAATACTGTTGAAAAACGGCGTTAAACCCAAAACAAACAAACAAAAGGAATCGTAAAAAAGTGTGTTGCTGATTAGAAATTCAATTCCTCGTGAGAAATTAGTTCCCAAATTGCCTAAGTTACTCATTCTATCTATATCATATCTAAAACTACAAACTTAATTAACAAATGGGAAACTTCAGAGCTAATATGACAGGAGATCATATTATTAGACAAATCCTTTTTTCAAGGAAAAACGCGAAGAATTACAAGGGACTTATAAATATCCCATTTATCATTGTTATTGTTTATCTGAGACTGTAAGTCGCCATTAAAGTGTAATAGAGTAGAAAAGAACAAAACATCTTCATTACATGGCGTGTCCTAATATAACGAGTTATGCTATATTTTGCCGATAAGCAATTACAAAGCAGGAAATAAATGTAATCAGACAGAAACGCTATGGACATTATTAATGTTGTAATTGTGGATGTTTTCGGGAAAATAATGCTGATAAAGAATTACATCAAATGGCGCGCACATAATCTATTAAGATTTGTATCAAGAATAGTTAACCTTATAGAATGGCATAATTTGAACGAATAGAAGCTCTTTGTCCGGACAGTATCAACGTCCTGCGTGCAAGTTATGTTTAGATATACATGCACAGGGGGTATTTAATATTGAGACTGGCGCGCTTTCGTAGTTACGCACTATGTTTCATAAATTTTCAGAACTTGTCAGCTAAACTTTCAACAACTATTTTGGTTAAGGTTCAATATTTTTTTGACTTTTATACAGCACATTTACGTGATATCAATTGAAATTGATTAAACTGGTGGTCAAATTAAAGTCAAGGAAAAGCCAGATGAATTGTCATTATTATGAAAATATATATATTATAAACCTGAACAAAATATTCAAAAGCTAACAACTGTGCATACCGTTGGAGAATGGATGTACCTTTTGCTTGAATCTTTCTATGAGTTATATGTAATTGGTATATTATATGGGTAGCAGATGCACTTCAAAATATCACAACAGAGGTATTAATTTATAACCCTTTTAATCACTTATTATCATAACTTGAAAAAAACCCTCTTGTGTACTTAGTTCAATTATTATTAATTACCTCGTTTTTGTCATAGGCCATTTTTTAAGTATTCATCTTCCTGTCCGCTCTTTTTGTCTAAAACATATACTTGCATTGACTGATTTCAGTATACAATGGAAGAAACGCTATAAAAAAAGGAAGACCACGCTAATTGTTGCCGTGAAAACTGAGGTAACGTAAAAAGGCTATGTGCGTTTCCTTGTTCCGATTAAGTGATAACACCTTACATTATACATATAAATGCATGGTTTTTCAATTGGCCTTAAATAGCCCCAGTACCCTCCTCTTTGCCCAATCCAGCGAAGTTACCAGGGGCGAAAGGGCATGGGCAAAATAAGACAGATGGTAGCCAAATTTCCGAAATCACAGTATGTTGTGTTTTCTCAATCGTTTCATGATTATTGCAGTTTCGGGTTTTGTATTCAAGCTATCATCATTAGTGATTATTGTTTTCATCGTCACAGTTTCGATTTTCTTTACAGTGTTTTAACACCATGGCTTTTAAAGAAAATAAGAGCAATGCGATAGTCCACAATTTAAGGCACACAGCTGAATGAGGCCGTTGATGAACAATTAATGGATTGCTTAAATATATCAGTTGCATGAAGATCACCAGTGGGCACTTTACGTGTGGATATAGCTCACTGGAGTGAACAATATGCTTTTCTGCATGAAGTACCATTGGCTGGAAATTCAGCGTTTGCCTCAATATGATTAATTTAAGTGAGTGATTATGGATAATAAATCCAACATACATATCAAAAGAGACGGAGTAAAGCCATGAAATTGCTGTGATTTTTATTTTGTCTCGAAATGGAAAGAGGAATAAGAATGTAAAAATGACGTTTATTAACTATCAAATAATAGACTTTAAGTGCTATCTGGCGGTCTTAAAACGTCTCGGTCGTTAATTTGCTTTTGTTGGGTTTAAAGTCAAACCGACATGAATTAGGTCATATGATAACGATTAACGCTTTTCTTCTTGGAGGAAGCAGGTAATTTCATTGAGTGCATGCAATGTATCTGTATGATAGTATGTTAGAAGATTTGAAATGTGCTGCACATTATATTATTTCTCAAGACAGACTCTGCTAATAGTGATTAGCTGAACGGATCTTCTTATGCATATACTGTATTTTCCAACGTGGTCCGAAATTACGTTTTAATGAGTTTATGAGGTTTTCTAGTGGGATGATAATACACGAAAGAAACAAAACAATTTGCGATTTTATACTGTCAGTAATAACGCCGTCAATTAGAACTATTCTTCAAGTTTAAAACAGCGTGTTACATATATTAGACATAGTACTAGAGCCGATTTACGCAATCGAATACCGCCGGAAGTAGAACATTTATGTAAACACCGGTTTCGTATTTTCACGTGAAAACGGCCGAAAACCGAGAGGTTATCAACAAATTATAAGTTTACGGGTTCCATGAGGATTTTTCATGCATTTAAACGGTAAGTATAATGTTTATGGATTATTCAATATAGTATGAAAGTAAACTGTTACGCTTTAAATGGAAATTGTGAAAGAAAAGCCGATAAGAAAATATTGACTTTCTACTTTCACTTTCATTGTCGCTTTTTAAATTGCCCAAAAATGTTCTTTCTATTGATTTCAAGGTGTCCAACATGTCTAGTCAGGTTGACAGAAGTGAAAGATGGTCTGATGGTACAATGATGTACAAATGATACTCTTTAACAAGTTTAAGATGTCAAGGGTAATATAATGCCAGTTATTAAAATAACATTCCCCTTAACATTTAACAGACACACATTGTAAATGTAATTAAAATGAGTTTATGAAGTTTCATGAAGGATGGTACACCCAACCATTTTGAATCAAGAAATTTTGACTTGGGTAAAGATATCTATTCAGACTTCTTAACTCTTAGCCTTTCATATGATACAGAGATAAAAGAACTACTATTGTCAGCCACTAACCATGTTTCAAAGCTTTTAAACACACTATAGCAATAACCATTTTGTTTAAATATATTTTTAATGCAATGTTTTCTTTTTATCTGTCACTTGATGTTTTCAATGGATTAGAGTCCTAATTTAATGTAAATTCTGTATTTTTCAGTAATGGAAGTACAAAATTTATAGGAAGTTGTTTCTTTATTTCAGTGTAAAATGTTCTGTGGATTCATATGATGAGAATGCCAGTGTTGATTTGTATGACTTAATTAAACACAGATATTGATACCTTCAGGTAACTGTTTACAATATTCAAAGAGTTACAATGTAATTCAGTTATTGATTTGGTATATATCACTTCAAGAGGCTTGTGTAAAGTTTGTTTCACATGAGACCAAGGGTCAAGTATGATAATTATATAAACTTTACACTTACAAAAAGAAATTATACAGTACCAAATAATTACAGACTTATGAATGTAACTTTCCAAATATCTTACATTTTTCTCCTGAAAGTAATTAAATAGGTAAACACAATTCTATTGTTATAAGCTTAAAAAGGTGAATGTAAGATATAAATTATGAAATGTCAAGTATAAGGTGTGTTATTTTCAAAGTATTTAAGATACAGAATAAAATATAGCCTGCCATCATAATATTCCAAAATACAAAGTGTGTCATACATATATTTTAGGTCAAATGGTAAGGTCAAGTGAGTGACTTAGGGTAACTGTTGGCCTCTTGATATATTCTACTAAAATGTGTCTTATGCATAAGATATGTTGAAGTTTTATTAATCCAGTAACACTTTTATTCTACCTTAAATTCAGAAATATACATATTTTGAATATTAAAGAGCTGCAGACACCTCGAATACAGTTACTACATTATGCATTTCTTTCTTCAGATATGTACCTGTGAAATCTTCAGTGTCACCGTTCAGCTATTGTTCAAGATCAGTGTCTGCAGCTTGCACAGTTTAGCATAGAGGAGCTTTCTGAATCAATTTTGTTACATATTTGCTGTTATTGTAGGACACACATGTAGAGAGCAACAAGTCCTGTCCAGCCGTGCATGTAAATGTGATTCAGAAACTTTGAGAATATGTAAACATTACACTGTTATAATTTTCAAAATGCTGTGCCTTGCAGTGTATCAATACTGTTTTGTCTCAGTTTATAGCACAGTATGTTCACAAATCAAACTTAAGACCATAGTGATCAGTATTATTAAAATCATAAATTATTTGTATGGTGACAAAATTTAATTTCATGCAATACCACAGTAAAACGTTTGATAATTTTCACTTTAAAAGTTCTAAGTTTAAAGTTGGCATAAATTGTTTTTCTCCTTCATAAATCTAAAAAGTGATTGGTCATTATAATTGCAATATCATTTTAGTATGACAAAGTTTATATTGAACTAAAACACTAATGTAAATTTTTGAACTAGTCAATGCATTTTCTTCAGTCTTAAAACATTTGTTTATCGTACGTGTCATGGCCCATAAGTCCTCCATATTATTTGTGTTTTGTCCTTTTTAGTTTCACTGAAGAATAGGTAGAGGTATTGCACATCCATTTTATAGCATCCCTATTTTGTAAAGTGTTGTATGTAAGGTTTTATCTCGGAAGTATGTCTCATCTAAAGGTGGGGAGAGGTATTGTTTATGCCTTCTCGTCTGTCCGCATTAAGCCTGTCTGGCTTTAAGAGGACAAGCTGCTGGCCAGATTTTGATGAAACTTCACAAGACTGATCAGTACCAATCATAGTGTTGTGCATATCGCTTGCATGTTTCGTTTCGATGCACTAAATTGCAGCCAGAGCTAAAAATAGAAAAATCTTGTCGGCTTTCACAGGTCAAAACTACTTAACAGATTTTGATGAAACTTCACAGGAGTGATCAGTACCAAGTATATTTTTGCATATCACCGACACTTTCCATTTTGCTGCACCAAATAGCTGCCATACTATTGCTAAAGGTATACATAGGTGGGAGACATATTTTGTCATGAAAATACCTAAAACACCTTCCACTTTCGTCTTTGTTAATGAAAAATGTATCAAACTTCTTACAATTACAAACTGTAATATTTTGACATTAAATGCACTAGTTCCATAACTGCATTTGGCTTTTTTTCATAATTATTGCCATTTTCTTACCATAGCAATATTTTGTGTAACATGTTACCTCATTAAGCATCATAAGATCAGAAAGTTCTATGACTCAGAAATGTTGGCCCTTTTGTACTTGTCATGAGTATGTTTTCAGTATTTTATATTGTCATTACTTTTTGTTGTGCAAATTTACGGAAATGAAGACTTACTTGTCCAAATGTGTACCTGTGCCTGTCCTGATTTGTTTGTCTGGACAATATATTATTGATTAGTCTTCACGAAACTTTGCAGGTTAATTTTCTTAAGTTCCCTGTCAACTTTGATAGTGGCATGGTTACTTTAGAAACACTAAAGTGATGTCACCACTGTACTAGTCAAACGTTTTGTATTTCAGATTTTATATCACATTACAGGCTACTGGTCTTTAGCAGCCTTCATAAAACTTTCATAAAAGTTTCCAAAAATGTTGTATTTTGATTTGAGCTGGCATTATTCAAACATTAAGAAGTAGTACTATAAGGCAACATTTGACCTCTTTTCCAGTACTTTTTGATTTTCTCTGTTACTATGAAGTTTCCTTTTCCTAGAAATTAGTTGGCTTATTTTTGATGATCTTATGTTTTTAATGAATTGTAGCTATGTTCTTTATCTCATGAAAATGTCCATTTTTATATAATACATATTTTTTACTGTCAACTAAGTGCAATACCACATACTCATATCACTTTCATTAACATACTTGTACTATTTTCATAAAACATTATATAAACCATTATATTTCATATTAACAGAATTAAATAAATATTTAAGAACATCAGTGTTTTCTTTGATTGCTACATGAAACAGACCATAGGTCAATTTAGGGTCAGTTCTGACACTTTATATGCAAATTGATAAGGGAGATAACAAGTACTGTCTTAAGTAACCAATATTTTGTTACACAGTTACCTTCCCTTTACACAGGTAGGACTATTTGTTGATGATCATCTTTTGAACATTATTCCATTTCTGATGACAGAACATTGAAAATAAAAGTTGTTGTATCATGCAATGACATCATATATGACAATATTTACTTTTTTATTCCATTTTTTAAATATTCTTTAAATTAGGTACAATGCCTAAAATATGCCATTCAGATATATGTTTGTACATACTATACAATTCAATCATGAAATCAAATTTAGTCAAGTCTTTAGCTGTAAAGGTGATTGTTTTTCATGTTTTCCAGGAACAAAACCGTGGCAAAAAATGTAGGTCGTTCTAAAGAGATAATCCTACCGTGCAAACTCATGGAAAGCATGCAATTTTTTTTTCAAGCTTGGATTTCATTTCTAAAGTAGACATGATATTGCGCGTCTGTTAATTTCACCCTGTCTTTGCGCATCGTGGAAATCATCCTGTGTCTTTTGTTTAAATAAATGTACACATTCTCTCCCCCCTCTCTCCAGCTTTCAGTGAGGGCCTAACTTGCAAATTACACTATTTCATTAGAAAAGTATTCTTTGAAGTAGTTTTTCTCCTGTCGTCGAATGTTTCAATATTCCAAAGATATTTAGATTTCAGTCGGAAATTATGTAATTTATGTTCATTCGTATTGTTTCCATAAAAAGTTTGGTGAAAAATCAAAGCTCTGCCTGTTCTATTCTGTTCTTTTCATTCTTTTCTATTTTTTTTTATTAATTAGACAATTATGAACGTTATTATTTTAAAGACTATATTGAATCGTACATCAGTTGTTGGTATATGCAGTTCCGTAAATTAACACGGTTTAAGTTACATCAGAACTTTAAGAAATCCAGAAGTTTTTTTATTTCTTGGTACACTTTGAAGTAAAATGGAAGCAAGAAGCCTTTACCCTATTACACTTAAAACTATATTATTGTATTGTTTATAAAGTAAAAAATACCTACATATGTGATAATAAATTGTCATGCTTTGGAAAATATGATTTATTTGCCTCTGAAGTAGAAGAAATTGAAAAGTTTACTGTTTTTCACTATATGTTCAATATAAGCGACGGTGATACTTTTAAAACAAAAGTGGAAGCAAGAAGATGTTCAGTTAGAATAAATATTTTCACATTAAATTGAAGAGAAGAAATTGAAGTTTTCTGTCATATCTGGTAAAATATTCACAAACCAAAAGACATATTAGAAATTAATCATTACAAATAAATTTCCTATATAATCTATTGCTCAAAGTAATGTCAATAGGGAAACCAATATTGCGTATCGGATAATTTTCAAGGGGGACAACCTACTATAATAAGCCAGTCAAATATAATAAAAGCTGGGGATGAATGATCTATACTTATTTTGTATCAAACTGTAAATCACTTGTTCGAATTCTCTTGGATATGATATTGGGAATTATAATTCGGGAACCTCGGTTAAGCACAACTATAAATTCAAATTTTCAGTCATGAGATAGACTTTTAATTTCTAAGTATTAGTAACGGAACATTTAACCTTTAATACTTGGCAATGTATACAAAAAGAAGTTTGTAAAAAATTACTTTGGACACTATTTGTGGCAGACAGACAGTTTTAATCGTGATGCATTTATTAAAAAAGAGCATCTAGTGTCAGTCTTTTTCAATTTAGAAAAAGCTTATGACACTACATGGAAATATGATATTATGAATGATCTTAACGACATAGGTTTAAAAGGTCGTCTGCCAACATTTATATCACATTTTTTATCTGATCGTAGTTTTAAAGTACATGTTGGTGATACCCTTTCTGACTCTTTTGAGCAAGAACAGGGAGTTCCACAAGGTTCAATAATATCTGTCACACTTTTTAGCATCAAAATTAATAATATTGTGAAATGTTTGTTACCAGGGACAGACTGTTCATTATATGTTGACGATTTATTGATATGTTATCGTTCAAAAAATATGCGTACGATTGAACGCCAATTACGACAGTGTTTGAAAAAAGTTCAAACTTGGACCATGGAAAATGGGTTTAAATTTTCCCAATCGAAAACTCGATGTGTCCACTTTTGCCAATTACGGAAACATCATTGTGACCCTGAGCTTTTTCTAAATGGTACAAAAACACCCGTTGTTGATGAAGCAAAATTTCTTGGGGTTATCTTTGATAAAAAGCTTTCGTTTGTGCCGCATATAAAATACTTGAAAGCCAAATGTCTGAAGTCATTGAATCTTTTAAAGGTAATTTCAAATACTAATTGTGGAGCCGATCGCACGGTTTTATTAAGACTTTATAGGGCTTTAATTAGATCTAAGCTAGATTACGGTTGTATTGTTTATGGTTCCGCAAGAAAATCTTATTTACAAATGTTAGATACCATCTATAATCAAGGTCTTCGTATTGCTCTTGGTGCATTCCGAACATCGCCAGTTGAAAGTTTATATGCTGAAGCAAACGAACCATCTCTTTACACACGCCGAGAAAAAAACTTTCATTGCAATATGCTTTAAGAGTGGCTGCCAACAAATCCAATCCTGCTCATAAAATTATTTTTAAACCAAAATACTCTGATTCATATGAGGAAAAACCAAAACAAATCAAACCGTTTGGATTTCGAATAAAATCTTCTATGAATGAAACTGACTTTGAATTCGATAGTATTAAAGAAAATTCAATTCCAGATACACCACCATGGACCCTTCATATCCCTACAGTTCTTTTCGATTTGAAAACTGCCTTTAGAAAGTCTGAAACAAACCCTGAAATATTCAAGTCCAAATATCATGAAATCAAATCAACTTACAAGGACTATTTTGCAATTTACACAGACGGTTCAAAAGGTTGGCTGTGCTGCTGTCAGCCTCCATCATCAATCAAAATTACGTTTGCCAAATAATGCAAAACTATTTTCAGCAAATACATTTTATCTAAATGGCAGTCGTCATGGAACAGTGCTTCATTCAATAAACTTCATGATATAAAACCTACTCTAGGGGAATGGCACCAAGGGAACAGATCTTTTCGCAGGGAGGATGTTGTTCTTTCTCGTTGTCGAATAGGTCATACCCGTTTGAGTCATTCTTATCTTTTGAATAAAGAAGATCAACCCGAATGTGTACCATGTCAAACACCGCTAACTATTAAACATATTCTAATCGACTGTGTGGACTTTGCTACACAGCGCGGTACATATTATGACGTTCAATCTTTGAAAGAGTTATTTGAAAACGTTTCAGTCGGAAATATTTTATCGTTTTTAACGCAGATAGGAATATATAAAAAAAATCCAACATTTCCTATTTTTGTTTACATCTTGCAATATTATTATGTTTGCAGCTGATATTTTAACACACACGTATATACACTTTTACATAACTGTTTTTAGATATGCTTTACATTTTTACATGGATGCTTTTAGATATGTTTTACATTACTCATAGTGTTCTTTACATTTTTATATGGATGTTTTGGGTATGCTTTACATTTTTACATCAATGTTTATGCTTTACAGTTGGCGTTTGCAATATGACTTCTTCTCGGCGATATATGACCATTTTGTGTCGATTCGCCGTAAAACCCAACTCACTCACTCATTCGACTTATCGTCCTTAAGCTTATGTAATTTATTTGTTACATATACTATAGCCAGCTACAGTACTCCTGATTGTTTGATGTAAATGACACGCAGGATATAATGAACATTTCAAAGATGTGGTCACATTTGGAAACTTTATTGAGTTAACGTTATGACTTTGTATGGATGTGGCTGAAACTTGGAAGTTAACGTAAATGAAATTTATTTGAATTCTAATAGCATTAAAATAAAATTACAAAAATATCTCTTTTTTTCTTAAACTAAACAGAAAAGTTTCAACGGTTGAACAAGATTCAACTGCAAGTAAGAAGTACCTCCACAGGTGTGTGCGTACATAGCTGTAAATGGTCCCTTCAATGATACACCAAAGTGTAATTCCATGACGAACGGTACGTGGTCCTCTGTTAAAATAATGGACTAGCCCTAAACAAGTTTTGTTTCTTTGTTTTTGATTTAATGCCGTTTTTCAACAGTATTTAAGTTACGTTACTGAAACTGAATAATTTGATTAAACGCCTATTTTTATACAATGACATATTCAATGGCGTTGTACATAATATTAATGATAATATTAATGACAATAATAATAACAGCCTTATTTTAACAAACAATCATGACCGCACCCCTCCCCTTGAGGTCATTTTACCTCTATTGCGAATACCAGTGCTTGAAGCGTCACATGGTTCGCCCGGACGGGCTGCACATAGAGGTTTAAACCCCCCGGTTAATGGTGCCATCATATACTATTTAAAAAAGAAATACTACACACTACCCTACCCATAAAGCCTGTACCAGCAAGTGCGTTTAATTAAACAAAGCTTGAAAATATAAATGTTGAAATGTAAAACCTTTTACAAATATTTAAAAACTATCACCTGCTGTTTTCGCATAATAAACAGTTATCAAAAAATTTAAAACAATGCAACGAAATCTCTAAAATACAGTGTCTTAAGATTTTTTGAATGTATCAAGTGATTTACTTTTGCGTAGTTCTAACGGAAGTTCATTCCAAAGCTTTGGACCAATAGTACAGAAACTTCTATCATTGAATGTTTTGCACTTGTTGTTTGGAACAACATTTTTCTGACGATCTTAAACCTTGTCTACTAAGAATATACTCTGTAAGCAATTATGTTAAATACGTAGGTGCTCTGCCAGTGTGACAGCTATACATGAAAGAAAGTATCTTGAACTCAATTCTTGCTTTCGCCGGCAACCAATGTAAGTGATACAATACTTGTTTAGAACTGTCAAATTTCCTCCTGTTAAGGACAAGTTTTGCGCACATGTTTTGAATACGTTGCATCTTACGCACCTCACAGTTAGCTACACCATACAGTATGACATTGCAATAATCCAGATATGAAATAACTAGAGACAAAACTAGAATTTCAGTGGCTACTTTTGTTGAATATTTCCGCATGTTCTTAATACCTAGGTAATTCAACATGGCTGTACGACATTTGCGATTTACATGATCTTTAAAGTTCAAGGTTTCGTCAAGAAATACACCGAGATATCTAATTGTGCTTTCTCGTTTGACATCATCACCAGCAATGTTAATGGAATTTGTAAAACATTTGTTCAATTGAGGTCTGCTACAAAACATAATAAATTCATAAATTCAGTTTTGGAAGTGTTCATTTTCAGTTTGTTTCTATTCATCCAGTCATTGATTATTACTGCGCACCTTTCAAGGTCATCGGTCGCTTGTGATTCTACGGAAACAGATGCAGGACGAAAGCTTTTATTTGCTATATGATCATCAGCAAAACGGTAGACTGGTATGTTGGAATGACATCAAAAAGAGTTCCAGCATAGGTGAGATACAGCCATGGACCAAGGCAACTGCCTTGGGGCACACTGCATTCAAGATGGCGGTCTGATGAATATACATTGTTGATATTAATCTTACAAGTACGAGGCCTTAGATAGGAGTCTACCCATAGCTGTACGACAGACACCATATTGTGCTTTTAGGACATCTAG
Source organism: Mercenaria mercenaria (assembly GCF_021730395.1). Taxonomy (NCBI): domain Eukaryota; kingdom Metazoa; phylum Mollusca; class Bivalvia; order Venerida; family Veneridae; genus Mercenaria; species Mercenaria mercenaria. Next base: position 73,890,743 of record NC_069362.1, on the reverse strand, counting down.
AAGAATGTCGTGGTCGACAGTGTCAAATGTCGCACTTAAGTCAATCACAGTAAGGGCTTCTCCATACCACTTAGAAGATCATTGACCAAACAAAGCAGCGCAGATTCACAGGAGCGGTATTTTCTATATGAAGATATATGGTTCTTACTCAAAAGACTGTTTTGATTTACATGTTTGTTTATTCTGTAAAGAACAGCTTTCTCAATAAGTTTTGATAGAAATGATAAATTACTCACAAGACGATAATTGGAAAGCTCTTGTTCAAGACCTGCTTTTTTCAGCAAAGGTCTAACAACTGTTTGTTTGTATTTCACAGGGAAAACACCTTGTTGCAATGAGAGATTCACCAATTTAGTGATACTAGAGAGACGTTCGTCTATATGTGATTTCAGAATACGTGTTGGCAAAATATCTAACTCTGAAGACGTAGTATTCAATTCATTGATGAGCTTTTTCACTTCATTCCTGAGGTATTGGCCCACACAATCATCTTTGTTCACAACAGATCTTCAGTTCAGAGTAATGCAGGATACGTGTTCGTGTATATTTCTTTACTAATTTTTAAAGTTCACACCATTTTGTTTAGGAATTACTTTACTTTTTCCACCTCGTTTACCTGTATGCGTTTTCCTTTTACAGGATAAATTGTGTAAATTTATAATCCTATAATGGAGCCTATATAACACAAACTGTCAAACGGCAATAGGAAAAAGCAGGAACCATATCCAAAGGGCAATTAAATAACATCCAAAAGGAAGAAAGTTTGAGTATTGGAGCTACCAACGCCGAAATGTCCAAGCTAAAAAACTAAACAGTATCACTAACGAAACATTATTTCACAACTCCATAACAGGGGTGTTTGCTTCTTTCATCATTCGTTATGAACTAATTTTCTTGGCTGCATTCTATGATTCGGGCGGATCTTTTTAAAGAGCTTATTATTCTCGTTTTTGTTTGATGTAATTGCCTCAGTTAAGCTTAGTATCGTGATAACTGAACATCAAAAGAAACAACCATAACAGATATATGAAGTATTGAACGGATAGGATTAGTCTGGCTACCGACTAGATAATCTTTTTATTTTTTAATCGTTTCTCTTATATTTTCTGACCGATCTTTCTTGGCTCTGATTATCTAGTGTTTTGAGAAGAAAAGGGACATAATTATACAAGTTTGAATAGCCTCAGGAGTTATCTCCTGTGAACAAAACACAGGGTCTGAACACAGACAGTGTTTTGAGAAGAAAAGGGACATAATTATACAAAATTTGAATAGCCTCATGAGTTATCGCTTGTGAACAAAACACAGGGTCTGAACACAGACTAAGATAGGATTTTTGTCACTGAATTAAATCTCTCTGGACTAGATCACCGAGGCGATTATGTGGTATTTAACTGTCATGCTGCATATACTGTTTCCTTTTAATAAGAAGACTGTCTGATTAGAAAATTCATTGAGCAATTTCAACATTACCATGTACGTTTTATACACCTGAAATAATAATATTGATATAAATAATATTTTCATCATGATATTCATTAGGCATTACATACCAGTCAGGTTAAGAGATAATGTTGTGTAATTACATTACTGGGTATTTTAAAACGATGTTCCCCCCATGTCTGTGTAACATGGTCTTTCTACCTTCACTTTCATTTCTTATTTTAACTTATGTTTACTTCTTCCTGATAATATCGAGTTATACCATTCTCTATTGATTACTAGGAGGTTGTGGTAAAAAGCAGATGCCACGGAAATGTTAAAATGTTGAATGACAATAAATGCACATGACAGAACATATTTATCTTTTGGAACAAGATTAATTACATGTCGTTAATATCCGAAGTATGGAACCATAAACTATCGGTAGAAGAGGAAAAAAAACTTTTGTTTATTAGATATGAAGTACACTGTAGTAATTTTAACGATAACAATATGAGTAGATATTGATATACTGTAACAGTTATTTTCTCATTATTTTTAATCATTCCAATTCCAGAAGTACTTTACACTTTATCCGTGGTCATCTAACGTAATTCTTCTCTTTTTTTTTTTTTTGATCATTTGTTTTACAGTGTAGAGATTGAACCCTGACGACTTTTTGAAAAGTGAAAATACTTGGCAAAAAAAAAACATTTGGCAAATAAAAAGATAGACGTTTGCTATATAGGGGCCTGTTTCATAAGCCTTCGTACAATAGGTTTTGATCATATCTACGTTTTACGCGTTTCGTACGATAAAAAAGCTGTTTCACAAAAGTTCATAAATTTGCGATTACAAGGATGCGATTTTACGACAATACTTGCAAAGTCAAAAGCATCAGTAAAATGCAGAATATGATCCCAAAAGACCAGAAACATAAGAAGTTGAGTCCAAAACTTACATTTGCTGTTATATTTTTATAAAAATCGGTTTTGAAATTAAAACCTTAAAATAGTTTTAAGTACTTTACAGCAGTCAGCCGTATATATATTCAAATTTTCTGATTGTCCTCTTGACATACGATTATCAATAAATTTGTTTTCTGATTGCATCATCGTTTGAGAGATAAAAACGAAGTTTTTATGTTAAGCTGTCCAAGTTAACGGAGATGATTATGCGAAAACCGGTTCCAAGTTACATTGTAGAGGAGACATCGGAAAGTAAAAATGTATTCGTGAACTGATCAAAACCTTGTCAATGATTTACCTAAATTCCATTCAAACCTCTGCATATCAATGAAATATCAATTGCAACATTCCAATTGTTTCATTTTATTTGTTTTAGAATTTTTATTGGACACTAAATACAAAATAAACATATCCTTATTTTGTCTTTTGAAAAATGCATCATTCTTTCGACTTACACATGTACTGTTGATCATATATCATTTACCTATTTACCTTTCTATAGAAACCAAACTGTTGTTTTATCAACCTTTGATGATGTTTACACTTGAGTGGTGTGCACTCTATTCAGTAAGAATTATCAATTTCTGTGTGCGAAAGATATATTTACAAAAAGAACATAATTAAAAGCTGAAACAGTTTTCAATGTTGGTTTTCTGTTTTATCATTACAGCAGCGTTGTTTGTGCCTTGTGGCGGCCGCAAACTGTCTCCCCGAACATTGAATCAGTGCAGTTATAGTTTTGATCTTTTCAGATCGTCCAGCGCGACATTACTGTTTTGTTAGTGATACTGCTTAGTTATTAGCTTGCACATTGCGGCGTTTTCTTAGTTTTGGGTATTGTCCAATCACCCTTTGGATATGGTCCCTACTCTTGACAGTGCAAGGCAATACAAGAACTAGAACAATGTGCTGTAACAACCAACAACTGGATGAATGGAAATAAGCTCAAAATGAACACTTCCAAAACCGAGTTCATCATGTTTGATAGTAGGCAACAGTTATCTAAGTGTGCAACTGAACAGTATGCATTGTAGGTGATGAAGTGAAAACTGTGAGCTTAATTCGATATCTAGGTGCACACCTGAACGAAAATCTAAAGGAGCATGTAAAATGAAAGTGTAGAACAGCGATGCTCAACTACTTCAGAATAAAATGTATTCGGAAATAACTAACCAAAAAAGCTGCTGAAACTCTTGTGCTGTCATTTGTGATATCCCATTTAGATTTTGTATGGTATTGCTCAAAGCGAGGTAAACAAAATGCAACGAATTCAAAACATGTGTGCAAAGCTTGTCCTATATCGAAGAAAATATGACAGTTCCAAACAAGTGCTCTTTGACCTTCACTGGCTACCCATCAAAGCCAGAATCAGATGCTCAGTTATGTGTTAATTGTTCAGTCGGAAATTCTCCGGAATATCTTTCAGAACTTCTCATAAAAGAAACTCAGAAAAGGAACTTGCGTTCTTCAAATTCCGTTACTGGGTGCTTCGGTGTTCCTTTCAACAAGCGCAAAAAGTTCAGTGACAAAAGCTTTGGTACTGTTCGACCTAAACTCTTGAACGAATTGTCTCTCGAAATAAGAAACATATAATGTATGCAAAAATAAGTTGAAAACACATTATTTTAGAGATTTGCATTCGTTTAGAGCCTGTGACTGTGATTTTGAAGATATTGTGGTAACATGAACTGGATAACTTTTACTGTGTAACAGTTGTTTGCAACAAATTATGGACATGTTACTATAATTAACTTTTTCAGACTTACAAAGCAGCTGTCTTACTATATCTTAGTATTTTGTTAATCTTATCTTCTTATGTTTTAAGATGCCTGATCTTTTGTTTAATACTTAAATAATAGTTTATTTACGATAATATTTCTGCACATTTATTTCTTACATCTTTTAAAATGGTTTTATTTTAAGATGTGATTTTTTTATGTGTTTGTAAAACGCCATCGAATATGTTTTACGTAAAAATAGGCGTTTAATCGAATAAAAAAGTTTCAAGCTTCAAGTTTGTGATATGCAGGCTCCTTAACCTCGAATCCTGTCTGCAAGTTCTAATTTGTTTAGTTCTGCCCACTGTTTTCTCGTGGGGTCCATTATTTTAACTTTTAAAATTTTGCGTTCTACTCGACCCAGTGTTAGAGGGTTTAGACAGTAGCTTGCATTATCACAACCGTCCGTGAACAGGCTCGATCAAACCGTGCCTTGAAATTTTTATTTTTTTATGTTGAGGGACCTGTTGAGTATCCATTCTATTTCTTTTTTGTAGTTCGTTTGGGGTTAAAAGGGCATTTCTCCTTCCGAACTTATTTCGGTATTATGATTACTTGATGTTAAATCTTGTTTAAACGCTGTAATGTTATTTTTCTGTTTGACTAACTGAAAAATACTATATTTAATTTTAAATATATTTTAACTTTATCAGAATTCAAATCACTACCATTTACGTTTGTTCTTATTCTGCAGCCACATTCATATATACCGCTTGAGAATTTTAGTATCGCAATAAACTTCCTAAACGTGAAAATATCTTTGAAATTACTGCGCGGCCATCAGATATAAAACTCATTATATCTCTGCGTTCCTCCATATCATTAAATCAAGAGCGCTTAGGTCTGATCATAAATAATAACAATATACAAAATGTATATATATTTTTCCGCTTTTGAATATCCGTATTGCCAATCAATACATTTTGGATATATATATATATATATATATATATATATATATATATATATATATATATATATATATATATATATATATATGTGTGTGTGTGTGTGTGTGTGTGTGTGTATGTGGAGAAAGATGCTCAAGTCTTTACATTTTAATATTGTCTACAAACATTTAAAAATCAATAAAAACAAAGAAATAAATAACCGGTTTCACCCGTTCAACGCGGGATATTCAGATTAGTTTTCAGCAATTAAATCTATCTAATAGTTTAATTTAATTTGAATTTATGGGAGCGCTTAAACAAAGTGCACGAATTTAAACAACAAAATTAATGTTTTACAGTTTAGTACAAAATAATTATAGATCTTTGCTGTGCTGTAGTGATTTCAAACATAGCATTGGAAGTAATGAGGTAACCATAAAAAATTATTATTATCACTGTTGTTACATGTATGGGCAACGGTCAACTATTATACACTGCATGCGCGCTATAATAATATTTTTAACGTTACGTTAGGGACAACATAGCATAATTCCCATTGACTGCATTGTTGATTATCAGGGAAAGTATATTTTGCTTTGATCTATGTCGGTTAATTATAGTTGAATAAATATTTCCGTGTGTTTATTCTCAAATCTGAAACTCACAGTTACGTCATCCGTGGCAAATCTTCCAGTAAAGTGAATGCTTTTTGACTAGCATTCTGAAACGTCGCAAAATGTCCAATGATATTTAGAAAAATATAGAAAACTAAAAAAAATACTGTAAAGACCGTGTTACTCTATTTCCACAACGTTTCTATATTATGACGACGTTTTCCATACTAACCATATATTAATATATTAATCAGTATCATGTTAACGTTGGTTTGATCAAAATTCAGTTATGGCTGGGTTGCCTACAGATCAGTTAAAACAGAATTATGACAGCCAATAATAACTTGTTCCTTAAAATTACCTGATTACTACACTCACAGTGACAAATAACATTGGGTCTTATGGTCCGCAATCCATTGTACACTTTTTAGAGCAATTAATACATAGTGGTGTTAACCTCTAATTCTCTTTGGTAAATGGAATGGTATAACATTGACCAAAAGAAATGTGGTCATATAAGTAAAAGAAAGAATCATCGTATAATGAAGATCTTCTTTACGGTGCACAGTTCAAAATTGTTACAATTACTTATATTGAATGTTGTTGCATTGAAGTTGGAAAACGTCCAACCAATGCCTTTGATTATATTCTGTTAACAACAAAATGAATCAGAACTGAATAATTGCATATATGAAAAAAAGTGTTTGAACGCACGTAACACAATGTAAAAAGATGCGAAAAGACTCGTTTGTATCTGCCGTTTAAAAAGTAACAAATATTTCTAAAAATATAACAAATCAATGAATTTTAGTATGAACACAATAGCCAGTCCATCATGATAATACAAAAAAGTACATTATTACCTTGTTGCAGATTTTATCTCTTTCCGATTAGTTCTTGTCCCACAACGGGTAAATTCGGTTTAGGCCAAGCATGTATGCAACTGCTGAGCTATATTTAGTTTCGTTTATCTGAATGTATTGTTTCGGCATTATTGCGATCTACAAGAACAAAATGATAACCGATTTCTTTATCTTAATGTAAAATAGATGTTTACAATTCTTTTGCAAACCACACTTACGCCATGCTTTTGTTTGGATGTTGTTGCTGAAGAGATTATGTTGTTATACCGTGAGCCACAGCACGCGTTTACGGTATATAAAAACTCAAACGTGCATCTGGTCATTCTTATATTAGCAAAATCATGGAGAAATATATCTTCCGTCACAACAAACAATATACCTCTGTTTGTTAAACTTCAGTATTTATTGGCATGAATGAGATGTTTTCATATGTGATGACTTTACGATTCCAGTAAAGTTTTTAATTACCATTCTGTTGTTTTTGGGAACGGTAAACATGTTTTAAATAACCATAAAGCATGTACTGAAATGTTTTAAGCGATTTTTTTATCTCTTGTTATTACAAACATGACTTTACCCTTAATCTCTCATGTTATTTAAAATTTGGTAATCAGGAACACAATCTCAAGAATAATAACTTTATATTCGAGTTATTTTAGTACGAACACATTTCCGGTACGAATGAGTACGAATGTAGTGACAAGCATTTAAACTTTTTTATATAAATTCTTCGAGAAATTAGATAAAACATACAGACTGATACTGATACTTACCAAAATCATTTTAATATGATTCCTAAAAACAAACAATCGCAAAAGTTACACGTTCACGGTTATTGACAAAAATTGAATCGGCGCTGACTTCGAAAAGGGGAATATACAACGGGAGAAGCGAGTACGGGGGCAGATGACTGATACAGCAAAACATACTGATACTATGGATTAGATTGCATCTTTTATGCTATTATGGAAGAAACACGACGCAGATACCAGATGTCAATCTGCGCAGAAATACAACATAAAAATCACGTATTAACAGCACGTGAATTGCCTTGTTTCCACATGTTTTTCTCCCGTTAATACATTGGCGGTTCTTGTGAATAAAGTAGTTTTTATGCAAGAATATAATATAATGTAGATTGAAGATAACATAAATGATTCTCGCAGCCTTTTTAATTCCGGTAAAATGGTATTTGGAGGCAATGAAATAGTTAAAGACGTTCTAACCAGACTGTTTTGTGAGAAGGAATAGGTTCACGCAATATGACAATAAACGAAGCAAATACTGATCTCAGCGGTATGGCTCGGAAGGAGTTCCATGAAAACAAAATTTATTATCCGTCCCCGTGAAATAATCCATGCATGATCATTGGTGAGACTTTCATTTGTCACGACACCTAGTGTTTAGTCCACGCCATCAAACGAAACAAAGCACAAAATACATTACAAGCTACAAAGAAATTAAAATGAGCTAGAAATTATCACATCACTATCAAGAGAACAGATACAAGCAGATTTCAACAGTGCAAAAATTTCCCATTGATAAGTGAAATTAAATAGTTACTTTTTTGTATGGCATAAATAAAATATGATCTATACAGAATATGTATTGCTTATGCTATACAAAACATGTCATAAATTAGTTTCTCTGTAGATTATTGATAGAAATGAAACAATGAATTTACTTAAGCATTTTTTGAATTGATTTCTGCCAAAGAACCGGCCAAATATGAAATTACACAGGGTTATGTTTTCTACGTTTTGATAGCAATAAACTTATTGTCTTTTCCTTCGTCACATATGCCACAGTATAAAATAGTAATGTAATTTCAAAGGGGATAACATGTTTGGCTATAAGTCAGTCCGGTGTTGTCACATATAGATGGTGAAATAAAATCCTAACGTTCGTTTCAACCAACTGCTTATGGTTTATGTATCTTCTGAGCCTGTACAGAACTGTTATATTGTATGACCTAACCAATACTAGAATCCCATGTAGTTCTGAGACATGTGTATGAAAAGAAATGGAACCATTGCCTTACCCTTGCACTGTCGTAAAAGGTGACTAATAGTGTCTGTTTCTTTAATTTAATTTGCTGTATCTCTGTGATTCCTGCAGGTATAAAGATTTGATTGTATATTTCATCTTTGTCGATGTGAATGAGACGTGAAACCACAATTGTTCTGTGAGTGAGCCGTAAAAGCCGTTGAATCGATAACACTTGGAGATACAAAGATGACACACACCACATCATGATTCGCTTAATTTAAGGTAAGAATAAAGGGGGGGGGGGGGGGGGGGTCCCAGTTAGGTGTCTGCGCAAATTGTTTTTTGATTTTATTTATACTTTGTGGTAATATACCTACATGTATTAAGTTTCATTAACAAGTGTTACTGTTACAAGTTTTGACTTGCTTTTATAGATATTCACATTCAAAGTGGGTGGGGTAATCTGACATGTGACCAGTCAAGAATACAATTTCTGTTATTATTTTTTAAAATGGTTCAAACTTTTTACGTGAAACTTTCATGCTAAAATAACTGAGCAATAGACATTCACACAACATGTTGCATTTTAAACTGTACTGAATACTTTTTTCATCACAGAGCCACAAAAGGTGTAATCAAATTTACTGATTTTCAATGGACGAACTATACCAAAAAGCTAAAACATTTTTCATTAGTTGAAATATTAAGGTGTACACTCGAGCTCTGATTAATATTGGAAGAGAAGTACACTCTCCAACTGGGAAAAAGTGGGTGGGGTAAATAAATATTCGAAGCAACACTACAAAAATTGTGCAGTTGTTAAGAAATGGCCTCAGATTGTCTATAACTATCTTAATTTTATTAAATACAGCATTGATTGATAAATTTTAACAAAAAATTTCCCACTTTATACATGTGTGTCATGGAAAAAAGCAAGGACCTTGAACATGACATGTAGACAAACCAAATTAACCGTGAAAGCTCAAAGTATTTAACAAAAGGTTTTGCCTGAGGCAGTATATTTTGAGGAAAGCTATTGTTCAAATTAACATTAAATTTTCTGCATTGGTTTTTCCGTGGCACACATGTATAAAGTCTTATTAAAGAGAAAATTTGTTTGTTAAAATTTATCAACCAAGTCTGTATTTAATAAAACTAGAATGTGTCTGTAGGACACAGGGTGTGCTCCGCCCCTCATCCCCCCCCCCCCAGGTCCCCCGACTGGTACATTTGTCACAAATAAGGGAAAATAATTCAAATGTTTGCAGTCTTAAGGGGGTATAGCCTCAAAAAAATGTGAAAAGGATTTTTATTCTATACCATATACTTTTTGAGCTATGAGCATTACAAACAAAAAATCCACCACTATTTTGGCTATTTCAAGGGCTATAACTCTGTAATGAATGCTAAAATTCTCAAGAAGAATGCCATGTGTGCAAAGGTCACATTATGGTAAAGACTCAAGCAAGGTTTCATGAATTTACATTCAAATACTTCAGAGTAAGGCACCGAGAATACTTCTGAGTAAGGCACATAATTAGGTAAAAATGTGCATTTTTTTACTAGTTTAGGGGCCATAACTCTGGAAATAGGGTGCAGACCCAGATAAAAAATAGTAGGTGAGCAAGTTCATATCATGATAAACACTCATCAATTTATATCTAATTCTTTTTGAGCTAGGCGTGTCACAAGGTGAAAATGTGCATTTTTGAATATTTCAGGGGCCATAACTCTAGAAATAGGGCGCGGACCCAGATTAAAAATAGGAGATCCGCAAGTTCATATCATGATTAAGACTAATGCAAGGTTTCATGAATCTATATCAAGTACTTTTTGAGCTAGGCGTGTCACAAGGTGAAAATATGCATCTTTTTACTATTTCAGGGGCCATAACTCTAGAAATAGGGCGCGGAGCCAGACGAAAATTAGGAGGTGTGCAAGTTCATATCATTATAAAGACTCATGCAAGATTTCATCAATTTATATCAAATACTTTTTGAGCTAGGTGTGTCACAAGGTGAAAATGTGCATTTTTTACTATTTCAGGGGCAGTAACTCTAAACTTAGGGGGCGGAGCCAGACGAAAAATAGAAGGTGCGCAAGTTCATATCGTGATAAAGACTCTTGCAAAGTTTCATCAATTTATATCAAATACTTTTTGAGCTAGGCGCGTCACGAACTTCGGAAGGACGCACGGACGGACGGACGGACGAGAGCAAATCTATATGCCTCCACCACTCATGGGGGCACAATTAAGATAGTAATAGACAATCTGAGGCCATTTCGTAACAACTGCACATTTTTTGTAGTGTTGCTTCGAGTATTTATTTACCCCACCCACTTTTACCCAGTTTGAGAGTGTACCACTCTTCCAATATTAATTAGAGTAAACTGATATATTGTCATTTTTATGTTTATTTAGTTTTAATTACAATATCTGCTGAAAATAACACCTTAATATCTCAACTAATAAAAAACGTTTTAGCTTTTTGGTGAAGTTCGTCCATTGAAAATCAGTGCATTTGATTAGACCACTTTGTGGCTGTGTGCTGAAAAAAGTATTCAGTACAATTTAAAATGCAACATGTTGTGTGAATGACCATTGCATAGGTATTTAATCATGAAAGTTTCAGTAAAAGTTAGAACCATTTTTTAAAAAATAACAGAAATTGTGTTCCTTGTGTTCCCACCCACTTAAAATGTGAATATCTATAAAAGTAAGTCAAAACTGGTAACAGTAACACTTGTTAATGAAACTTAATACATGTAGGTATATTACCACAAAGTATAAATAAAATCAAAAAACATTTTGCGCAGTCACCTAACTGGGACCCCCACTTTTATGTTTTCAAAAGGTTAAAATGATATAACCTATATCAACAATCAAGATTTACAAGGCATATCAGTGTTTCTCAATGTATGTCAGTAAAATGTTTCTCACGAAAAATAAAATTAGATATTATGGTGTGGGTTTAATTCAAGCCTCTGCATCTGACAAGCTATATCAAGTGATTTGTAAGGCTACACTCCGAGGGGAATATATTTCAAAAACAGTCCAATTCAGCTAAAACTCTCTTTAGACAGTCTAAGTAGATTGTTTTGACATTTCTGCAGTCTACAAGAGCGAAAAGAAAAAAACATCGATTAGATTCTGATGTAGATGGAAATCTCTAAAACAAAATATACTATGCCGATAAAACGACAAGTTCTTTGCATACTTATTCAGCATCCAAAGCAGAAACCCCATTCCCCGTACATGCAGACAGTAATCATTATGGTGCATTATTTTTTTACCAAATAATTCGAGTTATATGAAAATGGCGTTACAGTTATTACTGTAACATTCCTTTGTATGCATGGATCGCAAATTAACGCCCCCGTTCAAACATAACTAATATACTTTCCCGCACGATAAAATGTAAATGAGAAAAGTTTACGCTTATTGCACGGCACATCAGCGCCGGGCCTATTATGTTGGGGATTTTGTTTGACAATGGTGTAGAAATTGATCCTTTCGATTTATCTACCTACCACTTTAACTGAAGTTGTTGTGAAAACTTTTCTCTTTGGAAATACCTTTTCTATTACATGACTTCTTATTGAATTTGCATTCTAGTATCATAGTATAGTACTGAAAATGAGCAGTTATTTTCGCTAAAGTAAAATTTTCTTTGTCGGAACCAAGATCAAAAGAAATCCTTCGGAACAACACGATATTGTCTAATAATAGTTCGAACTTTCAAAATACTGCATTATTCACGGAATAGTTACTTCCCTTTTTAACCTATAATTTTTGGTTATAAATTAGTTACTATTAACGTGTAGTCACAACAAAAGTATTTAACAGTGAACTTTTACGTAAATAGTCTTCTTGAAGCATCGGTGGCCTAAATGTATTTATTGTGCAATGATACCGGACTTCATTGCCGAACACACAATGGTAATTCGTAAGTATTTTAGTGTTTCCCGTGCAATCACGGAATCCCGATGCGACATGCTGTTTGCTATTTGCTTTTTGCTACAATATTTGCGTTTTGCGTTTTGCTACTTCCTTTTTGCGTTTTGCTACTTGCTTTTTGCGTTTTGCCTTACATGTCAGTATTGTGAACCTTAGACGTTTCGACCCCAAGACATTTCGACCCCAAGACATTTCAACCCCAAAATTTAATTTTCTTGGACAATTCGAGCCCAAAGACATTTCGACCCCAAGACATTTCGACCCCTCAGAAATAGTTGTATGTTTTCATTTTAAATTTCCTCCTTTTTGCATATTTTAGAAAATATGAATATATAGATCAACAGTATGACTGAATTCTCGATATCGACATTATAGGATAAATCACGTTTTCCGGTATTATCCACCAATAAACGCCCGTTCCCTGTTTTACGGTGAGGAGGGTATCGGCCATTACGCTATATAGCGGTAGTGTTTAAGATTATCCTTTTTTCAAGGTTTTAACAAAGAAAATGAATAAAAAAGTATTGCAGATTATCATAAAATATTGTTGTAATAAAAATGTAGCAAAAATATCCTCAAAGTTTACTTCATTTTTTAAATTTTATCTTTTATTCTACAAGGCCGCTTCCGCGGCTCGATACAGATGGTGTGAAAAAATTCTTATTTTTCAAGGTTAACAAATTATTTTTGAAAAGATTTTGTTGCCGAGTTCGTAAAATAGAATTTTCATTGTATGAAGGTAAGAACTTTCCCAAATCCTTATCTTCTGGCAAAAATAATTGCAAATATTGTACACGGTCTTTATATCTGCTAATCTCGCCAGCCCCTCTGACCCTATTTACGGAAATACCGGAAGACGGGATTTATCCTATAATGTCGATATGGTCAATAGCGAAATCTAGTAAATAAATATTCAAGTGAGAAAAAAGAAACTTTGTCTAATATTTCAAGTGAAGTTTTCTATGAGGATTTTGTAAAGTTGAATCAGTCTGTTGGTACTGATGAGAAATCCTTTGATGATATAGATTTTGACATGCTATCTAGTAATAATACTATGTTAAATGAACCATTCAATGTTTTAGAAGTTAGAAAATGTATAACTAGTTTAAAAAATAGTAAAAGTCCATCAATGTTTGATAATATATTGAATGAGTACTTGAAATATTGTAACAATGATGAGTTTGTCGTAGTTATTTGTAAATTGTTCAATATAATTTTGGATTCGGGCATTTTTCCCGAAATTTGGAGTAAAGGTATTATTTAACCTATTTTTAAGAATAAAGGTAGTATGAATAATCCAGATAATTATCGTGGTATAACAATTCTAAGCTGTTTCGGTAAATTATTTACGGCAGTTCTGAATAATAGATTTAATTGTTTTTTAGAAAGTAATAATGTAATATGTGAAGAACAAGCAGGCTTCCGTAAAGGTTACAGTACAATAGATCATATATTCTCTTTGAAACTTATTATAGATTTTTATTTAAGTAAAAAGAAAAAAACTTTTTTGTGCCTTTATTGATTATAAAAAGGCATTTGATTCTGTTAACAGATTAGCACTATGGCGGAAACTGTTGAAGAACAACATAGATGGTAAATGTTTAAGAATAATATACAACATGTATTCACTAGCTAAGTCATGTGTTAAAGTTGGTAATACACTATCTAATTTCTTTTCTAGTGATACTGGTGTACGCCAGGGAGAAAATCTTTCGCCTGTTTTATTTTCACTATTTTTAAATGATCTTACAACATATATGTCTACAAGGTTTGAAGGGTTATCCACATTGTCTAAAACTACATTTGACTGCTTAAGCGATGAGGATGTTGAAGTATACTTACGATTATTTCTATTATTATATGCTGATGACACTGTGATCTTGGCTGAAAGTCAAACTGAGTTACAAAATGCATTATATGCTATGCAAGATTACTGTGCCTTATGGAATTTACAAGTTAATGCTGCTAAAACAAAAGTTGTTGTGTTTACAAAATCTAAAGTTGGTAGTAGAAATTTTGAATTTTTCTATGATAATATAAAACTTGATCTTGTAGAAGACTTCTCTTATCTTGGGGTACAGTTTAATTATAATGGTAACTTCTCAAAAACAAAGAAAAGACTGGTTGACCAGGCTAGAAAAGCTATGTTCGCTTTAATTACAAAATCTCGCAAACTTAACCTTCCAATTTCTATTCAGATTCATTTATTCGATTCTATGATTACTCCTATTTTGTTGTATGGGTCGGAAGTATGGGACTTTGAGAATATTCGAATCATTGAACAGTTCCAATTAAAATACTGTAAGTTTATACTTAAACTTAAACCTTCCACACCAAATTGTATGGTTTTTGGTGAATTGGGTATAAAACCCATTAGCTTACTGGTTAAATCCAGATAATTATGTTATTGGAGTAAAGTTATTAATGCAAGGGAGGAGAAGATATGTAAGGTTTTATATAACACTGTTTATAGTTTACATTCTAATAATATTATCAAGTCACCATGGATATTTTCTATTGAAAAATGTCTAGATGAATTAGGATTATCTGAGTATTTTATAAATCAATCTGTAAATGACACTATTCACTTCAAATCTTTAGTGAAGTCGAGGTTGTATGATCAGTTTTTGCAGAATTGGAATAGCAATGTTTTTAACTCTTCTAAATGTTTGACATACAGATTATTTAAGACAAACCATTGTTTTGAAGAATACCTTGATTTACTTCCTAGTAGTTTAGCTTTTATTTTGTGCAAATTTCGAACTACTAATCACAAATTGCCAATTGAAAAAGGGCGATATATGGATATTGAACAAAATCAGAGACTCTGTCATTTGTGTAATTCCAGTTCTCTAGGGGATGAGTTTCATTACTTATTTGAATGTATTTTTTTTAATGATGACAGAAAGAAATACATTGCAGCTTATTACAGAATTCACCCTAATGTTTACAAATTTGAGGAACTCATGAACAATAATAATAGACCAAAACTTACTAAACTAGCTTTATTTTGCAAAATTATTTTGGCTGCTTTTCGATAGATTCATCCTCCATGTAAAATTTCGCTTGATTTAGATAATTTAGTAACTGTAATGTTAGGCAAAATATTTTCAAATATGATACTTGTAACAATTAACTACATTATCTTATTATGTAAGAGCATACTATTCATATGTTTATGTAACTGTTTCTTGACTGTTATATTTTGTTACTTGTGTTGTCATGATCACATGCATGTAATATGCCATGATCGAAATAAATTGAATTGAATTGGTTTCGCGAAATCTAATCAAATTAACGAAAACTAGACATAAAATTTAAACTAATCAATATCTTTTAAAATCCTTTTAAGATTTTATTAAAACTATATATCTACGTGTGCATGTCACTTTTCAAGAAAAAATATTTATATTTAGGGTGGTTTTGAAGAGAAAAACGTATACGGGTTTTGTTTTTGCCGATTCTACATGCACGGAAATCTCAAGTGACAGGTAAAATCAAGACATAAAATTTAAAGTGATGGATATTTTTTTTGAAAATCCTTTTACTTTTGCTTACATTTTTAATACCTGTCACATAGTGATAAGATGAGCTATTGTGACCGTTTGATGTCCACATTAAGTCGTGTCTCCATCAACAATTTCTAAAAGGACCTTGACCTTACTCTTTCAAATTATGGGCCCAGGGTCAAAATTGGACTTTTTCTACAAACCATAAGGCTTAGAGCTTAAATCGCTACAAATTACAATTCTCTTGATTGCCGTGCAATCTCTTTTGGTGCATTTGCAGCAAATTTTTTACTTGTATTTTATAGCTTTAGGTTTCGACGTGGCAAATGCTATTCAGGTAAAATCAAGTTATCTCTTCTTTGTATTGGATAGATCACAAATTTTGTTCGTCTAAGCGAGGTAGTGAAAAAAAAAATGTCTATTTTGTTTAGACAAACCAATTCGTTTATATTTTGCTTAGATCAAGGAAAACACGGAAAGACATAATATGAAAACCCATGCATAATCAGTTACCCCTTTATAAATTGGCATGCTGAATATGCAGGTCATACTTGGTATAGTGGACACAACTTGACCCCGATGGTTGACATTTGCATTATAATACATAATAAGGCACAACCTATTATTGAAAAGGAGTGTACGTAAAACACGAGCTGCACGAGAAAAGGGAAATATAAATTTGTGTAAATATAAATTAGTGTATTGGAAAGTTTTAACTAATCAAATGTAAGTATATATACTTTGATACTGCATTGTATACAAACTCGTTCCATATAAATATACACGGCTACCCTAAGCACCCCTGATTTCTACAATGAAATAATCGATATGAATAATCAGCCTAAGGTCAACCATCGCGGTCAAGTTGCGACTACTATACAGTCAATTTGTGGTTGGGCAATTCTATGTTAATGTATGGACATGACGCTGATTGATTTTCGAAATATACAGGTATTTTCCACATTGTTTAATAGTATGTATTATTGCCATTAAGAAATAAAATCATGGGATTAATACATATTAATCACATGATCACTCACGCAATGAAATTGAAACTGTTTATATTCCAGACGGGGCGTGTCAAACTGACCAATCAGATTTTAGCATTCTTCTAAGATCATTGTTCAATACACGTTCGTTTATAGTTTCTCAAAAAAGTAGAATATGATGTACCATTTGGGTCGAAAGTCTGCTTTACGTGCGCGCATATTTCAAAATATACGTCCACGTATAAAAATATACTTGCACGCTTAATTATATACGTCCACGTATATATTTTTATATGCGCACGCTTATGTAAGTGCACGCTTATATAGATGCGCGCGTGTATATATCCGTGCATTTGTTATTACGCGTGCCCGCATAAATTTATGCGTACACCTACATATTTACACCTGCGCGTATGAAAATATACACATGGTCTTGTACATGCACATTGTAGTCTCACTTAAATTCACGCGTGCACCTATATATTTATATAAGTTTGCGCGTAAATATATACGTGGACGTATAACTTTACGCATACACGCGTAGTTCTTGACGCTCGTATATATACGCGTGCAACTTTATATTTACCAGTGTACACGTAAATATATACGTGGACGTATAATTGTATGCGTGCACGCGTAATTCTTGGTGCTCTTTTATATACGCGTGCATGCATATATGGACGTACACGTGTAAATTTATACGTACACGCGTAATTACAAGTGCACATATATATACACGCGCACGTACATATAAGCATGCATCTACATAGTTAAGCATGTACGTATAAAATATAAAGGTAGACGTTTATATTTACGAATTCACGCTTATTTTATACGTGCACGTATATTTTGAAATATGCGCGCACGCAATGCAGACTTTCGATGTATGCTGTGAGTTTAATGAAGGACTTACTATGTTCTGTTAAGCAAGACCAGACGTTTGTTACGTGTAACACATTTCGACCGTAAAATGAATTGATAGAGCGCTTAACTGAAGTCGGGACATATATAACATGTATTTGTGAGCAGTTTTGTGAAAAAGAACAACTTAGTATTTTTGCAATTCTTAAAATATGTCTTTTAGTAATATTCTAAAGTTGATTTTGTTGATTATTAACCAACAGAAACAATAAATCATCGCTATTTGTATAAAAATACAAAGCTGCTTCTCAACAAAGCGTCCAAGTTGCAATAATGTTCATTTTAACGTAAAGGCTTGCATATATGTGTATTCATTATTTTTGGGGAGATCAACCGGGGCATGTTTAGAAGAACCTTAATTGAAGCGAAAATTGAAAATTTTTAAAAGACACGCGATCAAATATGTTCTTGCTATAAAATATTCAGAAATGTCAATAATTAAGTTAAACATCATTTACCAGTAACATCATGAAAGATTTTTACTCAAGCATGAGCTTATTATAAAAACAATAGAAAATAGAACGTGCAACCTTTCAAGAAAAATACATGTCAGTAAACATGTCTAATTCTATTTGATCCCAGTTTTATCATTTTTGTTAAAGGCATTCAAGCATCATTCAATATCAGTATTAATCCTCAATGATAGAATGATTCCCGCCAAACGCGTGGACACGTCTATTTCATAATAATTAACCCATACCCTGGTAAATTTATAAAATGGACTGGTCCATCATTCAATTTTGGCAGCACCATTTATTATTCAAAGAGGTATTCACTGAAAATTTACTGACTGAATAGCGAACAGAGCAGACCGTGATCAGTCTGCATGGATTTGCAGGCTGATCTTGGTCTGCACTGTTCGCAAAGGCAAAATCATTTGCCGCCAGCAGGCTAAAGGTTAATAAGACAACAATTCATATTGCATGTACATTATTTGACATGTTAATAGCAGTTACTGTATGTCTTTCAATTTTAGCTGCCTTAATATGCAGGCGGATACCAAAAGCAATGCATTTAATCGTTGTGTACCAGTCCGAATCCTCATGGAAATGTTTAATACATATCTTTTTTTTTCATATCCATGTTTCTTTCTGTGTAATCATAATTTACCATTGTTTCGTTTTTTACTTTTATGATTTGGAGTTGTATATATTTCATGATATAAGATGTTTTCATTTATTACTTCTTATTTAAATGTTTATGTACAAGTATAGGCATTTATCTTATATCATCTTTGATATGATGCTAGACTTCTCATCTGCGGATTTTTTTTTCTGTCGCTATGCGATAGAGAAAATGATAAATACTCAAAAAAAAAACTTTTATGTGAAAAATAAGAAAATTAACTGCGGTCGCTGAGATATTGAAAAACATTTCTCCTACACCATTATGCCGATGTGGACGTCTCGAATCTAATTTTCACTACTTATTTGAGTGTCCACTTCTTTCTGCCTGTCGTAACGATCTATTGAATAGTCTTCAGGGATTTGACATTGACTTGGACACGATTTTATTTGGTAACCCTAACCTTTCTGATCAGGAAAACACTACTATATTTTCACATGTACTAACCTGCATATCCGATAGCAAGATATTCCTTTAGTTTTATAAGACAGCGAGACATTTTCCTAGTCCTTCTTTCTCTCCCTTCTACTTTTTTTGTTTTGCTGTCAAATCACATAAATTGTAAAGTTTTCATCATACTCGTGTTTACAATTAATTTATTGGTGGGTGCTAGGGTAATTATATATATATACAGTCAAACCCGGCTGCAGAACCTTCCTTGGGGACTGAAAATGCTGGTATTTGTAAAATAAAAACATATATTTTTTTCAAGACAGGTGACGAGTGACCATAGTAAGCAGGTTATATGTATTTGGAGGTTGTCTACAGTACGGGTCTGACTGCATAAGGGAGTTCATCGGTTCTTAAGACAAGGGTGAATGTACTAGGTAATATAGCAAAAACAAAACAAGATTATGTGGGATAAGGCCGTGACTTTATTATAATTTTTTTTAATGAAAATTATGGCATATTGTAAATATATAGCATGGTATATATGAAAATGATGAGAAAATATGAAAGACAAAGCTCCAGCTAAAATGCCTGGAAGCAACATAGCAGCGCGAAGGTGCAAAAAACTATGAAAATAAGCGCAGAACATACCAGACCTAATAGGAAATTGTAGGTTCTAGTAAATCCCACTAATGAGAAACAAGGCAAAGATGCTCTCAGAGATCTCTATGACATAAGATGATAACTATAGATTTCAACTAATGTAATGCATTTTAGATTTTAATACTAATAAGATTTACAATATGCCATACCGAAATGCACATTACGTGTATTGAGGGCCACTCAACATTTTATGAAAATAAATTTCGCCAAAACGAGATATGCAGTGAATACACGTTTACTTAACAGGTACAGCAGCTCATTGACAAACAAGACCATGTTAAAGTCTAGAGCTAGAAAATATATTTTGCTATGTACCTTAATTTTGAAGATGTGTCAAAATATATGAAACTCGCTGCATATTTTACATATTGTATATCTTTTAACGTTACAATGTCATTCAGGTACATGTACATATGTACACATTATCCAATAGTTTGATTACTATAAGCCAGGGTCATCATGAAACCTTTTGCGGAGGTTTCAGTCAAAATGTATTATCTATTTATTTTGAACGAACGGACGGACGGACGGACGGACTGATAGGAAACCAATAGCCTTAAGACTTTCAACTAGAAGAGTCTTACTGCCACTGACTTGTTACATCATAAACATAATATGCTTGAACAGTTTCCTGTGACGTCTTCTTTGCATTCATATTATCGAAATTATTATTCATATCATTATTGTTATTATAATTATTATTATTATCATTATTCTCATAATTGATTCAATTATGTTTTACACCTATTTTCGATATTTCTTGATTATTTCTTTTTCCATATCAATGCATTTTTATAACTTATTCTTTTACATGCAGGCAGTTAAGTAATGCATGCAATGGACCTAGATAAATCGGATCTAATAAAATTAACCAGGTACAGCAGTTACCTTTCAACACAAGGTGCCGCAATAGCTGCAGATCCCAACCATGTCACGCCGCTCTTATATAGCTAAACTGTTTAAAGTCATAAGGAGAATAGCCGGTTGACGACATTAGTTTTCTGCAGCCCCATATACCAGAGATTGACCGCTGTTGTTGTGCTAATGCTGGTGTTACAGTTGCTGACGTAATGGATTATCCGCATCAAAGCGTACAGGCTAGAACTGCGTCTTATTACATACCAAGTCTCTACAATAACTTCAACCATATGACCGCCATTGCATAACTGAAATACTGTTGAAAACGGCATAGAACCAATTAACCCTTTCTGATCGGATCTGTTTGGCTGTAACTAGAATATGCTGCATGTTTCTTTATCATTTGAAGCAAGGTATTTAAATTTAATTTTGACAATTAGTAAAGAAACAACCATTTGTATATTTCTTTTATTTAATGACGTAATAGTTTGTAATTTTTTTTAAATATATTAGGCTACAAAGAAAAATTCTTTGATTCACCCAAACGTTACAAAATCATGTTACAAAATATTTCCGCAACACGGGTATTCTAGACAATGTACGTTAGAAATGCATAAACCTCAAACACCTCGGGCGGAACCAGTACTTGCATATTGTACATATGATTTAAGTCCATAAATAATTATGACTGAGAATAATGTATAGTAACTAACGTACTGCATTTTTCAAGCGCATGTACATGCAACCAAAAACGCTCGACCACGCCCATGTTTTACCTGTGAGTGTTTGTCAGCTCACTATACCTGTTTATTTTTTAAACTAAAATTCACTTCAGACTGATCCGGTCAGTGATTGAATAATACCAAAATAACTAATATCTTGCTGACTGTACGACAAAACACGTGTCTCCATTCCTTTCCAGAGGATATATGCAAACCCGTATAAACAGAAAGTTCATCAATCAAAATAATAAGCGCAGACATCTAAAGAAAATATAAAATGTAAACTCATCTGAATTGTGAATTCTCAAAAACAGTAGCACTGCAGTTTTCCGCCGTATTCTTCTCCTTTGAATTTTTGTAAACGATCTGTCCTCTACAAGAATGCACTTGTCACTGCACTAAATTTGCCCATGAATAAACCCGTGGAATCAAAACTTGTCAGACTAGTATTTGAAATGATACGACTATAAATACAAATACAGTTGCGGATTAGCAGTGAGACGTTATGTTAGGCAAGATGGTACCCACCAACATTAAAATAATTTATTTCTTAAGAGAACATAAATTAACTTATATTCAATTAGATTTTTCTTAAGACTACATTCTTTATCCCGGTACAACTAAGAGCTCAAGTATTTGTACAAATTATTTTGTCCGCAAAGGAGAAGAATTCTATCAGACTACGAGTATTTAATTCTTATCCTTTCCTACTTATCTTGTTTAAATTATGATGTATGTATTAAACTTGTACATGAATTACTGGGAATAAATATGTTTAAACTAAAAATGTTGAATTCCCTAAGTTTCATTTATGTCTATTTACATTTAAGTTGTGAGTACGAAACAAAAATGAAATGTGCGATGGATGGGTTTCACAACAGAGTCCAGTTCTAAAGGTCAAAATATGTAATACAAGGGAGATAACTTTAGACGCGTGTTGATATACGTACCCGTACACGCAGAAAGGAAATCTGAATCACTCTAATTTAGAATCATAACGATTCGGTAAATGCCAAGAAAAGTTACTCTCTATTGATTTTCATTGAAAAGGATTTACCCTATATGTCTCGCAAATGGCGTCCTATTAACAATGAATTTCAGAACTGCAATTATACTTGTTGGTTGAAATTTCATAGCGAGCGTATCTCGCGAGCAATCGCAAAGCGCAATTGCGAGCGCGTAGCTCGTCTTACGGCAATGTGTAGGCGAATATAACAAAAGTGTGCCGAATGAGGCAAAGTGATGTAGCTGAAAAACCTTCGTCGACGTCAGGGGACCGCCATTTTTTTCTACTTCCGTCAAAGTCGGGATTTTTTTTTTATTTCATATTTTGAGTTACAATCTCTGTATTCATTTTGGTGTCTTTATTTTTAAAAAGTTATGTTATGGAAATAATTTCAATTTTGCTTTTGTTTTACGAAAAGCGCACCCTAGCGGTCAGGTGCTCACAGGAAATGCTTTGTTCACAGTAATTACAGAACTTCATTTGATTGCTGAATATTATCCATCACTCAAAAATAATGCAAGAAAGATTTCCAGTTGGCATTGGCCAGAAAATAAGCATAAAGCCACATGAACGCGGTAAATAGGTAATTACGTCACCGTGACACCGGCTTTCAATTTTGCAACGTATGATATTCGCTGTTACAGGTATGATGACACTTTTTTTTTCTTTTCAAGTGAATAGGTTCTCGCAAATTATTTTGTATTTTCTTTAATTTTGTATTTCAATAAGCGCCTGGCGTATAAAAAATTTAAATTTGAAATGCCACCCACAAATAGCCGTTCACGTTTAAAGTACTGATTCAGAAATGAGTGCTTAATTATACATAAGGACATGTAAGCGCGTAATACTCGCATTGAAATCTCTCTCATTATTTACTTTAAGGAGGTAGGTTACCTTAATATTTGTGTGTGCGCATGCCCAACCGGAAGCTAACGTGACGATTTACGACCCAGTTTACGACAAACTAAATGTGTTTGTATATCCATTCTTCTGAAATAGATCATGAACCTGTCTTCGATCTGATGCTTCAGGGTTTAATAATACAGAAATAATGAATAAATTGCCGCAGAAACGCTTCAAAACATTGTTGCCATAAAATGACGTCATTGACGTCATGACGTAATGTGTCGACTACCGCGCAAAAATAATAGCTTTTATTTTGAAAGTGCGTAATTCTGTGCATTTTCTTTATTTGAACTATTTTTAAGCAGCCATTATTTGCTGAAATATTTTTATGAGTCTTTCGCTCTGAATAATGTTCAATATTTTGCTTCTTTTATGTAATTATATTGAAATGTTATGCGGAATGTAAGAAAATGGATGATGGTTACTGATGTTATTGAGAATATAACTGGATGAAAGGTTACTTAATACGACCATTTTCAAATAAAAATGGGGCAGTTTGATTTGTTATACCTTTTTTTCAGTTTCCGTTGATAATTTATTACTTATATACTAAAACGAAGCTCTAAAATTGTTCAAATTTCAGTAGAAAATTGTGATTTCTTGAATTAAAATGATGTTACCATGGAAACGAAGCCCGTGACCTGTATATCTAAATGTAAAATTCAAAAGCGTTGACACTGGTCTATTTAAGGAACAAAACTTCTGCTTTCTATTTAAGAAATAATCTATAGCAAAAGAGTGTTTTAACACTATTTATGCACGATGGGCGGCTATACGTCGGGCGTAACAATTTTACGACGGCGCAGCCCGAGTGAAATTATTTGTACAACGCATTACCGCCCGAGTGTATAAATAGTGTTAAAACACGATTTTGCAATAAATTATTTCGATTCTAACATGTCCTTAATCTAGAACAGTAGATAAAATATAGTAGCGCTCTTTCTTGATCGCAACAAAAACATGACGTCATCGCACGTTAACGTGACGTCATTCTAGCGTAAGTGTGTTTTAACATAGTCAAGCATATTAGAATTGCATTTCAACAATATCCATGAGAATAATAGCATGCATAACGATTTTTCCATAAAAAATGTCAGACGAGGGGTACTGCTGTGAGTATTGTAAGCTGTAAACTTTGTTTCAATAAATGTAAATAACACGAAAATATTACTTATGTTACAAATAATATGTTTTAAAGCTACATTAACAAGAAAGATAATTTTATTTCATATATTTTATAAGAAATTGTGTTAAAAAGCAAGATATAAGCGATTTCAAACATCTCTGTTGCCATGGTTACTTTAAACCTTAAGAAAAATAGGGTACCATGTGCTTAGTATTTTCCTAATAATATTTTCCAGATATTCCATGTTGGTCATTAACAGAATGACACTGAAGCCGTCGAAAACCCCGTTTTCATACATAGTTGTTTAAAAATGAGAGAAAATACGTTACCATGGAAACACGAGCCCCGCGACATATACATTTTAAGCTTGATTTAGAAAGCTAACGCACATACTAGTAAAATTATCAATTATGAAGACTTCTACGGATAAAAATGAAACCACAATACAATGAAAATTGTACTTGAAGGAACAGAGATAAACGAAACTGAGACTGCGGCAGTTAAAACATTAAATTACACGAAATACAAAAATAAAATGTTGCGGTTCAATTAATTTGAATTTACCCTGGTAACAAGGTAGCCTACCGCCTTAATTTAATCGACGAAACATATACATTCCGCATGCAACTGGAAATCGAAGACAGTAGGGAGGTCGACATTTTGTACTTGTACGCGTGTTGTACTAAATCCCTAAACAAAGTGAATAGCATCAGCTAGAATTTGTCAGATCAATTTAATCTAGCTGTTTGTTACACGTAAATCTAAATATTTAAGAAATTCAGGTTTTGCAAGCATGCTTTGAGTGTTCGGCGATTGTAATTTTCCGAATGTTGACACCGAAACGACTGAAAGACGAAATATAATTGTCGTAAAAGGGACCCGTTCACCACAATATAAAGTTAAGAAATTCAATGAAGTTTCTAAAGATGTACTCCAGTGAAGACGTTTTCGGCGGTCGTACTGACCTGATCTTATCAAACGGCTGATCATTCCAAACCTTCAGAAATATCAGTTTCACGCTTACGTCTTCTATTTTTCCTTGTTTAACAACATCTAAGTCTTATCATATTTATATTGCTAAACATTTTTAAGTGAATAGACATTTAACATAATTTAATGTATCACAATTTACTTCACATTACGTTCAGACGACCAAATCATTTTTAACTTCAAATTAATATGTATTCCAGTAGAATGTTTTCTAGGAGACAGTGGCTGAGGGCCAATTCCATTGATAAAGTAGCGATCATTTAAATCGTCTTATTGCATTTTTGCAATACAACATATGATATGAACTTGATATTAAGTACTTGCCTGAGTGGATCATAACAGCATCCCTGTATCAACAAAATATCTGCTCTTGCGTTCCTATGTGAGACTTGGGGGTGAATGGAGGCTGGGAGTGACAAATCTAAATCACTAGAATATGCATAACAAATATAAAATCCAACGACCATAAACCGAAATACTTTTACAGAGATTCACTTTGATACAATCTACTGACGACACTTAAAACGACAAACATTTCGCGATAGAAAATAAACTAAAAAAGAGAAAAGCTGGAAAACCGAAATCTTTCAAGAAAGTACGTAAAGTAGATTTACTTATTGATTTTGAAAACAATCATCAAACAAGAGGGCAATGATGGCCCTATATCGCTCACCTGTTATCATTGCACTTGAGGACAAAAAGGTCCTCAGAAAAAATATCTAAGTCCAAAGGACAGGGACAACAAAGGAAAGAAATTTAACCTAGAAGAAAAAAAAATTCTTACAAGGTACAGATATGTCAAAATACACCTAAAAATCGGAGGTACCATCCATGTTGTACAACAGAAAAGTGGTCTCGGTTTTTCCCTACGGCCAATAATAAAAATAAGCTATTTATAATAATGTAAAAGGAAAGTAATTAAAAAGAAAATTATTGAAAGTGAACAAAAGAAGGATCTGCCAAATAAATCTGTTGACATAAAGAAATTTCAGATCAGTATCTTCATTAGTTACGGAGATATACCCATTTTAATTTGAAATAAAGGGAGGTAATTTGACATAAAATCAGTCCATAGTTATCTACCCTGATTGGCTCAGTCCAACTAATAACAATAATGAAATTTCAAATAAGTACTATAAGTACTTACTGATATAAATCCATTTTGACTACAATCAGGGGAGGTAATCAGATATAAAATAACTCTGGAACCTACGATTGGATCTGATTTGTCATGGAATCCAAGATTTATTGTTGTTGAAGATATTTTGGAAGTTTGTATCAAATAAAACCATAAATGAAGTCTCTATATGGCTGCAAATGCCAAAATAGCCAATTTTGGACATTTAAGGGGCCATAACTCTGGAACACATGATGGAATCTAGCCAGTTCAAGAATCGAACCAAGATCTTCTGGTGATACAAATTGTGTGCAAATTTGGTTAAAATCCAATCATAAATAAAGTTGCTATTATGCAGACAATGTCAAAATAGCTAATTTTGGCCCTTTCAGGGGCCATAACTCTGGAACCCATCATGGGATCTGGCCGGTTCAACAAAGGAACTGAGATCTTATGGCAACACAAGTTTTGTGCAAGTTTGATTAAATTCAAATCATAAATGAAGCTGCTTTTGTGCAGACAAGGTCAAAATAGCTTTTTCTGGCCCTTTCAGGGGCCATAACTCTGGAACCCATAATGGAATCTAGCCAGTTCAAGAAAGGAACCAAGATCTTATAGTGATACAAGTTGTGTGCATGTTTAGTTAATTTTAAAAATAAAATCATAAATGAAGCTGCTATTGTGCAGACAAGGTCAAAATAGCTTATTCTGGCCCTTTCAGGGGCCATAACTCTGGAACCCATAATGGGATCTGGCCAGTTCAAGAATGGAACCGAGATCTTATGGTGATACAAGTTGTGTGCCAGTTTGGTAAAAATCAAATCATAAATAAAGCTGCTATTGTGCAGACAAGGTCAAAATAGCTGATTTTGGCCCTTTCAGGGGCCATAACTCTGGAACCCATAATGGGATCTGGCTAGTTCAAGAAAGAAACCGAGATCTTATAGTGATACAAGTTGTGTGCAAGTTTGGTTAAAATAAAATCATAAATGAAACCACTATCGTGCAGACAAGAAATTGTTGACGGATGCACGGACGCACGCACGGACGGACGACGGACGAAGGGTGATCACAAAAGCTCACCTTGTCACTATGTGACAGGTGAGCTAATAAAAACACTCTTAAGGGGGTCAACCATTTGATAATCTTGAATCTTGGCGTGGGGGAGGGGCGCTGCTAGGATAAAAAACTCTGACTTTCGTTTTGCTTGAAAATAATATTCTGGTTTCAACGTATTGAAAGAAATTTCTGTCTCCCAAATGACTGAAAAAAATCTGAATCCAAGTCACATTACAATTTTGTTTCCATTACTCTGACAATAAATATAACACTTTTTCTTCATTATTTACGAAGAGCAGCATTTCCATCAACGTTTAAATTTTGAACAGTGCTGAAGAAGAATGCGAGATTTACTTGAAAGTATTAAAATTGTTTAGTGCAATTTTGTCTGCAATATTTTTACATAAATAAATGTGAATAACTATTTATTATTTTAACGCTTTATAATAAGAAATTCATATATTAGAATACAAACATTTCTTTAGTTACAAAAGTAAAACACTTGTGAAACTAATGACTTTATCTTAAAACCACAATATTGCAGGATGCGGTCCACCCCCGAGTAGTCTCCCCCATTCCCCTACACCCTGGTGTAAATACACACATATATAATAAAATTATTGTGTATACACCATCATATTCAGGAGTGCACCAAACGCACAATTGTTAAAAAAATACTGCAAGCATACATTTTTAAAGCCTAGAAGGCAGCTCTCAGAGAAAGAGAATATCAAAAGAAATTTTCTGCTGATTGCGCTCGCACATCTGGTATCAGTAGTATTATATTAAGAGAGCAGAAAACAGATCCACTGTCTTTTAGATATACATGATATTTTGCTTCTTATTAGACTGCTTGCACATTGTATGAAGTCTAGACACTTATCACATTTGTTTTACCTAAAAGCAATCAATATAAAAAATTGGATGAATTTTATTGCATTTACATCAGATAAGCTACACAGGTCCAGAGGCTAGGGCATGCTCAAGATACGCTCAGGTATAATTTGTCATATAAAAAATCCAAATGTGGGGAGAATACATCTCCAAATATACATCACAATACACCAGTGCTGTTCTACAATATAAATGTTTACTTAGGCAAATTACTCAATATAGAAAGTTTGTCTTTATCGCGCTGGTTAGTGTTGAATAACATAAGAAAAAGAAGAATTATTTTGAGAAAAAAAAGAAATTATCTTTGGTTTACTCTGAAATAAATCCTTTGACTTTAGTTCTGAAAGTAAAATCTGACTTTCATAGAAGGTAAAACAATTTCTTGGCTGCAAGTAAGATTAAAGCACCCCCATCTCCCCATCCCCCTAGAAGTTCAAATGGTTGGCCCCAAATTGAGGTAAAGTCCAACAATTCATGTAAATGCATCGCACACCGTACGGGCGTTATTCCATTGTACCTCTGTGCCTGATTGGTTATCGTCGCTGACTTCGAACCACTTGTCCCTCAACGATGTCAGTACGAAATCTCACTTGGGGTGTAGAATTCTTAATGCGAGGAAACCATCTTGGTTGATTCTACTCAGGTTCTTTAATATGCCAGATACAATTCTTTGAGAGACACCTGGGTCTTCCTCCACCATCAAAACCTGGTGAAATCCCCGTATGATCCGAACTGTGTCATTGTGAATTTTGATCCAACACAAAATTCCGTTGCTTTAGTATCGGAAACGGACATTGTGTAACGCCTCGCTGAATAAGATGCCACAGCTTCTACATGCAACAAAATAAAACAAACAGGCAATGAAACCAGCTGCCAGAGATATACACGGTACATAAAATCCAAAACAAAAATTACAAAAACTGAAGAAGACATCTTTTACATTTTACAAAATGTATCGAAGTAGTAGTGCAAACATCAAAACTAATAAATTGTCTTTTCCCAATATTTTGGGCCATAATATTTCAGTTCATTTAATTTAAAAAACCTCTGTGATTATACCATACTATACAAGTCGTATATAATTAAATAAGGTTGTCACCGCCATGCTCAAAATGACCGCTATTTAATTATACAGATACTATAGAAATATCTTAAAGTCTTTGTCAGTTGTTTCAAGCTAATGTCCTTCACCAGTTTTATTGTTTAATCAATCTGAATCTCAACAAATAAGTTTCAAATATTTTTTATTTTCCTCTGTTGAATTAACACTCAACGGCGATAACTTGCATGCAACACACAACTTGTCTTCTCGGGAGTGTAGAGGGCTGTTGCATTTCCAACAGTCGCAATTGTATTTTTGCTTGTTTGCATTGTACGTTTTCAAATACAGTATCTCTACACAGACTTTACGGCATTTTTGTCTACATGCGTCTTTGAGTGATTTCCCTTGTCCCATGTTTATAACGATACCAAGCATATACTGTACGCATTTTAATGAAATTTTGGCCGACAAATCTTACTTATGTGGGTTATTTTACATTTCAAATGTTTTTGCAATGATCGATAATGTGATCAATGCCAAAATACAGCTATACGCACCAAACAAATGGTAATACGTAATACTGGAGTTAAATGATCTCATGCTTTGAACAAATTAAGTACGCTTTTAATTTCAGTAATATTTCTCATTATTTTACACCCGAAAACAGTAGCCAGGCGATAAACTTTCGTTCAAGGTCATGCCTACTAAATGTATTGCAGTTATATCTGGTACCTACTTAACGGGGCTAGCTACATATCTCTATCTTTATTTTGTCAACATTATGTCCTTTTCAACTTATACTTTTCGGTAAAAGGTTTGCATGTAAGCAGGTTTTTCAAAATCTACTTGGCCAGATGCTTTCAAACTTCAAGCGTGACTTCGGCATCACGAGATAGCCTCATATGACTAGTTATATAACACTAGCTTTTATTTGGTCAAGATTTTGCCCCTCTGTAACATAGAACTTTTGTGACATTTTTGTATGTAAGCATTTTTCTCATTCATGCAGATTCTCCATACGTCTTTGGCATCATGGAAGTACCTTACAAGGCAAGTTTTATAACATCGGCTTTCGTTTTAGCAAAATGATGCCTCTTAACTTAGACAATTTTGCTAAAGCTTTTGTGTATAAGCAAATACTAGGTAAAAGTGTTTTCAAACATTCGAGCGCGCTGTCATTAAACAACTCTTGTTATGTTTTAGATATCTTTGAAATTAACGATGTACTTTTTTCGTATGTAAACTTCTTGCCAATTAAACATTTGAATGTTTTTTTAAATTACAAAAAAAAACATTTACAATGGAAACTACTCCACTCATAATGGTCTTTCACTTTTGGTTGCTTAAAAACTAATCAAGACAATGAGAAAATATAAAACAATTCCTAACACTACCATCAGAGTTCTTAAAATGATGTGAATGGTCTTAAAATTAAAGAGAAATGGAGGAAAACCTTGTTACAGAAAAATAGATCAAGCATTCATTTTGTGTGACGAAAATATAACAGTTCGAAAGACTTTTTAATTTTCCAATGATACAAAAGTGCGAGCACCCAAAGTTTTAGTTCGAACATCTACTATCCTATGATCATGGTTCCGATTAGAAATAATGATGTCACTTTATTGCGAAATTTTGGGTGATTGGAGTAAAATCATTTCAAGTTAAACAATCTTGCCTGAAACAGATATTTAGAATTAAAAGAATCATTTTCATGTGTTCATGCATCCAGCCTTGTAACAAATGCATCTAACATTAACATGCACGTGTTTGTTTCTCCGTTATTTCAATTTTTCATGGTGTGAAATAAAGATGTATTTTAACAGTAGTATAAAACTTAATTTCATTGGATTTGCAACAGTAGAAATAATCAATATTTGGAAACGTAATTGACCTCGCCTAAATTTTGATTAGTTTACCAAGCATAACTCAGAATTGTAACCAGTACTGTTTAAGGTGGTAAAACAGATTTTGGTAAGCTAACAGATGTGTTTGGAATATTAACAACTGGTCACCAACACATCGCCGTGTTCAGTGAGTGCTTAATACAAAGTAGATTTTCACTGGAGGTATTTGTCCTATCCTGGTTGCCTTACTTAGGTGTAAGTATAAAATCTAATAAAACAGATTGCCTGAGTAATAATATAAATATAAGAACTACTTTATAACACTTGCCAAAAATTTGTGATTAAACATGTAAATTTTACCGAAGTTGGTAATGCAGTATAACTCAATGCAAAGCTATAAATATAATACATACATTTCTAATAGAGATCTTACTCCATGTTACAGGTCATTTTGTTTCTTACACTATATATTAAAACTGAAAATGTTGCTTAAATGTGATCGGCCAAATTGAAATAATCTCATAATATTTTATCTGTATGTAAAGATAATGAAATGATTGTGAAAGTGTTCCATTTTTTTTTGTTTAAAAGAAGAACAAAGAAAAAGACGTTTAGTTAAATATTTTGTTCGAGTTTTTTTTGTATGCTAAACCTCTAATAATAATTCATTAAAACGTGAATACTTATAGACCGCGTGGTAATGCAGTAAGCATTCATCATATGCAGATGCATACTATTCTGACCAAAGATATCACGTTTCGACCTTTCTCCTGTAAATGTTTGAGCGTAAGTGTTATATTCATATTTGATATAAGTTAATTAAAGTGTTGATAGTTTACAAGTAAGATTGTAAGCTATACATAACAGTATGTTGAATGCATTATTAGTACGAAATTAGATTTGTAATTACGCGATGGAACCATTCTTGCATGCACAATACATACGTACAGACGCCATGGCTAAATGACACGTCAGATACCTTTGTTAAAGAGCATTGGTCATATACCTTTGCACTTTATGCAAATGTCCTGCACTTGAAAACAGTTCCACATAAATGTGTTCCTTCCTCATTTATTCACTTTACGGTCTATTCTCCGAGAAATACTGATGTCCCTATTGTTCTGAACAAGAAGCTATTATGATACAACTCCTGTCAACAAGCCCTCTAAAGACAGTAACATCGATATAAATGTGAGTAAAGATGACACTGTGATTACTGGAGTTGATGCAACAGTTATATGTGACAGCCCGTTGAACATCACCAATTTAGGCAAGAATCGATTATTGAGGCAGTCTAGTAACTGGTTATCCGCGCGGATTATTGTTCCATTGCGAGAGAATAAGCTGGGTCCGTTTCAAGTAATGTCTTGACTTATTACAGTACTTTTCTTGTTATTCAAACGTTTTTACTTCAATTATACGTGTTTCGGTTAAGCTAAATAAATGAGAAAACAATGTGTATCTGAAAAAAAATGTGAAATACTCAGACTTTTCGTGGATTTACTAACATCAACTAAGAATAGTAAAGGTTTGTTATACAATAAGTACATTTTACAAGTACCTTTATAATTGTTCGAGAACATTCATTAAAGAATAAAAAGTTACTTTTTTTGTACCTGTTAAATTAGTCTTCATTTTCTGTTTTGCAGTTTATATCTTATATAAATATACTTTCTTTTAAATAATATTCATATTCGTTTTTGTCTATAATTTGTCGCCGTTGAAATATTACGAAGATCACTGAATGGTTTCTAACATTTTTAAAATCACAGTAATGATTCTTGTAGTATAGTTAAAGTTACTTACGGTCGACAATGACTAAGAGTTTGCACAAAGTATCTCCGGCCTAGTTCTTGGTCCCACGAATAGATGCATAATTAGCTAACTCGGAGTATATGTTAGGAACCATCGAACACGTGCATGGCCATGTACGGAAATGAGAGACTTATTTTACAGCATATTGTACATGTAGATATACTAGGTAGTCCTGTCTACTAATCTCTAATAGAATATAAGTTTATCAATCCCCTGACTGGGAACAGTACGTAATAAATCTATCTCGGTCAAGAAAGATATTTTAGCAAAATATGTATTGTAAACACATTTACTTCATAGCTGTGTATAATATAAACCATAATTTTAACAATAATAATAGGGAGCATATCCCTACGTTTGTAGATATGCTTCTCTGATTCTCTTGACGTTTCAACAAAAACATTCTTGTGTCTGTCCATATGTAAAACTGCTGTAGCTTACACAGATATGCATGCAAACGACAGAAAATGTTGGGACTTTTATATGCAGTTCATCTGTGTGCACAATGAACAAAAATGTTTGAAATTCCTGTTTTATCTTTTTAACATATTTTTGCAGACTTTATGGTGCAATTTGTGTTGTGAAATGAAATATCATCAAACGCTAATTACGTATCTTTCATTTGGTTAAATGTAATTGTATAATTATTTATGATTGTCTGTATAAGAGAAGTGGCAATTCACTACAGAGATCGAAACATGTGAAGTATTTATGAATTGTTTGTAAGTGATAGAACTTAAGTGTGCCTCTTAGTATCTACTTTTAAATCATTTATCGATAAATATTATGGCCTGTGGCCTAGACAAACAATGTCGAATATTCGTATATTTGATAAAGAACGAAGCTGATGTTACAGCGTTTAGAATAACATCATAACAAATTTTACAATTACAATTCAGGACTCATAACCTATCATTTCTGGCATCAAAGACAAGGCAATGATTTACCACACATTTAACTGTAGGTGAGTGATGTATCTATTTACAAAAGTTAGTGAAAAAAAGCGTTGATTTGAAAAAAACGTTCATATCTCAATTGTTATTTACATTTGTTTTCAAAATATGGTAGAACCATCCAGGGAATAAATGTTAAATGCATTTATGCATTTGTTGAAATGTTAACTCGTTAACAGCGATTATTAATCAAAACCAATTAAAATCATTGACATGCGATTAATCGAGACATTCGACCTCCACATATTTCAAGCTAAACAGTGATTTAGCCCTTAATTACGTTCAGCGTTTTTGTTTAAAGCATTTGCTTCAGTGTTGCACATTTCTTCATCCTTCTATTATAATAAAAGAGATTTTTTTCTAAT
Organism: Mercenaria mercenaria; assembly: GCF_021730395.1. Lineage (NCBI taxonomy): Eukaryota > Metazoa > Mollusca > Bivalvia > Venerida > Veneridae > Mercenaria > Mercenaria mercenaria. Next base: position 73,855,967 of record NC_069362.1, on the reverse strand, counting down.
ACAAAATACGATTCTACTTATTAACCCAAATACGATACAAGTTTTCCTGTAATTGTGTTTTAGAGGTCTTGAGAACTATATTCAAAGTGATGTTGTTTTTTTTTCGGCCATGACATTGGTGTCCATAAAAGGTATTTGCCTATATGCTGGTTGGTCTTCGCTGACATTTCAGGCCAAACGAAGCGGTGCACATTTATTTTATGGCTGCTTAGATTTGCAATGCTGTGCAATTTTTTCTTTACAAAACGTTCTCGGTCTGCTGAAAGTACACTCAGTTCCAAAAGAAAGTGTGCACTTAGTTTTCTGTTATTTTTTCTCGGTTATTTTCATGAAAATTTAAATCAGTTCGTAAACAAATTGGTATGCATTTTAGATTTTGAGTTATACCTGAGAGTTAGTGTATGAAAAAATGAAACAAAAACGTCGGGGAATTTTTTGAAATATTTAAACTTACAAAGTGCACACTTTCTTTTTGAACTGAATATAAACTTTATAGTTTATACTTTGATAGCTGTTTCCAAATATGACAGCATTGTAAAACTTACATATACTCTGTAACGAATGAGCAATTCTTCGTTATATTATGCCTATGTTAAACAAACTATTTAAGTCTGCTATATCACAATATGTTTGCTTAAAACTATCATACAACTTAGTGCTGTGAACATAATTCACTCTTCCTAGTCAATGATGTTAGGTTTTTTTTATATTTCGTATTGCTGCACAAAGCTGCATAAGGAATTCAGCTGAGAAAATTGGCAGCAGAAATAATGCATTTTGTGCTATTCTAATCACGCAATTTTACCATTATTTAAGCCATCTACTTATAACGTTACAGACGCAATTTCCATATAATTCTTTGGAACTCTTGCGTATTATGTGTAAATATGCGCCGAAAGAGTATGAAGAACTTATTTTCTCACTGGGGGAAAAAGAAACAACACTGAACTTTTCACAAAAGAATAGACTTCAAAAAACAAACGGCCAAACCGATATAAAGTCACTGCACAGAACAAACGCAACGAATATCTAACATTTCGACAGGGTTTGTCATTATTTCAGAAATTTCCGAAAATGCACAAACACCACAAAATCAGTTACTTACTGGACCTTTTACCCATATATAAAAATATCATTCCTCACATATATCACGAACGCATGAAGATGACAAAGATGTGTCAATAGTTGATTGCTTCAGTTTCTTCCCTTTGTCCCTTTAGATCAATTCTAAATCAAGATTTATAGAACGTTTTTGCTGTCTTTTCAGGATTCACTATTTAACATATTAGGCTATTGGGATTGTGTATAGAACCTTTGTAATGCATTTATCGAGTGTCAAGCAATTTACTTAGACTGAACGTAGTCCAATGTCACATGATTCAATGTGCGTTTATATGTACAGCTACATGACCAATATTAATGGAACACCAGATATTATATTGATATATATTAAAACAGACTCTAAGTACCTTTTGTTCACATACTATCTAATATATGTTTACAACCTTTCCTTTGTAGACCTCAAATTTGTTTTTCTTTATTTGTTGACACTATCCCAAGTCATAAATCCTGCAGCAATGAAATCAAGCTTGACAATCTTCAGTTTCTCACGATCATTGACACATTTTCGTACGTAGCACAACCGCCTAGGGCAGTAGGTTTCATCTTAACAGAACACAGCCTCACCAGAAATAACAGTTAACAATAAAGTTTTTCGAAATCAAAATGCCAAGTTGAATAATAATTTGAACAAGAAAATTATAAGCCAAGTGTTACATGTTGACGATTACATTGCTGTATTTACTTAGATGGTATTGTTGTTGTTGTTGTTGTTGTTGTTTCTTTCACCTCCTCCGTAGGAGAACAACTTATGAATACGCAGCAATGAATATTGACTAAACAGTTCACTACTATAAACACATTCACCACTATATAAGTCATATACTGATCAACTGGTATTTTGGAAGGACAAACAGTCGATGTTGTGCAATCAGCCACCTCTTAAGAAAGACCACTGTTCTGATATTGCTAAAAGACACCTGTAAAAAACCTACATTGAGATAATAGAGCAAGGATACTTTAAAATACAAGTCACCTTGGTTCAAAGGCCAGCTTTTGCCTTATATGATTCTTAGGTGACATTTGTAAAATGTTTGACTATAACTATACATATCAAACATTAAACACATAAATACTTAACTTACAAAAATAAAATAATCAAAGCATAAAACTTTAATATAAGACACTGTTTATGGATGTTTGTTACAGACGTACATACTATGTAACGAGTGGTGCTGATTACGGAAAGAATGGACATAGCCATGCCTACATTTTACATGACAGATCCTTGTACATTTAAGGAGTTGCAGAATGAGTTACAAACTTAATACATAGAAACAACGACATATTAACAACATGAAACACAACAATCCTTAACAAATGCTTATACAGAAATAGTAGTATAAAGCTTGCTTATATACATACCAATAACAGTAACACAATAAAGTGGATTTAAATTTTTTTTCGATCTTACATCTAAGTATCGTCATGACATTATAGCTATGAAGGCTAACACCTCTTTTTCCGCGAACGCCTGAAGTTTCAGAATTCAGAAAATACCTCCTCGTGTAAACAAATGTTCCCGGGACAATTGTACTGCTTAAGTAAGTTCCTGGCAGTGTTCATTGCTCTAATGCATGCTTAGATAACAACTGTTTTAGGGTTGTTGTGGTGATGCAGTAGCTATAGGCGTTGGTATTTCAGTTTTATGTAGGCCTATTTGCTCTGGAAATACAGTCGAAACTCGGTATCTCAAACTCGCTTACCTCGAAATTCCGCTTAAGTCGAAGATTATTATTACAAAAAGCATATCTACAAGGAAAGCTTCTGGCTGTGCATTGGCACTAGTAGTATAAAGTAAAACAGAAATGAAAAACAAATATGTACTAAGTCCTTCTAACAATGTTTGTCGTAAAATCAAACCATTGTTTGGAGTTCAGATGCCAAGGAATTTTCATGAGGGTGCATCCTGTATTATATAATGTTACACATCTGATTGACAAAAAAATGGTTTTATTAAAGAGACAATAACTGTTCTTTGAGATATACTGTTTCGATTCTTACACAATATGAAGGATTAATATCAACATCCTTGACGACATCTACAGAATATTTACTTGGTTTGCGAGGGTTTACTTTTCCAGCGGGCCGCTATGACATCCACCCAAGTTCTAGCTTAATTGATTATGTATTATATTTAGTTATATTGTTAAATACGAATTGTCTCGGCAGTGTTTGTGATAAAGGTAGCTCTTTTGAAAGATTATATTTCATCAACTGGACTGGTAAACGAATAGCCTTTGTATATCACATTCTCGCACATCAGATATGTACCTCTATTCCTAACTGTCGAATGTTTGATGGTTTGGATGTGCTTTGTGATGCATCAAAATTTACTACTGAAAGGTACATTATTGTATCTTATGCTTTATATTAGAAACATCATATGGAAAATAAGTATCATTGAATGGAACGACACCTCCAAGAAATATATTGCGCGTATCATGATGATATGTAATGGATACTAACTTTTGAGTGGTATAATAAAACAAAATATTTAACGAAGGGCATAGCCATTGTTTTTTACAATACACAAGAACAGTATACATATTTATACTTATAATCCTTGTGGTTTTATATATGTGTCCATCAAACATTACGACCCGACCTAAAGCTCGAAATAATTCAGAAGTCTTACCATTTGCTGCCTTATATAGAATTAATTTCGCACTTGATTCGTCTTCATATTATTTTGACGACGTTTAGAGTAATATACTCGTGCTGGTTTTCGTACCAGTTCTATGATGATTCTGTAAACAGTGTTAATTTCAGTATTTGGACATGTCCTGTTGAAACAATCGACGCGCAACTGTTTGGACATGGCTTGTTTAAACAACCGATGAGTTAAGCAGGTGACACCAGTGTCTGACTAGTGCCAATGAAAGAACATGATTTGATGACATCTTCGACGTGTTAAGCAGCAGGCGCTAGTGTTTGGACATGTCTTTTTAAAACTATCGACAAGTTAAGCAAAAGACGAAAGTGTTAAAGCAGAACATGCGCCAGTATTTGGGCATGTCTTTTTGAAAACACTTCCATGTTAAGCTGCAGCCCCTGGTATTTGGACATGTTTCGCTAAAACAAGATAGGAGCCAGTGTTTGAACATGCCTTGTGGAAACCGTCGACCAGTTAAGCGGCAGGCGCTAGTGTGTAGAAATGTAGTGTTGAAACCATTGACGAGTTGAGCGACAGTGTTTGGACATGTTTTGTTAAAGTCATCCATGAATTTAGCAGCAGATACCAGTGGTTATTTTTCACGATCCTAGAAATAAGGCGTCACGTCTTGTTGAAACTGGACATGTGCAAGTGTTTGGACATGTCTCGCTGAAACATCAATGAATTAAGCAGGACATATAATTAAATCTCTATTAACGAATTCTCTGGTCACCTGTATAATGTACAGCTTAAAGATACTTATTTACTGTGTCCATTTATTGATTATAAATGTTTTTGTATGTTTATTTATATCTGGTTATGTGCATGTAGATACCTGTTACAAAAAAGACTAGAACTACATCTGTCTGCTATAACATTTAAATGAACACGTAGAAATATTGATAAAAACAAGGATACATAAACATTATATTAGACAAACTGTTAAAGCAAATTTCACGTTCGATACATATCTTTCAAAAATGATTTAAAACTGCAGATTAAACTTTTCGAACATATTGTAATCATGCGCTTTGAGCACAAAATCCTTTTGTGTCTTTTCTTCTCTAAAGCCGTCAGAAGTACATGTTTTGAGTATTGTACTCGTATTATTTGCATAACATACTTTAATATTTTACCTCCTTTTACATCATCTTTGAGGGATTAGCTTAAAATATACTGTGACAGTTTGACTATTATCTGACTACCTAACCGGGAGAACGAATCTATTATAAAATGAACATAGCAATGGCAGCATAGCTAAAGGGATACGTTTGTCCTTCACAATTCAAGATAAATAACTCATAATTTTCGCTTAGAAACTTCTGTCTTGGCAATATACAGATTTTCCATTTCTTCTGTTCAAAAAAAAAAAACAAAAAAAAAACGACCTTGAACACTATATAACACACATTCCACTTATTAATAACTGTTTGACCTCAGCCTGTTTTCTCTAGTCTATTCCGGTCACAACACTTATCTAGATAAACGAAATTCCTTTGATCCCTTTCCCAATTGCTGTTCCGAATATATATATTTTATGCCAAAATGGATAAATAATTATTACAATCTACAATATGCATATATAATTATGTTACTGATCCAGACCATTAGCAATGATTGACCTTTATCTTAAACTATCGATAGCTATTAAACGGCCATTCTAGATGCCTATCCTTATAATCAAATCAGAAATTGTTATTGAAGCACATTTATTCAAAGGCACATAACCTCTCATTCTCTATCTGGCTGTCAGGAGACCATCGCATTTGGGAAATTAGCGTCAAACGATCGAAAATAATTTGATAATATGCTAATATGCAATCGTGGCCTAGCATAGAGCTTTTCCCTTGGAATGCATTGTCTGTATTTATTTAACGATATATTTCTTTATTACTCTGCGTGGAATGAGGCGACTATACGGCTCAAAAGCAAAACTTCACAAATGGTGATAAATCTGACAACGTTCTCACTGTAGCCCTACTTTCTGTCTGGTGCCAATCCAAATTCATTCGGATAATATTATTATTGTTATTATTATTATTTACCAGATTTTCATAGCGCTCTTTTCATATATAAAAACAACGTTCAAAAGCGCTGTACAAACTACATATCACAGAATGATATGGACATACAATACCACACAAAAAATATATCAACAATAAAACGTATTTAGCCTGAATCAGGTTTTAATTGTACTAGATATTTTAAAGAACAATTAACAATAGGAAATAATTTCTATTGCAAAGCTTGTTTTCCGGTGCAAAGTGAGTTTCAATAGACCTTGAAGAAAAAGTGTGTTTTCAATGACCGTTTGAAAGCATCTAAGCTTTTAGCGTCCCTAATGGTAGCCGGAAGAGCATTCCATAACTTCGATGCAGCTGATGAAAAACTACGATCACCGTACCTCATAGTTTTGCTTTTTGGAACAACTAGTTGTTTTGAGTTGTTCTTGGATCTCAAATTTCTTGCTGGCTGATAGAGTTCAAGCAAGTCTTTAACATAGATCGGTGAATGGTCATGCAATGCTTTGTATGTGTGAACTAGAATCTTAAAGTCCACTCTATGAGTAACTGGTATCCAATGCAGTTCTTTTGATACCGGCGTAATGTGATCATAACGCGATATTCTCGTTATAATTTGAGTTGCAGTGTTCTGAAGACTTTGAAGTCTATTCAGCAAGACCTCCGGAACACCATACAAGAGTGCATTGCAATAATCAAGGAGTGACGAGTGAATTTACTAGAGATTTTGTAGCATCTGTATTAAGATATTTCCTGATGTGGCCTATTTGTCGTAGCTGTCCGTACCCTGATCTACAAACTGAGTTAATATGTTTTTCCATGCTCATTTTGGAGTCTAGAAAAGCACCAAGATTCCTTACACATTTAGATGGTTTAATGTTCTCTTCTCCAATTTTCACAGTAACCGATTCAATATGTTTTTCGTTTCTTTGAGAGGTAATTACAATGACTTCAGTTTTATCGGCATTGATTTTCTACATGTTGCTGTTCATCCAAGATACGATTTCTACGAGACAGTTTTCAACACAGCGTAAAGCATTCTTTTGAGAGACCGGATTTGTTTGTTTGAAAGATAAATAAAGCTGCCCATCGTCGGCGTAAAAATGATGATTTAGTCCATCTTTCTTGCATATTGTACCAACTGATTTAGTGTACATTGTGAAAAATTTTGGTCCGAGAACGGACCCCTATGGGACACTGTATGTCATTTGCACCGGTTTTGACAATTCACTATCTATGGTCACTGTTTGGTAGCGGTCGCTCAGATATGAGGATATCCATTCAAGTGGTTTCCCTGCGATACCAAAGTGGTCGTGGAGGCGGTGCAATAGTGTCTTGTGGTCGATGGTATCGAAAGCAGCCGAAAGGTCAAGCATTACTAACATTGTTACATCATTTTGGTCAAGGGAGTTGAGAATGTCATTTTGAACCTTCAGTGATGCAGTCTCAGTGGAGTGAAATTTTCTGTATGCAGACTGGTGTTCTTCGTAGAGACTGTTCAAAGACAAGTGTCTTTCCAAACGAGCATCGACTACCTTTTCAAGTATTTAAGACACGTACGGTAAATTAGATACAGGTCTGTAGTTCTGAACATTTGCACCTAGATCTGACTTTTTGATGAGTGATCTGATCAACGAACTTTTGAAGTATTTCGATACATATGCTTTCTCCAAAGAATAATTGATTATTTTAGTGAGAAATGGTAGCAGTTATTCTAAGCATTCTTTCAAAAGCCATAGTCATTGAAACGCAAAGATTATTTTTATTACACATATTTCTACACTCTACATTATATACTCAACAGCAAAAAATGGCGAGTATGTTTAAAATCACTAAGAAGATAAGCGTTATTGTTCCCTAACTTTTATGCAGCTCCATATACCCAAGGTTTATCTTACAGCTCTGTTTGATAGTGTGGTAAATCAAAGAACCAACACAATAGTTTTGATTAAAATCTGTCATTTAAAATCTAAATGACGAATTTGAAAACAAGATAAACAATAAATGGTTCTGTTACAATATCATACATAATAGGTGATATGTGACTAGTTTTATCAAGAGAAGACAAATATTAACAGTTTTAAATATGTATCATCAAAGGTGGGGATCTAACCTTTATGTCATATATTGCAAACATTTGAAAGATGGATTTCATTTATTAATTTATTAGCAATAACCACGTCCGAATAAAGTGAGTGTATAATTTATTTATCAACAGAATACTAAAGTATTACACCATATAACATCCAGAAATTGTAGAAAATTGTATACCAACATGTATATTTGACATGACAAAATAGAGGCGAGCAACCTATGACCCAAATACAAGCAAAAACATGCAAAATTGCATACTTATTAACTTAATGTACATGTAAAATCTGTATTTAACAAATCAATGCACATTTCTTCTAATTTAATGTATCTACAAAATAGAAAACAATTGATTATTTACACAACCTAACGTAAGGTTTTGTTGACTTTTCTCCGTTTTATGACTGATCAATTATGTTCTTTAATCAATATGAATAATATTTTATGCAGCGATGTTATATTTCAAGCATACTTCTTTTCACAAGATTAGCTACAACTTAAGACTGTTGTTGCTGATAATGTTAATTTTCATACTGTTTTGGGAATAACCTGCATTAGCTATAATCCTGAAATAATTATGTCTCCCACCACACAGTGGTATGGGAAACATATTGATTTACTCCTGTCTGTGTGTCCGAGTGTCTGTCTGTCACAAAGCTTGCCCGCACTCTAAGTCGAACATTTCTCATCCGATCTTCACCAAACTTGAAGAAAATGTGTTTGACCATAAGACCTCGGCAAAGTTTGATAACTAGCCAAATCGGCCAAGACACTTCAGAATTATGGCCCTTGAACATAATAACCAACAACTACCGGTTACTCCACTCCACTACCACCGATACAGCATTATAGACCGGTGCAGCATTGTAGACCAGTTGCCACTACCGACACAGCATTGTAGACCGGTTATTCCAACATGTGAATACCAATAGGCCACAAACAGTATACAAAGACAGACTTACTATTCAGATGATTAGGCAGTTGTATGAGACATGCGCTTTTCTCAAAAGCACCTCTAGTTAAAAAACTTTTTCAAAGTTCTTTGGAATACATTTCTTTCTCTTAAATGTAGTGTATTTGTTTTAATTGTATTGTATTTATATACCCTTTACCATCACCATCATCAACCCAGTCCCTTTCCCTTTCCTTTACCCCTTCTCCAATTATATAATATTTCATATAATTAAAAAGAAAAGGGAATCTTTCTACTACAATTTCTGTTTGTGGCGGGCCTGGTTGGCGATGTATGGCTTAGGCTGTGTTTGTGGCGGGCATTTTTGGCGATGTGTCGCTTAGGCAGTGTTTGTGGCGGGCCTGTTTGGCGATGTGTGGCTAAGGCAGTGTTTGTGGCGGGCATTTTTAGCGATGTGTGGCTTTGGCAGTGTTTGTGGCGGGCCTATTTGGCGATGTGTGGATTAGGCAGTGTTTGATGTGCTATATACTTGCAGAAAATCTATCATTAACTTTTAATATTGACACATTTTCTACAGTACAAAAGTGTGTTTCTAAATGACACCTGTGCTTAAGCCACTGTTACATTCTCGATAAAGAAACGTGGTGTATCTTATCTAATATATTTGATACGTATAATGTCGGAATGAGTGTAGATGCGGGTACAGCACATTATTGAGTCGAAATAAGAAGTAAAATAAGACATATATGTATGTCTGGTTTAAATTATAGATGCAAGGATTTTCAAATCGCAATATAAGCAAGCTACACTGTGCAACTGCCAAATAAACATTGTAGTTGTAAGTTAAATATATCTAAAGCTTTGAAATACAATAATAAAAGGTAGAATAAATATTTTCAGTTATTTGAAATAATGACTGAAGTTGAACTGGTTATATATGGAACAAAAGTTCTAACTAGACCCAAAAAGTTTCCATGACATTGTTATCAGATATGCATCAAATAGATTTAAAATCATCCTGCTTACTCTTCATTTATATGGATCAGATCATTCCTGAGAAGTTTCAAATCAATTCAAAAAGTCTAATTATGGATTTGCAACTTTCATCCTCATTAAAATTCGCAAAAAGTCCACATTTCGTCAGTTTATTGGAATAAGACGTAATATCGTGTTTTTGTTTCATTTTCAATGGCTTGATAAGCTTTATGATATCCGAATAGTTAATTGATACACATTGTAGTATTATGGCAATAAGTTAACAACACGTTTTATAAAACATATCGTTTTTTAAACAAGATGTAGAACCAGTGAAATAGGCCAAAACTGACATTTTACTGCAATTGTCTGTTTGACATTGCTTGTCTGAACTTGAATTGACATATCGTTTTAATGTTGTTTATAAAGAGTGCGTTCGTTTTTTTATAGGCAATAAGTATTATCTTAACACAAATTTAAATCCATTTTTCATGCGCCGTTCGAATAGTTTCTATCGTTCAAATTGGCGTTCTTTAAAAGTCGTCTTTTTGTTAAATTTGAATTTGTTGGAAATGGTGTTCAAAGTTGTATACGATGTTCAAAAACACAAGACAATGAATATATTCGCAGAGAGAGAGAGAGAGAGAGAGAGAGAGAGAGAGAGAGAGAGAGAGAGACTCGGTTACGCTTGATAGTGTGTTGTTAATCGTACAAATTTGCCTACATGGCGTTTGTTCAACAGTGTTCATTTGACTAGAAGTTCCATATTAAATGCTTGTTCTTACACTAGTTTTACACTTATTACTTGTGTCTCAAACGATAGAACATTAGTTAGCGAGAATATATCAAACATGTATTAATAAAAATTTCTAGACATCTAACACGTTCGATCTTGTTTTCCTCATAACATAAATTAAAAATTGCCACACATGATATTTGTTCACCTTGAACTGTGTCTATTAATCTTCACTTTTATTCATTAAGTATTGTTCTTTTTAATTTTATTACATATTTCCAATATTAACAAAATAAACAAAGGCGCAAACTAGTAGCGCTATATACCTTAGGAAATTGCTCATGCGGAATAATTGTTGCCAATCAATATTTTCTTGGCAGAAAAATTTGATGGTAATTACGCCAATAGTAATAGTAATGTTGCATCTTCATTTAGCCTAATTATTTCATGTAATTCCTAGAAATTAATTCCACTTTGCATGCGGGTGACACAATTTCATTTTGTACAACGAAGTAATAGTGTCTGTAGAAATAAGTCCCATTTGAGCAATTGTAATCAATGGTGGTTGTAAATATAGGCAGTTTCATGTTTTCGGTCATACCCAGTTTTGTGAAATTCTATTGACAGTATTAAGGGTATTAAATATCATAAATGGTAATGTCATTTAAAAAAAGAAATAATGTTATTTCATCACGATATTAACAGATATATTTGTTACAAACGTATTGTAAGGAAGGCACACTATTACTCAGACAGCATCGTTGTAAGAAAGCTTGGATATATAGCAATCTGACTACTTTGTAAGAGAAAACATAAGCAGTGTTTTATATTTGTTTCATGTGAAATGAATTCAACGAGAACTTTCTCAATTGAATTACGAGTTTTAACTTAACTTATTCGACGGAAATCCTACCAAGTTAACAATATTAAACGAGCACAAAAATCTTCGTTTTCCATTTCAATTTAATTTTCGACATCCTCTGATGAAACATCACTTTCGATTGCACATTCATTAACACATTTAATGCTGTATTTAAATGTTCTATCAAATTAAAACTGTCACATAATTAAGACAAACGAGAACATTTCTGAAATTGCAACCGAACTGAAGGGATAATTATAAATAATGTGTAATAATCAACTTCTCACGTTTCTACATCAGATTTTTTCTAAAACGAAAACTGAAAATTTTCATTTTCGAAAAAGTTCAATAGATTCTTGATCAAAACTTTAGGTGTTGAAATACTTCGAGAGAATCACTCTGAAGAGGATTGATCAGTAAATAAATGCTACAACATAAAAGAATATTACACAATAAAGCTTTCTTTTTTAAATAAATATTGTTCAGACAACCAGCACTGCTGCTTGGATTGCAACACATCATAGTACTTGTTTGTAGTTATTTGATACATTTCCAATTCATTCTGATTTAATACGTTTTGACGTAAATATGGCTTTACTCTTTCTTCAGAAAAATCATTGTCCGGACGGTGGTGAAATGGGCCTAATGACATTAGTAGCAATTGGGGCTGAAAACGTAAAGGTATTTACCTTACAGAACTTCAGCATATACTTCATTCTTGCTTCAAACAGACTGCTTATATACTGCAGTTTTGCAGTTGTTTTCCAGGATAGTAAAAAGATTCATCTGGTGATAAAGTAGTAATCCAATAAATCCCCTTACTGCACTTTTGCAATACAGCTAGCGGTATAAACATATCAATACAGTATCAGTTACATGTGTCAACCAGCCATTCGCTCTCTTGACATGTTTCCTTGATTGACTCCGTGGCGCGTCAGGCTGCAAAGGACGAATGTCAATCATTTGATATGGAACTTGAAAATAAAAAATGAGCCACGCCATGGGAAAACCAACATAGTGGCTTTGCGACCAGCATGGATCCAGACCAGCCTGCGCATCCGCGCAGTCTGGTCAGGATCCATGCTGTTCGCTAACAGTTTCTCCAATTCCAATAGGCTTTAAAAGCGAACAGCATGGAGCCTGACCAGACTGCGCGGATGCGCAGGCTGGTCTGGATCCATGCTGGTCGCAAAGCCACTATGTTGGTTTTCCCATGGCGTGGCTCATACAATGGCATAAAATGGCCAAAACAGAATCAGACGTAAGGGAATGTAACAATTCTTCCAACGTGTCATTTACATCCAACATGGCATTTAAATGATTCATTCATATTTAATCTACTGTCGAGAACTTTAAATGCCAGACATCTTTTGTTTTGTAATTGAGAAAACACTATTCAAAATATTACGTACGGGTGATATACTCGTTGAAGCTGAAAGGAAAACACTCACTCATAATCTACTTTGCATAACATCATGCTTTAACCATCCATGCAAGTGCATTGCATAATGTACAAATGCCATTCGTTATCCTGATCTTAACGGAAAGTGTAAGGCAATACTGAACAACATGTCACATACTCTTATTTGTCACCAAAGCATTTTCATTGAGATTTTGAATGTAAAGTATCAGATGAACTTTATTGCAGTTTCTATAATCCTATTATTATCTCAAATAGCTTGCATCAACATTCTGATCGCCCTGCGTATTTTAAATTTATTATTGGAAACAAATTTAAGCTTGATGCATTTAGAAGATCACACTTTTATGATCTATTGGTCGGTTTTCTGCTATTCTATCAGGTATTGCCGTCCAGTCTAAAAATCTCATGGAAAACATAAATAAACAATGGAATGATACTGATGATTGTAAGCCCTGTTCGAAAATGTAGAGCGGGCTTTAAAATTCTGTATCTGACCAACAAAAGAAAGTCTACAACTAGTAAAATTTTAGAGAAACGCTTGAAGAACAATTAAACAAAGAAAAAGTCCTGGCATTTATACGTTTAAAAATACTTTCAAAAGAAATAGATGAAATTTGACAGGGAATACAAATATCTTTTTTTTATAACGCTTTCAAAGAACTAGGAAACTGAAGTTAAAATGAAACACTAAAATTCGTTTTAACGCTTTGTAGACGATAAACGGAATAATAAACTTGTATTTAATGAACCAAACCATATGTCATTCTGTTGTAACAGCAGCCATGACGATTTATATACGCTTCCAAATGTCTTACACCAAATAGTTCACGATTGCCCTCAAAGGAATTAACTCTCGCCTTTTGAGTCTAGCGGCTTGATATTTATTGAAATAAAAGGAGTTTGTTGATTAATACCATGCGGATGTTGTACCGCATCTATATACAATAAAAACCGTCAACACGTTTGTTTGATGATTGATAGGTCCCATTTATGCTGTACCGTTTAAGACGATTTCAGAAAAATATTGACTGAACTTTTCCACAAAAATACTGACAACTCTGTAACTACTGTGTGAAGTAAAACAATAACTATTTCTCTAAACGTCTGTCTTCCACAAGTAAGAACGGAGTGTTGATAAAGTCATATCAAAATTACTGTTTCAACACATACTAATAATATTTCGTAACATTATTTTCTCCACATACTCTAGTAAAAGAGGATTTAAATTATGCACTCTTGGTTGAATGACATCTTTTTATGATGCAAATTGGTATTGCAATACAATGTGTTTAAACGAATGAATTTCAGCCAACATTCGTCTAGATTTTTTTTGAGCACTTCAAACTTTCTGTGCCAAACATTTACAATTTGGCTCAGTTGTTCTCGGACCCTTGGACAAGGTGAGGAAATCATGTTTGCAATATAATGTTGTATTATAAGCATTGCACGAGTAAACGGTAAAAAGTAGAGATTTCTGTTATAGCCCTTAGTGAGCATTAGAATTTGTATTTTAATGCCTCATTTAAAACATTGATCCATAATGTTTCTTTTGGAAATAATTACAATGTTTGTAAATAAAGGATATGAGTGTGGTAAATTTTCTATGAATTTTGACAATCTGTACTGAAGCTCGTATTCAGATTTCTTTTCTTCGGATATGCAGATTCTGTCAACGGTATAGAATTTCGCATTGTTAAAAGATAAATATATATCGCATCGTTCAAAAACATAATTTGGCCAGCATTTCAAATGATTTTACGATGCAAACGGCTGACGTAAATGACACTGTTAGGTAGTGTTGATCGACCCCGTCCAGAAAATATTGGTGACTCTTCAAAAAAGAAATAAATGTATGGTATTTATACTTGTTGCGTTATCTTTGTTCATTAAAAGATATTAAGAAATGCATACTTTTGTCAAATAATATAATATAATACTAAGTATAATGTTTTTTATAACCAGACGTGTGATTCTATAAGAAATGTTGCTAATTTGAAGAAAGGAATGTTTAGGAATTTGCAATCGAATTCAACATCTTTTTTGTGGTGACATGAATTACAACACGATCGTGTCACGTGCACCAGTGATAATGTCACTTCAGTTATCACAAAAGAAACAAGCATATTTGATTACATTTACTTAATAGTACTGAATGAATATCAAAACATTTGCATACAACTTACAATAATACAATGATTAGCATATATGTGTGAGGCTTTTTCGAGGTATTTGATATTCAAAAATTGTATTAAAGGCGGACGCTACAGTCTCTGAATTTGTAAACTTGTTTAACTATACTTTGCAAAAGTAGCTTTATTTAAGGTTGTAAACACTGTGGTTTTGTTCCTTGATTAATTAAATAATTGACACCGAGGTTAAGTGCCCTTGAAATATTAGCCTTTGATGATGTTAAACTTAATACAAACATTCCACTGGCGAGCCATCACACCAACATCAAAGTTTGATGTTTGAATATCTGTTGTTTGTACAGACAAGTTGTTTTTTATGGATTGATTTTAAGATGTATTGAATGCCATTACAAAGTGTGACGTACATTCAGCTGGCAACCCGTATCAAAAGTCAAGGTCACGAGTCCAGGTTAAACATTTCTTGTCAGGGCCATAAATTAGTTATTTGTAGTTGGATGTTCCACCTGCCAGGACAAAGTACGGCGAATATTCAGCTAGGAACCAACATCAAAGGTCAATGGCACGATTCGAGGGCAACCCTTTAATGTCAGGGTCATAACGTTTTATTTGTAGTTGAAATTTAGTTCACCTGTTGTCCGTCGTCCGTCAGTTTGTATCCAGCTACAATTATTTTGTGTTCATGATAGCACGTTATTCTTATATTTGATTATATAACCAGAAGTGCACATAGCTCGTATCATTTTCGTATTGGTTCATGGCCGCCAGAGTTATTATTTTTGAAATGGTAACAATTGCTTATTTTAGTCATGGGTGCATTCTTGCCCGCCCCGTATTTTTTTCTGATGTTCACTAAACTGTTATTTGATATATTGTTTTGTCTTGTAACTCTTTTCACATTGGGTTTAACATATGTACCCGGCTTTATTTTCTGTCTTTAGACAAACAGAAACAAACCGGTAAAAACACCAGACACTACTTGCAAATCTTAAATAGTTTAATGCCTTGTAGAGACACAATTTCTAGCCAGTAAATTGATAAAAGCTTTGTACCACATCTTCAGCTAAATTGTATTACTAGAATGATATTTGTACACTACTTTGGTAATGCAAATATGGTCATATGGCGCATACTGCTCTGCCCAGTAATACAAAATCATATCAATACCACCAATTGGACTATAAGCAACAGGTTCCCATGCGATACAGGGACATGATGCTTCTCTTGTTATAAAATGTTTAATGACGTTTAAAGAACGTTTAAAAATTGTTTTATTCACACGATCTTCCAAAAAAAAACATAATATCTGAGTGGTGTGATGAAATGAGTTTTGGGGACGTTTTGATTAAAAAAATGCACATTTCCTCGCCGTTTAGCATTTACTTAATTCACTTGTTTAAGTCAAGGAATGGATGCCCATCTTAAAATTGAACATTTCTAGTTTGGCTATTATTACCAATGTATGATACGAATTTATTCAATATTGCTAAGTCCGATAAAGCACTGAAAATATTCTCTCTATTCGAAGATATGCACATGGCGAGACATGATGGTATTCAAATTTCACAAAAATCGATGTTACTTCTTAATTGTTGTTTATAAATGACTTTAATATTGTCCGGAAACTTGAATTACGTCAATTTATATGCAAGAGGTGCAGTTTTGTTTGTAATTATAGAACATTACATCTCAGGGAGTTTGCGTCATTTTGATTCCTTCTTAAAGGACATCTACGGTCTAATATGAGAATTTGCCAGTGTAATACATTATGCGTATCTCAAGCTTTGGCCTTATTAAGATATTAGTACCCTTGAAATGCAATTTTTCTTGAATATCCCTCAACTAACAGGATATTCTACTAAACAAGTACTCGAATATTCAAATAGTTGCACCTTTGACGTAATATTCCATTGTCGTACCTTGTAAACTAATGAGTCAGAAGTGCAGAGCCTGGTAATTTAACATCAAGCCTTAAGCTGAAAATATAGTCTTATTTGACCAAGTTTAGTTAATTTTTTCGGTGACCTTTTGATAAAGCAGAACTTCAGTGTTGAACAAATGCAGATTTTGAAAAGGCTATCTATTTTAGCGGATATAAATGACAAACATCATTCATAAAAATGCAATTATCATTCTTGTATTAAAATTTCCACAAGATTGTCATCCACATTTTAGTATGTTCATTTCGTTTAAGCATGCAAATCATATATCGTCTTGATATTCTTAACCTACATGCAAACTTTCGCCATAAATATTTTTAACTATATACAAAATGTATATACATGTATGTATAAAATAAATAAAAGATCAGTTGCCAGGAAATAATAACAGTAGATATCTGATATTTTTCTTTAATTTTATTTTTTCACGGCAAGCGCTTTTAATGTTACACAAAGCTTCAGGCATTTTGAAATGACACAATGGCGTTATAACAATAAAATACATGCAAAATGAGTTTTATTAACTGTTATTATCTCCCTAATTGTACGGTATTTTTTGGCCTACTTCAGAAGTTTTCTGCATGTGCATAGAGATTTTATTGAGAATTGTTAAAAACGTCCATGTGGAGTTTGCCTCAACAGCTATTTACGACGTTTCCCGTATGTTATTGGTATGACATTACGCCATTATATTGTTTCAAAATGAACTGCCTGAAGATATTTGTTACACTGAGAGCGCCGCTTGCAGTCCAAATTTCAACTTTTAGAAAAAACAAAAACAATTCGGATGTCTACTGCCTTTATTTCCTAGTAATTGAACTTTATATAACACCAATGTCCTTTAAATTTAATTTTTGTAATCCTATAGTTATTTTCCCATATGAACATACTCAAATCAGGTCTAATTAAATGTTTTTGGTTGCGTTCTGGGCTTCTTATGGCTTTTATTAATGTATATTTCCTAAAATGGACAATATAGGGGAGGGTGCGGCATATAACAAAACATCAAATCTTCTTAACCCTTACCCTGCTAAATTTCTATAATGGACTTGTCCATCTTTCAATTTGGACAGTACCATTAACTGCTAAAAGGGATGCCTACCAAAAAGAAACTGACTGAATGGCGAACAGTGCAGACCATGCTCAAACTACATGCATGGATATGCAGGCTGATTTCGGTCTGCACTGGTCGCAAAGGCTGAATCACTTGCCGATAGCAGGCTAAATGTGCTATGATCGTTAATTGTTCTTTACACTTAATATTATTACTTAGAGCATAAAGTTCCTATCGGTATAGTTTCGACTGTTTTATATCAGCCCAACAAGACGTTTTGTATTATAAAATTTTCAGACATTCGTTTATTATTTTACGTTTTACTTTCATTCCACTTAAGTTGCCTTGCATGTGCGTAGACGTATTGATATACCATTTAAAGGATATGCTTACGGAAAACTTAAGTAACAAATTGAATGAACATCATGATAAAGTGATGAAATAAGGTCTTTATATTTTTCAAATTTGACTCCGGTGGTGATGTTAATGGGCCTTCTAAAGAAACCGTTGTTCACAACAGCATGTGAGTTTCATGTTTTTAATAACAGATGTTTACACAACATGCCTCTAAAATATCGATTCAATTCATGTACAATTCACTAAGTTATCTGTGTTTGACTTATAAACACTCAGCGGCTATATTTCAATGTTATAATGAAATGTGAAGAAAACTAGAAATCAGGGCTCATCTTAAATACGCACCACAAAATAACTGTATTCTTTTGTATTTCTACGGTGCCCCTAAAGTGACATGTTACACACATTTTTTCCAATTAGGTAATGTGAGACTTTTTTTATTTCGTTTAAACGAAATCATTCGTTTAAACGAAATCATTTCGTTTAAACGAAATAACTTATTTCGTTTAAACGAAATAACTTATTTCGTTTAAACGAAATAAAAAAAAGTCTCACATTACCTAATTGGAAAAAAGTGTGTAACATGTCACTTTAGGGGCACCGTATATTTCCATGATGGTAATTATACATAGTTTGCATGAAAATAAATTGAGAATACAAGTATCTAGTTACAAACTGACAGTGACATATATAAGGCCAAGACAATGAGTTTAATGTCTGAATATGTTATTAATTAATGTAGCAATATGCACAATACTTGGTGTTAATATTAAGGTGAGTTTAGACAACTTTGTTTCTATAGTGTAAGTTAGTTATTATTCTACATTTTAAAACTATGCTTAAAAAGAATGACTGAATAAGTTTGCAGGTGAAGTTGTGAAATCACATTAATTCAGGCAGGGCCTAAATTTTCCACCTGTCATCTTGTAGAATTGCTGTATACCAGTATTATCAGAATAATTTGCACGAAGTTCATGAGGGAGAAAAAAAGTACAATAACTATCCATCAGTATCTAGAAATCACATATGTTTCAGTCTTATTCTTGCAAAATCTAAAAGAGACAATGAATGGCACAATTAGGTAGAAAATTTTAACCGTTTAAAAATTCAGACCAATTTCAAACTTCTCTAGTATCAGACAATTAGATAAAAGAAAAAAAAGATTTTAGAAATATCACCATTCTCCGTTCAATGGGTATTGCGTTATTAACTGGTCTAAATACCGAAAATAAACGTGTTCTAGATCTTCTATCGACGAAAATAATATTTTGAAGATTAGTGTCTGTATTTAGATATTCTATATTGGTAAGACTGAAATGAAACGGTTTACCTAAAACAAGCATTTCTGGCCAATTCTTGGTAACACTTCATGGAATATATTTTAAGCTGAATGATGTTAAATGGATGTTTATCTGTCATGCAAGCATTTATACACGATAAGGCGCAAATGACGAAAAATCACGGCGACAACACTCCAAGGAATTACTGCTCAAACAACTTTAGTGTCATTAGTGTCCAGCGATTAATTAAATTTGTGAAGTTTTTTGATTGATACGACGCTGATATTGAAACATATTTTACCAGAAAGAAAATCATTAGCATCTCTCCACACTCCGATAATTCAACAGTTCTCTTTTGTAACTTTTTGTCATTTGTCTCCAACATAACTTTCCCCACAATCAATAGATGATAATCGGCCTTTATAAAGAAAGTCAAATGTTTCGTTTTCCTAAATAAATTAATTGTGAAGTAAACTCGAACGTTATAAGTTTAGTAATAATATTTAAAATGCTACAAACCATTTTAAAGACCTCGTGTTTAGAAGGAAGACATTAGGTACCCTCCAAGCATTGTTGCAGACAAGGCGGGCACCAGAGCAACTGACCTTCCACAAACAAGACGGATGACTTCTTCATACTCGAAACGAGGTCTCGAACCCAAATCAGTGAGGGGCAAATGATTTCGTTTTTTTTGGGGGGTGGGGGAGGGGGGGAATTATGCTCGTACTAATATCTATGTGTGTTATTGAGGATGACATACAAAAGTATTTACCCTTGCTTCTTACAAAATATTTATAGAAACGCTCTCGCGGTATATATGAATCACTCAGAAGGTCGCTCTTTAATCAAGAAATCTTCGAATGATAAATTGAAATATGTGTATTATCCACTTGATTGAGTGTGCGGTTATATTTAAGGAAATGAACAATGTTTCTGTCAATTATATAAATGCAGTACTATATAGACAATTTACAACGCCCGAATCACAATATTCAGTCAAATGGTCTACTGATCATCGATACGGGCACATTCTTTGTCAAAACGATATCTATTCTCGCTAGACTTTGTAATTTTTTATACGCTTCGTATGTATTGTCAAAGAGGGTGTGAAAATGGATTGAAAGTAGTGTTTGTAGTTTCGCGGATAGGAAAATAATCCAATAGGCCGGAAATATATAGTTTGTCACAGTTCCCAGATTGTAAATGTATGTCAGGCTGCAGAAGTAAAGCAACGTAAGATATTTATAATTTGCAAGTGAGCGTATCTTAACGAACAAATACTTTCAATTTGTTTATACATATTTTGGAATAAGTTAAGAAGTGAATGTGGATGTTATTAGTTGTTAATTTGTTTCAAATAACAAATCTTCAATAAACAAAGGTAAAGAGTTGACACATATAGCACTATAGTTTTCTTCGTTTTGGAAAAAAAATATTTTCTTCAGTATGATTTTCCTTTTGAAACAAACTGTGATTAACAGCGATATTAAAAAATTCCCTAACGATGGCAGTCTTTAAACTAGGGTATTTAAGCCGTTTTGATCAAATATAACCACTCAATACCTGAGTCGGGTAGCGGCCATTGCTAGTAAAATACTACATTTCCTCGTGGATTTAAATTCTCAGTTGATCGTACTTTAGCAATAAAACACTCTTTGTTAGCTGCTTGTGCCAGTATGGTATGTGTGTTAAAGCGTTAATTATTCTCATACTTTTCCCTAAAAATGCAAGTAATGAGACTAGATATAATTCTAGTTTCACAAAAATAAAAATCAGTTTTACGATGCAATGAATTGCCTCAATTTGTATGCAGATAACACATGTTTGTATGACATCTAGAAAGATAGAATATCTTAGGGAGTTTGTCTTATTTAAGCGCTTGCAAAAGTAACCTTTGATTAACTGCAGTTGAATATTTCTGTCTGAGAAATGTTCTGTTGATACTTTGAATGCAGACAAAGAACGTAGTCTAATGTTTATGTTGAACCATTTTGTGATCTTTCCCCATTTCATTTCATTGGTTATATAAGGTTCTGAAAAAAGACAACAGAAAACTGGTTTGCCTCCAGTATATATCAGATACGAACGGTTGTAATTTGTTTTAGAAACTACAAAGAATTACTCAAATATCAAACACGTGCACTGCAGTGGTACACAGTAAGATAAAATGCAACTGAAGGGAGTTTATAATTGCAATATTTGTGTAAATATTCTAAATGTTAGCACAAAAAACGTACTTCAACATACATTTTCGTTTACATTCAGTGTATTTTTGTTTTATTATGTGATAGTATTTGTTATTTTATTGATCAAATTGTAGTACATATCTCTCAGAAGTGAAATCAGTTATAGCTGAAGTGATCATTGAACCTAGCAAACGCAACTGAAATCGCACTTTGATGAAACTTAAAGCAGGAAAGTTAAAGCAGAAAAAATGTAAATGATTACTTGAAAGGCAATGCTATAACGGTTTTATTCAGTACGCTTTTTATTCTCGACTAGACCTAGGAATTATTTGAAAACGAGAGTGTGAAAATGGCGCCAAGTAGTGCTTGTATTTTAGCTAATAGGAAAATGATCCAATAAATCTAATAGACCGGAAGTTAATAGTTTGTCAGTGTAGTTCGACACCAGATTTATAACATGTTGTCACATACAGAAAATATGCTAGAACAACAATGACTACAAGTTGACAGCAATGGCGGCACCAGAGTTTTCAAACTGAAACGGAAAACACGTTAAATCCTATGAAAAATTTACCAAATGACTTTATAAACTACTGCTACCCTGCTTAACGTTTACATGTCTTTTGTCGGACATATAACATATAAATAATTAAAAATAAGTGTTTTGGTTTTTCAAAGGTTGAACTAGCATTGATGAACTCGTTTTCAAGGTATGTGTCTCTACGTATTTTTTATCCAAATAAAAAATTGTTATCCTGTTTTGTTTAATATAGAACGGAACGAGAAAACAACATACAATGCTAATTATGTCTATGAGAGTTTTGTCATTTCAGAGTTTGAAAAGGATCCGCATTAAAGGATATCTACAGTGTATTATGATAATTCTTGCTAACACTTCACCTTTAATATTTGTATCCTGATATTTATACATAATAAGACATTTCTGCTTGTAATTTAATCTTGCAAAACTATACATTAATACTGTTTTACCCTAAGGGGTATCGAACGTTTAAAGACTATAGTATTCACTCTGTTTTATTCCATTAACGTTTCAGCCTTATTGCCTTTATCAAAATGACAAATTTCGAGTAATTCTCTAGATGAAATGCAAAGCCGGACCTGTTTATGTTTCAATAGTTGTTTTGTTGAAAGAATGCCATGACATAGAGAATTACTCGAAATTTGTCATTTTGAAAAAAAGCAATAAGGCCGAAACGTTAATGGAGTTAAACAGAGTGAAAACTATAGAGTCTTTATACATAAATATTCCAAGATGGACGGTGTGTGGGGAGAAACAAGTAATTACAAAACAATTGTTTTATATCATCTAGAAAGTGAAACAAAGCAAATTAGATTAACAGAAATCAATCCTTTGTTAATGCTTTGTGTTCGTTTAACTGAAGTTACCTTGTACGTATACGAAACCTTTTTGAAAGAGTGATACAGTTAGCTAAACCTGATTTTCGCTTACGAAATTCACTTGTTGGAAAAAAACAGAATAACGCTCTCTCAAAGAAATTTCATGTTAGCTGTTTTTCATATGATATACAATACAAGATACATATCTATCTAAACAATATCATTTACTTCTTGATATTTTTTCTTTTCGAAATTTTTCTATGCCATTTCACTTCGAATATGCTTTGGTGGTACAGTATAACCTCTGCAGAGCAACACCTGACGGAGACATAAAATTTGGTTGCTCTAGAGAGGTGTTGTTGTTCGGAGGTTGTTGGTCAGAGGTGATAAGTCAGTTCAAGCCGTTTTGGTATCTATTTTAATATATGTTTTACAAATGGAAATAAACAATAGGTAAACATTTACAAGCTTTTATTAAGTAAGCTATAATTACTGGACTGAAAATACTTTACTCATTCTATTCTGTTTGTTTTTTTTTCATTTTTTTACATGTAAAATGTCATACTCTTCAATAAATCTTTATCGTAAATAAAATTCATGATTTTGACTAGTTGAATACATGTAATCCAAGAATATTAATGTATACATTTTACGGAACATTACATTTACACACATCATAACACATCATAACTAATCAATGGTATGCTTCTGTATAACAGTGTTCATGACTTATTTTTTATTTTTTTACATGTAAAATGTCACACTCTTCAATAAATCTTTATCGTATATATAGTTCATGTTTGGACTGAACTGTTTTGATATCTGTCTTCTGGCCTGTTTCGTCGGGCCCTTAAGGGTGTTTCTCTTGTTGCTCTGTCTTCTGAAAAGGCATTGAGTACATACGTTTTTGGTTCTAAAGGTTTGCTTTTTATATATTTATACACGAGCATTTTTGTGTTTTACATGCCATGCCTTTTGTTTCCATTACGTGTGTTAGAGATTCACCCGGAGGAGATTACTTTTATTTACACTGTCCCGTGTCTTTGGAACATGGTGGGGGTAAGAATGAGGTTGGGTTCGCACCATAAACCTGTTTAAGCTCCCCAGTGGTGTTTTTGCCACTGACCGTTCCAAGGTGGTGCCCCACTGTGTTCCTTTGTTTGTTCGTTTTGTCCTAATGTGTTGGCTTTGTGTGCGCGCGTGTATGTGTGTGTGTGCGGGTGGTGTGCACGTCTGCGTGTTGTAGGTTTCGTTTTGGGGAGGCTGAGTTTTTGGTGCGTGGCATTCCCTGTTTGATATTTGTCTTTGTTTTTTTACTAGTTGAAGACATGTAATCTAAGAATATTAATGTATACATTTTACGGAACATTACATTTACACACATCATAACACATCATAACTAATCAATGGTATACTTCTGTATAACAGTGTCCATGACTTATTTTTTATTTTTTTACATGTAAAATGTCATACTCTTCAATAAATCTTTATCATAAATAAAGTTCATGTCTTTGACTAGTTGAATACATGTAATCTAAGAATATTAATGTTCCTTAATTTTACTGAACATTACATTTTACACACATCACTGGTATGCTATTGTAAAACAGTGTTCATGACGTTAAAAAGTCACTAATTTTAGCTTGCACAGTCATTGTCTTAAAGTTCATGTCTGACACAATTGATGACACTTCCATCACACAACCGAGGAGTTTTGCATTTCCCTTGTCACATGCAAAGTTCCTTAATTTTTCAATGCATTCCCTAGCTTCAAGGATTGAACAAACTTTCTGTTTTGAGTCATTTTCAGGTTCATTTCCCTCATGTTCTGAATCACTATCACTGTCTACGTTGACATTTAACAGTTCTGTTGCAGGTAGATTCCAATCAATTTCACTATTGTCACAGGTCGGAATATCATCATTGATAATTTCACGGATACCTGTACCATATATACTCTGACTACGTGCAAGCTTTATGAGCGGAATATCATCATCCGAATCACAGTCACTATGACTCTCAGTTTCAATCGGTGTCTGTCTTACTTTTTCGAACCCACACTTGTCAAAACACTTCATTATTGTGGTTGCATCAATAGCTTTCCAAGCTCGATTAATCCAGAAGATAGTGTCCAACACAGATATCTGTTTCAGCAGTTCACTACCACTCTGAGTAGATTTCTCCATCTCATTAATTATATGCTGACTCTGTTGCTGATAGAATTTAAGTTTTATGGTTTGAATGATCCCCTGATCCATACATAGGCTGTGCTACTGATGTCGTGTTCGAAGGGAGGAACACAACTTTCACATTGCTCAACTGAATGTTCGGATGAGAAGGCGCATTGTCTACGATCAACAGACTATTCCTTTTTTGACGTTTTATCTGCTTATCAACACTACTTAACCATTCCTCGAACAATCAACTGTTTGTCCAGCTTTTCTTGTTGAAGCGGTAAGTTACCGGCAGAGAATCAACATTTACCCTACTGAAACATCGTGGCTTTCGCGACTTCCCGATCACCAATGGCTTAAGTTTTAATCTATATTATATTAGCATCACTAGTGAATCATTCTTTCTAAAAGCTAAACACACACACACACAATATATATATATATAAATTCCAAATAAGTTCATTAAATCAGGTTAAGATTAGCACATCCCTTTGGCCATGGGGATATATCTTAAAAGCCATGAGAGGACCAATCTATGTAGATATCAAACAATCGCGAAATAGTTTCTAAAAAAGCGTACTATTCGATCCATTGCTTTGGTAACATATATTGTAATCAAATGTTATTTGTTGTGTAAAGTATTATTTAAACCAGTCGCGGAATGGTTCGTTGAAATCAACATTTTATAACTATTTTTTTAACGCGAAATGTCATTAAACTTGTGAGTTTCCCATACACTCTGATTTTAAAGATTTGATTGAGTTTAATATTTTTTCATATCAGTCCAGCAAAAAACAATCAAGTACACGACCTTATTTTTTCATATGCCGGATTTTCTTATCATCTGCTGATTGTTATTAAAAGTTGTTGCTTCATGAGATTCTACATTTTGATCTGTACATGCAGCACAACGTTGAACAAACCAATACACATACAAGATTAATCAACTATACAAGGACACAAGAAAAAAAAAATCACATAGTGGGATTCTAGGAACGGGCAGTGACAGTACAACTACTGTATAGTTGAAGCCTTCTATTTGTGCATTCTTAGTACCTACCTACTTCTTGAGTTACAGAGTATTTAAGTAATCACTGCCAGCTGAATCCCAAATATAAGTAATTGTAACAAAACACGATAATTATATAAGAGATATTCATGCTCGCTTCTTACGAAAATGTAAAGAAAAAAATAATTTTAAACGCTTTCATAGAATATAAGAATCATTCAGTTATATATATCCACAAAATGTTTGCCCTGTGTTCACTCTGTATTTAAGGTAGTAATCGTCGAATAATGAAATACAACTGACATTTTGTCCGCTTGATGCAGCGTTGAAACAAAACAATGTTTCCGTCGAATATATAAATGCAGTACTAAATGTTTTAATCAAGGAATTTAGTTTCAGTATTCCAATTTTCTACGCTCGCATTACGAAAATGGTGTAAATTTCACTTGAATAGTCTACTGATCATTGAGACTGGAAAATCCTTTGTAAAAAAAGATATTTATTCCGCATAGACTTAGCAGTTTTTACACGGGTCTTATGTTATGTCAGAGACAGAGTGAAAATGTCGTGAAGTAGTGTATGTAGTTTAGCAGACAGGAAAATAATCTAATAGGCCGTAAAAGTACATTTTTCCCGAGTTCTTTAGGTTATAAACGTTTGTCAGGATACAGAGGCAAAGCAGCATAAGACAAATACAATTTGTGATTTCAGGCATCGAAATGAACAAATAGTTTCCATTTGTTTATACAAAACCACAAGCTGTTTGAAAAGAAGTTCGGAAATGATTTTAGATGTCGTACTGACTAATTTAAGACATAATATACCCGTAAATAGCGAATCTGTCGTTGAATAAAATCAAAGTCTGGAGTTCAGATGCAAAGAAATTATATAGCATAGTTATGCATCTAAATAACAACGCATTTATTCGAGATAAGTCATTGTTTCAGATATATTTCGATTCTAACAAGGATTTTTATGTACATGCTTGACGACAACTACCAAATATTTGCCTGTATTGATGTGGGTTACTTTTCCAGTGCGACGCTATGACGTTTGACGCCTTGACTTAATAATTGTGACGTACAAACTGAATTTTTGCATAATAACACACACGTGTCCATTTTGTTTGTTTAAAAGGAAACCTCAAATCAGGTCGTGTTAGAATTGAAGACCAAAAATAAGTAATATTGTCCTCTTGACAACTTCTCTACCACACACCACATACCGAGACATTTTTAAATGGAAACTTTGGTGGATAAGTATAGCCGTCAAAGTAATCAAACACTTGTGTTGAATGGCCACTTGTATCCTTTTTCGATACGCTTTTACTTCTCGGCTAGACTGGGCAATTACTTGTAAAAGCGGAGAGAGTGTGATAATGGCGTCAAGTAGTGTTTGTTTTTTAGCTGATAGGAAAATGATCCAATAAATCTAACAGACCGGAATTACATTGTTTGTCAATGTTGAATTACAGCAGATTTATATCACTTTATCAGACTACAGAAAATAAGGTGGGAGGAGAACGTCGACATGTTGACAGCTATGTTGGCATCACAGCTTATTAAAATAAGCAGAAACATTCTTCGTTTCTTCTACAGTGAATTCATATGGGGCAACACGTTAAAAGCTTTATGATATTTACCAAAAAAATAGAAATATTAATAGTAATAAATCGAGTAGCATCTTGTTTATCAAACAAATGTAAATAAAACATTGCAATAAAATATTAGGGTTGTTTCATTGACGTTTAAACAATGTTTGAAAAACTTTTATTGATGACATTTATATACTTAGTGGTATGGGGAAAGAAAAAGAAAATGTTTAGCGACCGCAAACAAACTTACTTTGGTACTGTCTCTACACACTGGAAATATTCACTCTTCGAAATTATGCACATGGTCGCACGAAATGGATTTCAAGTTTCACAACTAGATAAGTTGCATGCAAGACATCAACGTACCCATTTTTAATGATATTCAATTTAATTATACTTTTTGGGTATTTTCTTTTATTTGTTAAAAAGATCTTTATCCATTAAAATACTTTTGCCCATTAATTCAGAATGCTAAAATGTTTTCCTCCAACCAGTAACAACAAGAGTTTGAAATGATTTTCCATTGCAGTAATTGAAAATGTCAAACATCATTCACGAAAACAGTTACAAAAAACACCCATGCGTTTAAATTCCAAAAGAATTGTCAGAGTAAAAATATTGATAGGGAATCTGAACTTTTAACTTCACATTTTTTGTTCAAAACTTGTTTGTCATCATATAGATTCCTGATCTTCGGTATATATTTTACTGACATGCAGACGTATCGCTATTCAGATATATTTTATACGGAAGAGTTTTTTACTGTAACCGTGTGTGTCTCAGTAATAAATAGAGACTTTTTGAAAGGATGAGATAATTAAAGAATATTTCTATCTCTCCTAAAAAGAGAAATTAATTGTTAATATCACTACTAGCAATACTCATGCTGTCATATATCTAATTGCCTAATAATGAGAAATATCAATCAAATACCGTATTTCTGTAAAATTAAATAATTAGCAAATTTAATCCTTCTTTAATTCGTTGAGTAGAAGTATTAACGTTACTTTCAAAGAATCATGCTTTCTGTTATTCAATAATGAAAATAAGAAGTAACAAACAACTTTAATATTTATTCTAGCATAAAACTGCTGTTATTGTCACTTTTCGGGGGTGTTTTAACAGGAGAGAAAACGTGTGTTAACAAGGAGATTCTCGCGCTCGCGTGCTGCTATAACACCTTTTTATATATGCGCGTTCCGTGGCAAAGCGTAAACGCCATTCGACCCCAAAACGGATAATTCAAAACGAAATGCGTCAACGTAAAAAAAAAACAACTGCTCGGGATACGTTGGTACCCTCGCTCTAACGGGCTCGGGCACCAACCACTCCCTCGGGATTCTGCAGATGTTATAACACGAAAAACATGCGTTATCCCTTCATATTCACCCTATTCTTTTCCACTGAAAATTATGACGTTCATTTCGTATGAACAGCAAAAGAAAAGGCGCGAAAGTTACGTCATCGCTGCTTAGTGATAACCGACCGCATGGATTTGCCGATCCTATTCAGTCGTTCATTTCGCATGAATTTAAAAAAAATCATTTCATTTCTTAATTATAAAGTGATAAGATGAGTTCTGTTCGTAATTTGCTTAGTCCCGCCAAAGAAATTTATGTCAAACATTAGAAACTTAGCTTTGAAAATTCATTCATATAATGATTTATATTTATGTTTCTGTTTATTTGGATATGTTTCTGTATTTTTATATATAAGATTTAACTTTTTATATCTAATGTTGATTTTTATCCATTTTTGACATTTTTGTACAACTGGCCTAGTGCCTATTTGATTTCAATATGCATAATCAAATGTTTATCTACCCTTTAATGAAAGAATATTTATGACATCCGACATGTACTTTAGATACGACAAAATATTTGTTCGTCAAATAATAATCATAAAATCTATCACAATATTTTAATTCATCTATCATACTCCACAAAATCTGTTTCCGCTCATTGTGTGAGAAAGAGTTAAGAGATATATGATCTAAATCATAAAGTTTTAGCGATATCATAACTTCATATTCTAAATGAATTAAAGGTTTGGTGTTGCGTTTGGACAAGTATAACCGACATAATCAACGATATTGAACACGTTTATGGCATCCCTAAACATGGGGCGCTCTTTACCTGTCTTGTAAAGTGGTCATAACTAAAATAGTACAGTTAATCACTAACTATTTAATAATTTTATTACAGTTTTCAAAGAACGGATATTAAGCTTGTGGCGATTTTTTTTCGCCTGGTAAAGATAGTAACTTCTTGGTATGACTTGCCTCAACCTCGAAGTATTAGGATGTCAGGATAGAATGGATCGAAGATATGGTTTTCTGACAATAGATATTTCATCCTTGTAAAAGTGAAGTTAAAAACTGTTTTATAAACGCTCATCTGACAGACATTTTGGAAGATAATATGTCTAGCATAATGCGGCTCAATGGACGTGTATCAATTATGTAAGCATTCATACACTTCTACAATTCAAATACATCAGTCCAGCTATTTGATTAAAATATAGAGTTTACTGTCTGAAACGAAACTGATAAGGTATCATAGTTAAAATGAATGAAAACCATTACCACTTCTCTTTCTCAATAATTCAAAACATCTGCTTTTAATGTGTTTGTTCTTCGAACAACTTCCGCCACAATTATTGAATCTGCAATGGATTGTAATTCAAATATATTGAAAGACAATTAATATTACTCATCTCCAAAAAGGGAATTGTCCTTAAGACAAGTAAAAGGATACAAATATTAGGAAATAGATGAGTTCAGTAACTTTTTATTTGTCCACCATTTTATGAAATGGTTATTTAAATAATTGAAAATATAACTGATGATGTTTCATATCATTTAAAACCTCATTTTGGGTTGTCAATAACTGTACAATGTTTCTGTCGAGTGTGTCAATGCAATACTACAAAGCATGGAGTTTGATCCTAATTTAGCTTCATAGTTGAATGAGCTACAAATATTTAGACATTCTTTGTCAATTTGATATTCATTGCAGTTATTTATACGTTTCGTAAGTTATGTCACAAAGAGTGTATATTTTGTGTCTAGTAGCGTTTGTATTTTTTGAAAACAATTATCCACAAAGCCAGAAACATACAGTTTGTTTAAAGTTCACCAGATTATTAAAGTTTGCCAGATAGAAAGTGTGCGAGTAACCAGGGTCGCAGCGTAGTTCTACAAAAGGACGAGATAACTTAAATTGCGTATAAATTTGCAACAGGAACATTCTATTCTAGGAAATAAGTTGAGACTTGGCAGATAAAAAAAATTAAGAATATTGCCTTTTTGATCACACCATGGTAAGGAAATAACAATTGTAATGTTTGCTTCCGTATATCATTTTTATTATATTCATCATAGCATTACTGTCATGTATAATACACGTTAAGAAGGGCCCGACAGAATACACTCTATGAATACAAACGCCTTTGGATGAAAGCAACCTGCTATTTAACAACAATACAAATATATATATCCAAAAATAGACAAACATAATTATAAAATATTGTTGTTTTTGAAGCAACCCCCTAATACTGCAGGCAACAGATATGCAAAACTTGGGGCTTGTGAATGAAAAGCACCGATTACCATAGACAATATTACACTAATGACAGTCTCTTCTAAGAAACCTGGGTTCTTCAGTTATAGCCCTAATATATACCGGGGAATTATTATGTTGGTCAGACATTTTTACTGTACTGCATGTCACTGGTTACTAATTGGGCTCAAATTACAAAAGTTTCTATTGTCCCTTCGTTATGAATATAATTTTATTTTGTATTTTTATTCACGGTCGCATTTACATTTGTTCACTGGCTTTAACGTGCTACATATATATCCAGACAATATTGTTGTTGAACAATAAGGATAATATAGCGGGAATCAAAGATAGAAGGAAATGTTTTTTTGCTATAAAATAATTGAATTGTGTAAAATTTCGATTTAAAAAGAAATTTTTAACTGATTTCACTATTATCGTGGATTATCAAAACCATAGTTCATGTAATTATTACGAAACTTACGCATTTCCCATCTTAAGGCGAAATATAAGGTACCTATCTATCAATTGGCGTTGGCTTAAACGTGATGAAGTAATGTGCATTGTTTAGTTCTTGGGATCCAGTACTAGGAGCTGAGGCACACTGCATTTCATCAATGCAGGTGCTTTTCTCTCAGCACCAACGAACACTTTTTGAGTGTTCAAAGAGATTAAAAACAGTTACGTCAGACTTCAGTCATAATTCATAAACTGGGTAGTTTGAAGAAAAAATCCTCAATGAAACACTGTGAGTTCCCATTTTCACTTTGCTCTTTGTCTTAATGCGCAAATCATTTTCTCCATTCTAATAAATACAAGAAGACAGACAAGATGTTATTCAAGTTTCACGCAAAAAAGAAATTTATTCGTAGCTGTTGTTTATAAATGACTTTCAGTTTTTATGCTACCACGATCTGCGTCGATCTGTATGCAGATGGCACATGTTTGTGTGACATTTAGAAAGATTGAATATCTTAGGGAATTTGTCTCTTTTAAGCATTTGCAAAACAACACTTTGATTAATTGCAATAGAACAATTGTATGGTTTTATGCTAGAAATTTCTTTAGTTAATACTTTCAATACAGACATAGGAAAATGCCTAATGTTTTTATTTAGACACATGCTGGAACAAGTTGTGTTTCTGCCAATCTACTTGTCAAATGATATTATATCCTTAACGAAATATTTGCAATTCTGAAAAGACATTTTTGACTAACATTAAATAAATGTGAACCATAATAAAGATATTTTAAAACAATTACAAATTCTTACTAAAATATGAAACATTACAATTGAACAACATGCAACTTGAAGCTAACACATACCATCATAGCTATCTATATTTTGCTGAATAATATGTTGGTGGTGGTTGAACGAAATATATTTGAATATCTCACAGATAACTCGATAGATACAATTTTCCGCACAATTCTTACAATGAAAACAAGTTCTTGCATTAACATCAAGGATCTCATATCTACCAGTTTCCAATTTCAGTGGAGGTACCCCAACATCGAAACTTTGCCATGAGACAGAATGGTAGATTTCCGGTAGTTTTCTGTATCAAGATCACTTTTAAATTATCTGTATGTCCAAAGTGTTTTTTTTCCATTACTATCTCGTGATTCTACTTTATTCAATGCATCCTTCCATCCCTGAATCTCAGCCTCTACCAATTTATTTTCTACTGCTTATTTATAACATTTTACACATATGAAATACACTATTTTTAGTTGTGGGAAGATTCAGCCCATAAAAATATTTTCTTATTGACACGATTATGAGTCATATTCTTAAAACGATAAAACTGACGAGTAACTGCGCCCCATTGTTTAACTTTTGCTGGTATACATACCATTTTCCCATAGATTGCAGTATTTGGTGTATATTTACCAACCCCAAGAAAATATCTCATTGCACGATTTTGTACAGTTTTAACACAAGATAACTCTTCATCCCTAGCAATTAAAGATTGGCCATACCATGGAGTCGTACAGTTTGGTGGAAGCCACGTTAGTTCGTAATGTTACAATTCAGGCCCACTCAATGGATCATAATCATTGTTCTAATTAAAACAATAATATTATATATCTTCATGAAATTCTATCAAATAACAAAAGTGCGTCATAAGATACGAATTATCAGTTTAATCAACTATCAATTTGCTGGATTACAATTAACCGCCCGATTGATTGGCTCAATAGATCAGATATGAAATCGTAAGAGGTCGAATGTTCTCGAAATCGAATGAGTTTAATTTCCTTTTTTTTTTCTTTTTGAGAGGTTGTCATTTACATGTGATGAGGAATTCAGAACTGATACGAAAAGCAAGAAAAGTGTATAATGGCTGCTGTTACATAAATAAAATTGCCAAACTGCGTTTAATCCGTTTAATCAAAGGAAACAATCAGGCGAACAAACAAGTAAGAACCACTGCAATCAACGACTGATTCAGAAGAATATTGCATTACTCTTCTGCTTGACCAAACACATTTTCAAATATTACTGGATTAGAGAAGAATATAGAGTAGGCAATCATAGTTTTATGAAATCTAGGGCATAATTACCATGAAATTAAAGTTTAGCAGTATATCACAAAACAACAGAATTTTTTAGTAAACGAACAGCATCTTGACAAACAACTTATCTGTCCAATACATGTTTTACTGTTATGTCCCATAGAGTTGGATACTTAAAATATTCTAAAGAAGTTGTCCCCCTTTAAAGAAGAATGCCTTTTGTAAAGAAATAAATGTAAACAATTGTCAAAAACGATGTTTTACCTAGTTATGTTAAGTTCAAACACTGGTACGTTGTTGCAAATGCATCAAAACGAAGACATGTAACACCTTTTTAAAAATGGTGAGCTTTTAAAGGCGCTGAACTGTCCAGAAGTGTGGCCTCTTCATGCAGCCCCTTTTCGGAATTCCATACATATATGAGTTAATTGACAATGGTTTTGTAGAATAATATAAATGTCTTAAATGCTGTTAAATTTTCATGTAAAACAATGCTTTTTTTTCTTTGCTTTGATGATGTTCGAACTTTTTTCTCTGAAACATGGATCTAACTTAAATAACATTCTCACAAAATTTCATTCCGTTTTAATAACCACACAAATAAATTTCGTAATATTACAAATAATATTAGCTAAACAAAACATTACACTTATATATGATTGAAACGTTGGAAATTATTTTAAAAGTATAACTCAGACAATATTTAATTCACTGTAGTTTTCAGACATTTTGCCAATTTACGCTTTTACTGTTTGAATTCTTAAAGATTTATAGGTAATGTTATTGTAAAGCACTCTTCAGCGAATGGAACATTTTAGTTAAACTTCACACACAGATGTCTGCTTCTAGTTGTTTTAATAACATACCTATGTGGTATCGTAGACAACGAGTAGGCGGAAATGGACTTTTTAACTTCAAGTCTTTTGAAACATTACACCTATTTACAATAACGAAAGAAACGTAGGAGATGTTTAACATTATTTGAAACTTAAACATGATTCACTGGCGCCAGCAAGAACTCTTTAGAAAGTGTGCCTATCAGAAGTAAATCTGGAATATAGTTCTTCTTCTTCTTCTTTTCGTTCGCGACTACACTGTCAGACCAGTAGCCTCGATGAAACTGGTGGTTTGCCGCAGATCCTCAATGCCTCTATACAGTTTCTGGTGGATTGAGGTATCTATCGGCCAAGTCGCAGCTCGCTCCTTGTCATGCCTTTTACAAATCTGAAGTATATGCTTCGCAGTCTGATCTTCTTCACTACCTGATGTCAGTCTGTATTTCTTGTACATGTGAGCATTGAGCTTGTTGTGCCCTGAGCGGGGCCTGACCATCATCACTTGTTCAGACCGATTAAGGAGATGAAAAGCATCTTCCTCCATCCTTGGTCTCATTAGTACCTTGATAGTGGTGACTTTCTCCTTGTAACTCACAGGTTCTGTTGGTTGTTCTGACTGAGCTCCTAGCTTAGCCAGTTTGTCTGCCTCTCCATTGCCTGCAAGTCCACAATGGGATGGAATCCATTGAAGTGCTACTTTGCAGGTTATACTCAGGCTCTGCATTCTCCTGGCTAGCTGCGGAGCTTTTTTGTTGATCAGAGCTTCCACGACAGACAGCGTATCTGTGAGAAAGACGACTGAGGAGCTTTCTTCTGCCGAGTCTTCAACCATTGACACGGCCTTAATGAGTGCTTCAGTCTTTGCCTTGTAATTGCTGCAGTGTTTTCCTGTGGCTGCATGTAGTGTTTCTCTCTTGCCAGATGGGTATTGAATGAAAACTCCTGCTCCTCCATCTTTGACGGCACATTTGGCTGATCCGTCTGTATAGACATGAGTCCATGATTCCGGATGATAGTCTTCATTGATCATAGCAAGTGTGAGGCTTTTCCGAATGCCTTCATCCTCTTGCTTCCCGCGGTCAAGACGAGGAACAGCAAGTCTCACAGTCACTGAGGACAGATCATTCGCTAGTGGGTTTATAATGTCTTCACTACCTAGGGGAGTCGTTGGTATGCTCAGTTCAGTTTTGAACTCTCGGTTGAGTTTCTTTGCTTCATGTACGAAGCTGCTACGTTTGAGCCGATTCTTTGTGTAGCCATCTAGCTTGGCTTTCATGGGATGGTCTTGAAAAGACCTGAACTTCTCTGCTTGAAGCAGAACCTTTGCATGTCTTCTGTCTTGTAACGGCTGTGTGCCTGTTAGCTTCTCCATGAAGGAGATTGGTGTAGACTTTGTAGCATCTGTCATGATCCGCAATGCTTGGTTCTGAACCTTGTCTAAAGCCTGTTGGTTAGTTTTGGCAGTAGTGGACCAAGCAGTTGGACTATATTCTACATGGGGTCTCACTGTTCCCTGATATACTGTCTTGAGTATTTGCTCATTTGCTCCCCACGTTATTCCAGCAAGTATGCGCATCATGGCAAGCTTCCTACGGGCTTTGCCTTCTGCTTGACTAATGTGGGGCTTCCAGATTAGCCGTTTGTCAAAGGTCACTCCAAGGTATTTTGCCTCGTCTGCTTAAATCAGCAAAGTATTTCCCATCTTGATTTTACACGCCCTCTGTTTTGACGAGAGGGAGAATAGTGTGGTGGACGATTTCTCTGTATTGATCGATACACACAAATCTTCAGCCCAAGCTGAAAGCTTGTTGATGGCTTCTTGCATCCTGTATGTGGCTATAGTGGCATGTTCTTCCTTACACCATAACACCAGATCGTCAGCGTAGAGAGCAGCCTTAACTCCTTTCGGTAGTTCAGACACCAGATCATTGATGAAAAGCAAGAAGAGTGAGATAAGACTCCGCCTTGTGGGACACCATAACGCAACAGGCACTTCCTACTGCTGGCACGTTCTAAACTGACTCTTGCTCTCCTGTTGTGGAGATATGATTTAATCCACCTCAGCATGTGACCTCCTACTCCAGTCCTCATCAGCTTGACGGGGAGTCCATCAGTCCAGACTTCGTCAAACGCCCTCTGTAGATCAATCCATGCTGTAAGCACGACTTTCTGCTCTTGGAAGGCGTCCTCTATCTCTTGCGATAGATAAGTGGTCTGGTCCTCAGTAGAGCGGAATTGTCTGAAGCCAGCGTTGCGAATAGGTTGTTAGTCTCCATGTACCACTTCAGGCGTGCATTCACAATCAGCTCTATGGTCTTTCCAACACAGCTGGTTAGACTGATTGGGCGGTAGCTTGCAGCCTTCTTTGGATCCTTCCCTTTTTTGTGGATGGGGATCACGACCGCCTCTTTCCATATCTGTGGGAGCAGTCCTTGTGTCCCGCTGTAGTTGTAAATTTCCAGGAGTTCCAAATTGCTTCAGTGCCTAGATGGGTCAGCATTTCATTTGTGACTCCATCTGGTCCAAGAGACTTCTTTGTCTTCAACTGCCTAATAGCTGTCTGTAGCTCATGCAGTTTAAGACCCTGCTTCATGCATTCTGGTGCCACTTGGCTTGTCTGCCTTTCCTTTTTTTCTCTTCGGGCTTCTCTTTGCCGTTCCTTGTTGATGGGGATGTTTGAAACATCTTTGTAGTTAGAGGCAAAAGTGTTTGCCGCTTGTTTACCCGTCAACAGTTCACCATTCTCTTCCAAAGTTACTGAGCCTCTTCCTGTTTCTTCATCATTCAGCTGTCTCGTCAATCTCCACAGCTTTTGGCCATCACGCTCTAGATTGAGCGAGGCTGTTTTGTTTCTCCAGCTCTTCCTCTGTGCTTCCCGTTTGTGCCTGAGGAATTTGGTCTTGGCTTGCTGAAGAGAGAGGTTACTTTCTTTTGAGGGATTGTTTTTCTGCTTCCTCTCTGGCTTCTGATAACTTTGCCTGTAGATTTTCCAACTCATCACTCCAGTAGGGCTTATAAGGCTCATGAACAGACTCAATAAAACCGAGTCTGCAATTTTCACTGTTTGCTTTGTTCTCGGTGCTTCCGAGAGATCTACTTTCCAAATTTTATTATAGTCCTTTCTTGCTCCCCTTGGAATGACGCTGTACGCAGCCTTAAGTATACTGGCGTTGAAGTCTTTGACAACCCGGTTGATGTCTCTACCTTCCACTCTGATGTCTTTACAGAGCTCATCACTCAGACTAAAAGGTCCACCTGGCCTTCTTGTAGTTCCATCTGGGGATGATAGGTGAAGTAATGGCTATACGGTCCATAGTAAGTTGGACTAGGCGATAGTCGCTACCTCCTAGTTGTTCATTGACTTCCCGCTTGACATGTCCATGTATGTCAGCAGTACATAAAGCAAGATCAGGGACTGATGTTGTTCGCCAGCTTCTGGAGTATAAAGTTGGGGGATCATCTGGCTTGTTGATGAGGTTTAGCTTGTTATCATCTTGCCAGGTCTTTACTTCCTCTCCACGTTTATCCAGGTGGTCATATCCCCAGCTTTGTGAGTGACTGTTAAAGTCTCCTACAATGATGACCCTGGTTTCATCAGTTGTAACTTTGTCAAGGGACAGAGCTTTGTCACTTGGAGAGTATATGTTCACAAGTTTCAAACTGAACTCGTTCTTTCTAAGGCTCAGAACTTGGAACTCGGAGTCATCCATAGGCGTGTTGGTCTGGACAGCGCTGATGTTGTTCCTGACCAATGTCATGATGCCTCCTTTTCGTCTGCCAATTCTGTCACAACGGAAAGACTGGTATCCTTTGACTTTGAAGGATTTCTCTGGCTGTAGGTGAGTTTCCTGAATGCAACAGACATTGATGTCTTTCTCATGGAGGATATGCTCAAGTTCAGCTTTCTTGTTGAAGACACCGTCCGCATTCCAATGCATCAGCCTGAAAGGTTGATGCGGATTGGTTCTTCTCCTTGGTATGTTCCTCCTTCTTCTCTTTGCATGTTGTGGATTGAAGGAGGGACCCCCAGTAGCTGTGGGTGGACTCGAGGCTCAGAGCCCGGCAGTGAATCCCCCTGGAGGGACCTCAGAGATTCAGCACCACATTGTTGAATACCGGATGGCTGTGTAGTCATAGCGATATTGCATGGTGCTGTGGTTCGTTAAGAGAGCGCCAATGGCCCAGCACCTCTGTCTTCAACTCTCTAGGTTTCTTTCGGGGTTACCTCACTCTTAGTTCCGAGTTAAAACCCTATCCTGGGAACACAGGAGCTATTTGTCCCATAGCTGGGGGTCTGTTCATAGGCATCAGGGCGTGTCCACACACCGGTGGGCCTGGCATGCCACATGTCTGGGGGCAGACCTCCTCCGAGTCCCCTGCAGTTCTGCCTAAGGCCGCAAGGTGCTCAGTTACCGTGTGGCGCCAACTCGAAGGCACTGCAAAGGGGCTTGTCTGCAGAGAGGCTATGTACTGGCAGGGAAGACTTACGCACTCGGCTCCTTTTTCACCAGAAGGCTAGCCAGCGGTGGAGGCTGAAAGCGGAAGGTGACAAGCACACAACACACAGCACATCACACTTGAGGCATCAGCAGACCAATTGCCACACACATAGTGCTGCTAAAACCATTTTTCTTCTATTTAATCAAATTGGTACTTACCGAGTTAACTCTTTTCTGTCTAAAGCCTTAATTCAGAATAAAATATAGTGCATTGTTCAGAGGTGGGTCAGCTGTACTACATGGCGTCATCCCCTTTAAAATATTTTGAAACAAGAAGGGAGAAGAAAATAACTCTACCCTTCGGAAGATGTAAGAAACATATTTTATCAAACTGTTTAAACCGTCTTTGAATGCTGAATAATATTTACATTTTATACGCCCGAAGGGACGTATTATGTTATGACGCCGTCTGTCCGTCTGTCTCTCGGGTCTGTCCGTCCTTCCGTCAGCAATTACAAATGTTTACAATATCAAGGCGACGTGCAGAGCGCATGTTTTGGATGGCTCGCTTTAAGGTCAAGGTCACACTTAGTGGTCAAATGTCATACCTAAACCCCTTGAAGGATTTCGAAGAAGCTTGACACAAATGTTCACCACATCTAGACACCGTGCAGAGCGCATCTTCTGGATGGCTCGCTTCAAGGCCAAGGTCACACTTAGTGGTCAAAGGTCATATGACTATGTTTCGTGTCCGCTCTGTAACTCTTGAAATGCTTAAAGGATTTTAAAGAAACATGGCACAAATTTTCACTACATCCAGACGTGCAGAGCGCATGTTTCGAATGGCTCGCTTCAAGGTCAAGGTCACACTTAGGCGTCAAAGGACATACATTTGGGTGTATATTGCCCCGCATTGCGGTGCTCTTGTTATACCCAGAAATCCCGAAAATAAGCCGCAGGCTTATTTTAAATTTCCGCAAGGATTTGGTGGCTTATTATCGAGACCGGCTTAATTTTTAGTCCGGCGAACTTTTGAGTACATATATTCAGTAACAGTTTAAAAAGCGGCGTATTTTCGAGTACCGAAATACTGAAGATATGGATTTCATATATTTTGTTTCTCAGTAAAAACACCGACGTCGGTAAATACTCATACTTCTGACATACCAGTTTTGTTACAATTTGTTACTATTTCTTAATGAAAATAATCCGATGCTAACACATAATTACCCATTAAAAAGTTTTGTCTGGCCTAACAAACAAAATCCACCTATGATTTAATCAACAACTTACACAATACGTGTAAACACTGTTTTAAAGACCGGTCATTGTTAATTTGTAGAACTGACGTGACAAAATGTGTTTGAGATAAGAATTTTATTGCTTTTAAAATTTTAATTTGCCAAGGCTTTTAAAAATTAGCACAACTTGCATTGTTTTATGTGTTTTTTATTCCAAAGTATGTTTTATTGCTATTACATATAGAAATAAATCTGCTTTGTACACGTTGGTAACTTTTGCTATCTTATATGGTGTCTTAACAAAGTCATTGATACTATTACTGATACAAAAAGCTGGACGGCTTTTGAGTGCGCTTATTAAGCCTTTTTGATGTATGAATGGTGGCTAATTTTCAACGCTATTTCGGATTAGGTATTATTTTATAGCCTACAATTACGGAATTTATGTATTATTTTTGTTGTTGTTTTTTTCAATGATGCAAAACTAAAAGTTTCATTTTTGTTATTATTTCTTTGAAATCCATGCTTATGTGAAACCGTGTTTGCATATTTATTTGTAATCTTTTTCACTATTAAAGTATGTAAATACGAAATGGCCATTTCTTGAATCTTTGTTCATCTACATAACATATGTTCAGCAGATGTATTATTTCTTATTTATTGTACAGTTGTTATCCATCTTGGAACTTCTGTATAATGAACATAAAAAAAAGATATACTAATACACGTATACATGTGAATGTCTGATAATGGAAAGAAAAAATAAGTTGATAACCACAATGCACTCGAAACGAATGAGGCGGATTTATTGATTAAGATTAGTCAAAATCTGTTTCAGTTTAATCAGAAGCAGTGCCGGTTTATATGATGATTTATATTAACAAATAACTAATTCGTTTATTTTTACAATATACTAGGACATAATGACATATTCCGTTGATTGTGATTGATACCTAGAAAGAACAGGGAAATTGGTCAAGACCATTTACTCGAGTCATCGTTAGTTTTCGAGTTAGCGAGGTTTGAGTGATTAACTGTAGCATAATTACTCAGTTTAAACACTTGCATTTCTTCAGGAGGTTGCTGGGTATGCCGTCAATTTCTTAAGTCTCAGTGTACACATAGCAAACTATTGTACCTATGCATCTAATAATAAGATAATTATGCTTAAATCTCCTACACAATTTCTAAATGTCCATTCTAGTCTCATTTATCACTTTAAGACAGG
Source organism: Mercenaria mercenaria (assembly GCF_021730395.1). Lineage (NCBI taxonomy): Eukaryota > Metazoa > Mollusca > Bivalvia > Venerida > Veneridae > Mercenaria > Mercenaria mercenaria. The sequence continues at coordinate 73,814,247 of NC_069362.1, read as the reverse complement.
AAATATTAATACAAATCTCCACTTTTTCGCACAGAAATTGAGAAAAAAATAATATCAAAAGTTTAGAAGGCACGAAAAGATATTTTGAAACAACTAAGGATCAGAAAATGATGCAGAGTATATAAAATTGTTGAAATCTCGGCAAACAGTTTTTATCTTACTTTTTGTTTCTCTTTTGAATTTTGAAAAAAAATATAGTACGTTTTATCATGCTAGTGTACCACTCTCACACTAAACATCGAACATGTGATTTGCAATTTTACTCACACATGTCTGCTTCTGTTTGCTTTAATTACATAACCTTGTTGAAAACGAGTGGGCGGAGGAGTAATTGTTTTAACTTGTCGTCTTCTGAACTGGGTCGTTTGCAGTATTACACACCTATAAACAGAGAAATGATAAAAAAGTTAATGTTTAATATTAGAGAGTTTGAGATTTCAACCTTCGCCTTCACCTTCAACGTCTCTTGCGAAGTTAACGTATGAAGTTGAAGTTCGATTAAAATTCCTTGAGATTTCAAACATTAGAATGAACCTTACTTCTTTTAATCCGCCCATTTAATTTATCCATAATTATGATCGTTTTTTTTTTCGTGCATTTTGATACCAATTGTCCAAAAGGGCAGGAATTTTACAAGAGGTTTTAAAAATGAAAAGAATGAAAATTAAATGAAAAAAAAACCCATTTCAATTAATATAATCATCGCATGGATATTAGAGCGACAACAACAAAAACAAAAAAAACAACAACAACAAAAAAAAAACAATGTGAACAATGTAAAAACTCGTTAGTGTTGCTCCAAACATTTAGGTTTTATATAAAGTTATGTCAGTATAGTCAGTATACAATGCACGATTGTAAATCATACACGAGAGGAAATAAAAATGATTATTACATACCTAAAATTATTTTCAATTGGGTTTCAATGGACCGCGATCGTGCAATATTTTTCCATATCATGACGTTGAACGCTTTCATATCGGACTAGTCCCAATCCGTGACTCTAGTTACCTCCCCTGACGGTCCGTCCATTGCGAATCTCGTTTCTTTAGATTTTTGTTGCTATTGTGTATTTGTTTAATTTGTAATTAATGCAACATTTTGTTTACTTTTACGCTTTGATTAATCTGACCTATTAGATACTGGCACGTAGTAATTTATCAGACTGAAATGAAATGAAAGTTATAATTACGTCATGAGTTGGACTAATATAGGACGTGGAATGTTTTCTTAACGTTGTAATGGAAAGACTTGCGTGACGTCCATGGCGTCCACGCGCACGTTGCGACAAGTTGACGTCATTTTCGCGGAAAATACTAATGCGCGTCAGTTTCATTTGTTTATTGCATTTTCGGAGAATTTTTTTCCGTATTTTTTCCTGTCTTTTGTGACAGAACGATAATTTAGATATAAATTAATCATTCGATAGTGGATATGTAATAAAAAGGGTATCAACTTTGTATGTGTATATATGCACTCGTTCTTTCGCGGACAACACTGCGCTCCTAAAGTCGCGCAATATTACCGCTGCAGAACTCGTGCATATATCCACATACAAAGTTAATAGCCTATTATGATCATATCAAAGTGATAATGACACTCTGTATAACTCTGTATAATGCCAAACTCTCAGACAGCACAATATGATTTTAATATACTATTTTATAAGTAAAGCATCTGCGGATCCAGGAATTTTTGTTAGAGGGACACCAACATTAAAGATGGGGTCACCCATTTAAGGGGGGAGGGGGAGTGGGTAGGGTAGGGTCACACCGAGTTTCAAGACTGACTTTCTTTGTAAAATGTAAGAATCAAAGGGGGAATTAACCCACAATGTCTCTCTGCCAGGCTCTGGTTCCGTGCATTTAAAAAATGAAGTTATCCCATACGGCTAACAGGAAAAGTCTCTTTGATATCATAAATCTGAAATTGTATGATACTTCAAAAAGAATTTTCCGTCTTACTAGTACCATTTTATGTTTATAATTAAAACGCAATTGTCGTTTTAAGTGTCCGACAGAAACAGATTGATTTTATTTGGATGTGAAAATAAAATGTTCCACCAAATGATAATCGCGCGTAATTATTTATTTTTCAAGTAAAATGACTGTCATGCCATGTGCCTTCATCCAGATTTCAGTCTTTGATGCCGAGTATGTGAACAGAGTAGATGTAAAAAGAATGAAGTTTCGACTTTCGTGATATCACATCTTCGGACGTTCAAAACTTCACTTCATACGACAAAACGGCCCATCTGGTATAATCGATACCGCCTGGGGACAAAAATATGCCGTAGAAGTTAAAGTTTGAACAAAATCTCAAAGGTTTTCAAAATCAATTGATAACTTTATACTTCCAGGTTCAATTCAATGTATTTAGTTAAAATCATTAGCCATACAAAACTTCCTTATTCTTATACCTATTGATAGTGTTTCGCATCAAATTTAGTCTAATTATATATATGGATAATCAAATAACTTAATAAACAGAAATCCTGAAACTAAGCTTTTTATTTCGCATAGTAATAAAGCGAAGTCTTAGGCTTACGTGATATTACATGGAAAACTTTAGTAGAAACGTGTGATTTAAATAAAATTCACGCATGTCGGTGACGTTTTACCCAAACTATATATGAGAGACGTTGAAGGGGAAGGCGAAGTTTGAAATCTCAAACTCTCTATTATCTGAAAGGAAGAAAAGTTTGTCACCGATGATATTGACTTGTTTATACAACGAAAAATAAAAATTTGAATGAAGAACATACTATATCCATTTGTTAGACGTTTAGTTTGATGTTTGTTATCGGAAATATGTTAATATCGAAAACCCTTTTGTCAGAACTACTATGAAAATACCGAACAAACCTGAAAAAGCAGTCATTCAATATCAAATGTAATATTTGTTTTCTTTTAAATAATTACTTTACTGGGACACCTTTAAAGATGCAACACAAAATAACTGTATTCTTTTATATTTTCATGATGGTGTATTTATACATGATTTGCATGAAAACAAAGAGAAATAACAAGTATCTAGTTACAAACTGACCGTGACATATAAAAGGCCAAGACAATGTGTTTATTGTCTTAATATATTATTGAATTAATGTTAAAGTATGATGCATTAAGGTGAGTTTAGGCGACACTTTGTTTCTACAGTGTAGGATAGTAATTATGCTATGTTCTTAAAGGGAATTCCTATAGTTTTTTATGCGCATCTTTCTGCGCAGCCTACACTTTCTATGGAAAACTGAACTGAAGTCAGCATTTGTTGAAACATTTACAGACAATCTTAGTATGAGGAATATTTGATTGATATTAAATTATTGATAAGTTAATAGTTCAACAAATGTTGATCGGGTTTTATGTTTTATAATGACTGTATGCCATTGCCTTCAGACAGTCTTATCCTTTGCGAGTAATGTAGTGGTTTTGCTTTTTTCACATGCATTCGAGTACAAAACAGTTTGTCAAAAATTTGTATAATGATATTGGACTTAGTCGTGAATTAAGTTGACAAATCCAATTTTCATCAGTTATTTTAGTATTCATGGTTCAATCAATGAATTAGTAAATTTAAAAAACTTTTTTTTACTAACTTTTCGCATCAGAATATGTAATCAATTTGGATATCCAACATTTACGTCCGAACTAGTGTTTAGTTAGCGTATAACATAATTTAGGCTTAGTGAACCCATACATTTTAGCCATTTTTATGATTCACAATGTCGTAGTTTTAACCACAAAGAAAAAGAAAAAAAGCGAAGGTTTTTCAAATTTATATCAAAAAAAAATTCTTCCACGGTATATTGTTACAATGAAAAATAAAAAAATTAAAGAAACATATTTTTTTTCTTTGTACCGTTATTGTAAGGATGTGTTTACAAATATGTTAATATCAAATTTGTAAATATATAAAATCGAACAAATGAAAAAGCAGTATTGTATGCATATGTATATTGTTTCGTTTTAAGGTATTTATAAAAAAGAGCAAAAAAATTAATGAAAATTTTCAAATCGCTGTATTTCACAATGCATGGAGAGTAAAACAAGTTTTTACAAAACTGACCGTGACTATGTTTTTATTGTTATTGATTTTGCAATAATTTATTATCATTAAGTGATTTACACACATTTTCTAATTGTAAGGAAGTAAATTATGTATTTCTTAAAACTGTACTGAAAAGAATATGACTAAATAAGTTTCCAAATGCAGTTGTGAAAACACATTAATTCAGACGGGATCTAAGTTGTCCACCTGGTATCTGGTAGAATAGCTGCATTATATCGGTATTGCTAGAATAACTTGCGCGAAGTTCATGTGGAAGGAAAAAGAAAGACACTGGGTTGTGGTAGGTCTTTAATTGCCTTTTGCAATTTAATTGACATTAAAATGTTTCCAATGCCAATGCCAGTTGCAATTTTAAATATATTGGTCAGATAAGATAAAAGATTAGTATATCATAGTGTAATTTAAATTTAAAGCATGGGATAGAATACACTAGATCACATTTTTAAACATTATAAGTAAGAAGTATCTATTACTTCAACTGAATCATCATTATTTCAAGCAGTATTTTGAGTTTCCATTTCTCCTTTCTGTATACTACTCGATATTTAGTCACATTAAATTTTAAAGCGTGTTGTAAACATAATTCAAATCGAAACAGAGCTGAACGAAGTAATTAAGAGATACACAATGAAAACATATAACCAGCTATAATTAAATATGGCTGATGGGGAGGATTAATTGAATAGATTCATGATATATCTGCTTAAGTGGAAAGGAAAACTGTGGTTAAATAAAAAGGGAAAATCCTAAAAGACAGAAAACTTTTATCAGTTGAGGTCGATATACATGTAAGACTTGAAATACTATCTATAGTAGCAAGTGTTTGATGCTAATTTTCCTTAATAAGTTTTCGTAGAAGGTCTCCCCGTACTTTGACTCCTTGTATTTTCTGGTCCTTTTTATCATGGATTCCAATAATAGAGTTCCACTTAAGACGGCGTTATTGGGCGTGAGGGATACTGCAAATTCATAACCTCCGGTGAACAGACAATCAAACCGAGCCTGCTGTTTTTTTTAATTTGTTGCGTTCTATAAGGAATTTTGCCTTTTAGTAGATGCTGTGTTATAAATCTGCAATGATATCTTAATATACAAGTGCAAACGCCGCAATTCTTATCAAATTTCTAAAAAGATATTTTCGTTTTATTTTCATTTGAAAGAATTTATACAGAGGAAAATAAACTACTGGTAAGACACATGTAGGACGATGTTGATATATATCTTGTAAAACGAAGCCGAAGTACTCGAAAAATCCTTTTCGGATTTGGTGAATCAGACAGAAAACGTGAATTTAAAAATTATATAGCTTGCATAGCTTGCTATGAGGTATACTTTCTTTGCCTACAATGTTTAATCTAATGTAAATATTTTACAAAACATGTTTACAAGTTTATTAGGCAATCGGTATTATAACATGCCTTTGGCCATTTACAATATCTTACTAAGACGGCCAAGACATACAATCAAGATACAAATCATACAATCATCAACATACAAACACACGAAGTAACACATTCAATATTACACTAAGACGCAGCAATAGTAGCAAGTTTATCCAACCGAAATTTCATAGCATTGGATACAAATTTAGACAAACTTCTAATAGTTTTGATACTCTTACTAGATAGCAAATTAGCAAATCTATTGATAGTAGGAAAGGAAGAAAGCTCATGATAAATTGGACAGCACAATAAAAAGTTATACCCAAATTCAACATAACTAGGACATAGTTTACATATTCGATCATTTCTATCAATACCTGCAAATCTACCATTTTCAATTTCCAGATTATGAGATTACAACCTAAAACGTGACATGTCTTTTCTCACAGACACACTATCTACTACATCCAAATATTTCTCATATGTAAATTCAGTCTTGAATTTCCTATAATACTCAAGTTTCGGTTGGTTTTATATTGTATCATTCCACTCTTATAAATATTGATTTCGTAACCTTTGTTTTAACAATGGTAAATAGTTTATATCAAAATTAGTAGCATACTGTAAATGACCATATCCAAGGTTGTTTAGTAAGTGTTTTACAGACAAAGCCCATGAATTTTTTTGGTTTACAATATCAGATGAAGATAATTCAACAAATATTTTGTGAGTTAGAGAATCGGTGTTTTTCATTATTTTTATCCACTGTTTTAAAACTCGCTCTTTACAAATTAGTGATAAAGGAAAACGACCAAGTTCTCCCAACACGGCAGTATTAGATGTCTGAGTACGAACACCAAGGATGCGTTTACAAAAACGTAAATGTAGTTTATCAATTTCTTTAAAATTATAAGCACCCCATACTTCTGATCCATAAAGAAGTATAGGAGTTACTAGAGAGTCAAATAAAGAAAGTTGGATTTTAATGTCAAGATGAACCCTACTAAAAACAGATAATAAATTATTATACGCTTTCAGAGCTTGATCGTTCAATGTTTTGACAGCATTTTGCATATTACCAGTATAATAAAATTTGACACCTAGGTAACAAAAAGAATCAACAATATCTAATCTTGCACCATTAATACACCAAGTAAAACTACAATGACTTTTTCTTTTTTCAAATATACATATTTTAGTTTTCTTAACATTTATTTTGAGTCCCCAATGTAATGAGTATATATAAATATTATCGAGTAAAGTCTGTAGGCTTTCGGAACTAGTTGTAAATAATGCTATATCATCGGCAAACAATAACATGTACACATATAATATATTTAAATCAGTTTCAGACATTTGCGAGAAATCAATGATATTTCTAACATCATTTTCAAATAAAATAAACAATAAAGGAAAAAGTGGTTCTCCTTGCTTAACACCAAGAGTAACATCAAAAATGTTGGAATATGACAATGATACTGTATCTTTAACACAAGATTTAACATTTTGGTAAAAAAGCTTTAACCATAGTTACAATCTTACAACTTATTCCAGATTCAATTAACTTGACCCATAATGCTTTATGAATGACGGTAGCAGATGCCCGCTCATAATCTACAAAAACACAATATAACTTGGATTTGCTAGATAAAACTTTCTGAATAATACTATGCAATATAAATATACAACCTGACGTACTATGACCATCTCTAAACCCGAACTGTGCCTCATTAAACACATGTTCATTTTCACACCATTTATTTATACGATTACTTAACGCTAATGAAAATATTTTTGCCATAACATTTACAATGGTTATACCTCTATAATTAGAAGGCTCACTACGATCACCCTTTTTGTAGATAGGAACAATAACACCTTTGCTCCAAGAATCAGGATATGTACCTTTATCATAAACAACGTTAAAAGTTTTCACTAGATATGGTGCAATAAAATCTTTAAAATCAATAAAGAAATCAGCGACATTATTTGTTAAATCACAACTTTTATGTCTTTTCATATATGATATTGTCTTTTGTATTTCATCGACTGTAAATTCACAATCGAGCATATCTATGTGTAACGTTTCATCCCTATTTACAAAATCTTCCGGACTAAACGTATTTCATGCTGTGTGTTAGACATATTACTAAAATGTTCAACAAAGCTATCTAAACCGACATCGCTTTTTGCATTGCTAGACTTTTGTTTATATTTCTTTATGTATTTCCAAAACTTTTTTGAATTAGATTTACTCAAATTAGACAAAGTACTCCTTTCCTTGAAACAATATTTACGTTTAGCTTTCCGTTTTGTAGCACAAAACGCCCGCCGAGCATTTAAAAATATATCTCTGTTAGCCTCTGTAGAGATTTCGTTATACAACCTTTTAACCTATAGAACTCAGATTTGTTTAACTTACAATCATTGTCAAACCATAAGGAAAGTTTTCTGTTAACCGTCTTACCAGGGTTCTTTGTTTTAAAAGTTTTTCCATGTAATTGGAAGGAAATACCGTACATAACATCAGGAAACTCATTTATACATGTATCAATATTAATATCATTACATAGTAAGTTGTTTGTTATATCATCAAAAGATTTTTTTCTATCATTTAGTAATGTATTTAGTTCAAACATATCACAATTTTCCCAAATTATTTTTTCATAAGTTATATCTTCTACATCATCAAATTTCATATTGGCAAAATTCATATCAAATAAAATTGGACAATGGTCAGAAAACTCTGAGAGTTCTTGTACTTTCATACTATTAATCATAGGAAAGACGTTAGAGTCTGTAATCAAATAGTCAAAAACACTAACTGCAGTGTGTTTTCGAGCCAAATTGTAACAAGTATAGTGGCCCGATTCTAAGCGACCATTGGCAATATATAAACTATTTTCTTTACATAAAGATAGTAATTTGTTACCAAAATTGTTAACATGTTTATCAAATGAAGTACGTGGCACCATTTCATCACACAATGTATCTGCCTCAGGTAAGTCAATATAGCGCTCAAGATTGATACGATCAACCAAGTCTGACCTTTCACCGGTCCTTGCATTTAAATCGCCAGTTACTACAATATCACCATTTTGGCTATATTTTCTTATGTCATCCGATATAACTTCAAAAATGTCAAATTCAAATAGTGGTGAGTCACGCTGTTTATACACTTTTGAGTCATCAGGTGGTATATAACAACTACAAACATATATGTCATTTACACTTCCGAAATAAGATTTCTTTAACTTAAACCAAATTATCCCTTTATTATTTAATGATACAAGTTCAATATGTCCAGAAAATTTCTTTTTATAATAAACTATTACACCACCATTGTGACGTTTTGCTCGTTTATTGAATTTGGGTCGCGGACAGGAAAAACTTTCGAAAGTGTTCAAATCGATATTCAAGATTTTAGAATTCCAGGTTTCAGTTGCAATAATAACATCATAACCATTCAAAAAATTAAAAAAAAACACTGTCTGTTAATTCAGTACTTATTCCCTGTAAATTCCATAGTAACAATTTTAGCTGCCTCTGTTCAGCTTCCTATGCACTCTCCATTGGCTGGCCTCCACTCTGTTGCCCTTCCCCGGTACCCGTTGCTCCAGACTGGTGCCTCCGAGGACGAGGCTCGAGGGTGGGCACGGGCCCCGGCGGGTGGGGGGGGGGGGGGGCGATCAGCAGTGTAAGGGCGATTCTCTATATACAGTGTGTCATATGATAACACTGCATCTTTCTTTTGATTTCTAGCTTGTACTAGATATGGAATGGGCTTTTTGCGTCTATCTTGAATTTCCCGCAGAAACTGATCACTGACACGAAAATCTTTGCCAGCTAATTTAACTCGTGCTTTCTCTTTAACTTCAACTTTGTCTCTATAGTAGTTAAATTTTGCCACAATTGGCCGCTTCTTACCCTGTTCGTATTTACCAACACGATGAGCTCTGTCAATTTTGAATCTATATGCATCTACTATGTCAATTTTTTCAACACAAAAATTTAAAACAAATTCAGTACAGTCTTCTTTATTTCTGGATTCGCGATTCTTCTCCTCGTCAACGTTAAAGAAAAGAAAATTGTCTCTCATCGATCGCGACTTGAGGTCTATAACCTCATTGACCATAGCATCCTTTTCTTTTTTCAACTAATCAAAAGACTGTGATACATGCAAACAATACGCATTTGGATGTTTTTGTTACAAATTTGTAACATATTCGGGCTTGTTACGCTAGCATAATGTGTATAACTATTATATCTGTGTCCGCAATACTTGATGTTTTATTCAAACTCGGCGTACAAATATAAAATATATTTTAGATAACTGAAACATGAAATCGAAAAACCGAAGTTATGTTGGTTCCAATGTATTCTGAAAGAAATCTTAAAATAAAATTCAGTTACAGTTTTTTGAATTAATAAATGTTTGCAGTTCCATCACAAACAAAAAGAAACATTATTCAAAAGATTGACTTTTGTCTGATATTTGAGCATAAGCTTATGATTACCATATAACGAAATTGCGTTCGTTTCAGAAATGGAACATTTGAATACTGGTGACAGAATGGCATCAAATTTATTCTATAATTACAAAGTTAATTTTTTATTAAAAAATTTAGAAATGTCGTTTTTCCTAAAATGGGAAAGATATTATGCAACTTTTATTTCATGTAATTTGTATTATGAGTTATATGAATAAATATAATTATAAATATCTTAGCTCGAATGTACAACAATTCTGGGAACTGAAAGAAAGTTTTGTTGAGAAAAGTTATATAATAACCACAAAACGCGTGCCTGGTATTTTACTGTAGTGTCGCATTATGTTCTTTTTTAAACTTTTGGAAAAAATGTTTGGTTTCAGAGTACTTCAACTCGGGCTCTTTTACCTTTTATTTCACTGTTCATTAGTGCCTGTTTGGTACATTCTTGAGATAACAATACCAATTTAAGTCAAACTTTGTGTGAAAAGTTAATGTGCTTGGTTGCGTTCTATGCTTCCAAAGGATCGACCTACTTTTATGGATTCTTTCTCTCCCTATAAGTTTAAGCATACCGAATTTATTACATATAAAAAAGCGAGCCAACGTTTTCTAAATAGCTATTAAGTCTGTAATGAAAATGGAAATATCAACAATAAAATATGAAAATAAATCAATACAACAATAACGATAAAATGAATAAAAAAGATACAAGGTAAGGGTAGATTTCCCGGAAGCACAGCACACCCAAAAACACAGCCATAGAGCCATGCATCGCAGAGTAGGCCCCAAAGAAAGAAGCAGTAACGGAAAAAAACATTGTAGACGGGTTGCTTCAAAAATCCAACAATAAGTACATTATAAATATATGCAAAATACAATAAATAGGGGTTGGGTGGTAAGGGTTGGATAAAAGGGTCGGCAGTTGGGGGAAGATGGAGCAAGGATGAATATTAAACAGAGAAATCCACAATTCTTAAATGTAGTATTCGTACGTGATTATATTTTACAATGTGATATATGAATCATTTTGTCCCAGCGTTATTAATTGTTTTAGGCTATATCATCACTGCCAGTTGTAGAATTTAAGGATTTGTCCTCATGCCAGCCACCTTTCTAGTCCCACCTCTTTCTAAGGCCATATATCACTATTACTCAATTTGAACAGTTGACATTTCCTTAATTTCCCGCAGTGTTCATAAAAATGCTAGGGTATGCCGAGCATGCCATTTTATCAGTCGTTGTATCCTGTAATTAGATAACGATGCCTCTCAATTCACTAAACAGCTTCTTTATATTGTGTAGTCGCAAACGTTATCAGTTTAAGAAAGGAAACAATAAAAAAATGGATCGCCCTTCTGCATAAAAGTACAGTAAAAGTAAAGGATTGTCTCCAAATCATCTGAAATATTGTTTGACTCCCATAACACATTCTAGAACAATAACCTACACAGTGACCTGCCTTCCTATGAGGACTACCAATTTAAAACGTTGATAAGGTCATTGTGCTGTAACTTGGATTCTATAAAAGCAGCCATAACAGTTTTTTTATTTCTAAATGTTTCTATGACAAGCCTGTGTTAAACTGTTCAGTTCTCGGACTTTGTTCGTAATTTCCCGTTATTAAATGCCGCAGTCAGGCGTCTACCCATGCCATTTAACTTCACAAAAAGGTTATCTCTTCCAGTTATTGCAGTCGACTGAATTTTGAACAAACATTGAGCAGAGTGATAACTGCATCTTAAAGTATTCACGGTCGGTTTTGGACCTGATTAATTGGTAAACAAAAAAGAACATGTAGGCTGTGAGCGAAATATGTTGGCACTAAGAAGTAAAGCTCTCCATTAAGCGGTGGACGTGAGATACAAAAATTAATTTCTAGTATCAAATCTTAAACAAAGTAAAAATATTTACTTGTTGTTTGGGCAAACTATTACCTAAAAAGTATGTTAAACTAGTTAAATTCCTTGAGTCAACATCTCTTTTTACTATCTGCTACAAGGATTTTTTCAAGACTGTAATTTATTTAAATCATTCTTAGAAATAGAGATAAATGACATCTTTTAAATGAGAATATCCCAGGGTAAACATAACAGTATCAATTGTACACAGATAATAATGCCTTTAAAATGAATATTAATACTCAAATGCGTTTCCTTCGGCGAAATAATGAAAAGAAATTGCATTCAGATTCCCATAATGTATTTACCCCCCAAAAATGAAGATTCTAGAAGTCATCAGTTTAGATTTACAATGTTTCGGTTGTACTTTATTCCATGTTTTGCACACTATAACTTTAATATACCAGTTTGTGTAAAACGTTCATTACATAAATAATTTTCATGCAATGGCTTATTTTCTATTTTATTATCACAGCAGCGTTGTTTGTGCCGTGTGGCGGTCGTAAAATGTCTCCCCGTACATTCAGTCAGGGCTGTTATATTTCGATCTTCTCAGATCGTTCAGCACGACGTTTATGTCGTGTTACTGGTACTGTTTAGTTTTTCAGCATGAACATTTCGGCCTGGGTTGTTCCAATACTCCCGCTTTCATGGCTTTGGGTATTGTTTAATCACCCCTTGGATATGGTGCCTGCTTTTTAATTTTGTCTTTTGGCAGTTCCTGTGATATGCAGATCTCCTTTCTAAATTCAAGTTTGTTTAGTTCTGCTCATTGTTTTCTCGTTTAGGGCAACCCCATTATTTTAACTGGGGACCATACGCCGCTCTTCATGGAATAACACGCTAGTGTAGCATTGAAGGTTCCATGTGCACCGCCGTATGAACACATCTGCGGATGTCTCTAAATTGTTTTTTGTACTTTTAGCATGTGTAAATGTTGAGTTCTGCTCAACCCGGGGCTAGAGGGCGTGGACGGTAGCATGCATTTTAACTACCGTCCATGAACAGGCTCAATCAAACCGAGCCTGCAACATTTTCGTTTTTGTTGTGTTGAGCGACCTGTGGAGTTTCCACTTTTTCTAGTTTACGTACATTTCATTGTTTTCTGTTGGAAAACACTGGAAAATGAACACGATTTTTTTTATTCTAGGAATGCTAACATCGGTTTTATTTTGGGACAGCCTAAATGATATAATAGACCAAAGTTATAGAGACCTGTACTGGTTCTTCCCAGGAAGACGGCTTCGCGTGTATCGGTGCTATACACCGGGCACGTTAAAGAACCAGACTGTCTATTCGCAAAGAACTAGGCTAAGTTAGCCGGACAAGTCTGTATCTAAAAAGGATTTCTCTCTATCTGTTCTGAGGGCTTTATCTCACTCTGTCCCTCTGGTCAGATCGCTCTGTGTCTGTACTAGTAGAGGATGAATTTTGCGCCCTGTGTGGCTGCGTTTGCTATATGTAAACCGCCGTTGAAAATGGCGCTATGTAAATCTGGTTTAATAAAAATAATAATAGTAATAGTAATAATAATAATAATAATTTAAAAGTTCTTTCTCATTTTATTTTTCATTTGTTTACCAGAATATTACATTCTTATTAATTTATTTCATTTATTTCAAGATCTTGTCCCCGAAGTCATAAATCTCCGAAACGGCACTTACGGCGGTTGTCGAAACTGCATTTGTCTTACACGTGGTAACAACGAACGCTTTTCACATTATAACCTCTGATAAAATACTCGTATCTCATACGATGCCGTATGATGTAAAATACAAATAAACATATTTTAACAATAATTTGTAGCCGACTTGTTTAAAGCTATATGTCAAAACTACTACATGTAAACAGTTGACATTTCTTTAATTGAAGCATATGTGCGACGAAATTGGTCGCTATGTATAACAAGCATGCTGTACTATCACCCGTTGTCTCTTATAACTGAATAACTGAATAACGTTACACCAGCTCTCAGAATAATCTCTCCATGTCTCTAATTATAAGATATATCGATAACAAAAAGACAAAAGCGTACAATTTATCATCCGTTTGCACGATATAGTACAAGTGTTGTGTTAACATCAATAACTGTGTTACAATTTAATCTCCTGGTACGGACGACAATAAATTATGTGTTTATTCAATTCTTTTCTGCTATTTGTAACATACGGAACAATAAAACTCCCTGACGGGCATGGTGAAAATGAAAGTATTTTGTTATGGTTAAATTAAGCGTCGCAGTGTAAGAAAATACCTAAGTGTATGGAACGCCTAAACTGCCTTTGCGTGTTAATTATTAGTTCGTTATGTGCCATTTCCAATATATTCCGACAAATCATAATTTGTTATGTAGAAATAGCAGTTTGTTATGTACATTTTCTAGTTTGTCCAGTACATATTTTAGTTTGTGCTGTGCATTCACTAGTTTGTGCTGTACAATTAATAGTTCGTCATGTGCATTTTCCATTCATTTTCTTTATATTTTCGAAGACAATTGTAGACAATTGCGAAAGATATTTTACCTGTGAGCAACGTATGTGAATATTATTTTCAAATGTCCGGTAAATTATTAGATAACGTTTTATTCTTGCAATACAGCAAAACATTTACTTTTCTACATTCAGTTTATGATTCAGCGGATATAAAAATGTGTTTTGATTTATTTTTTTGTGATTTGGTGTGCATAAATATCCATGTTAAGCACCGTAAAGTAGTTATGATTTAAATATCAACGTTGCAACAAATTATTGTGTCTAAAATCTCGAATCAAGAGGAAATCTTACGTGGTAAAGTTACATGTACCGTGCACACTCCCGCTTATTATTGTCGTCATCGGTGCATCCTTGTTAATGGCAAACATACATGACGTGGACACAAACAACATTAGTTCTGGCACGTTTTGCACAGACCAATACCAACGTGACTGAAAGTTTCGTTTTAAAGTCGCCTCATAGTAACAATCATTTGTGTCAGTACATTTGAAAATCCTTCCAGATGTAAAACTCTTATCAATACGCAGAAAAACTAGTTTTATTGACTAATTAATTTATGGACTGTTCATAGTTTAACATGTAAATCCACAGACATCAACCAAAATATAGTTGATTACCACCTGACCACTATTTGACCAATTGAAAAGGCTATAAGCTTACGGGCTGCAAAACAAACTATCCTTAGAAGACACTATTAGAGTTTCAGAAACGAGTTCCAGTGTGTCACACAGTGATCAAAATATGTCGTTTTATTAATTCACATTGCAGTGACCGGCCCCTTGAGTTAATACTGCCCATGCCTATAGTTATGGATGTGTCATTTTGATGTTCAGCTACCAATTAAATCTGTATTGTATTTGCGAAGTGTTCATTTTGGAAATGGTTTATGTGATGTTTTTGTTTTGATTCAGAAGCTGTACTCTGACAATATTCACATTTTAATGTACTGTTCTAATTAAAAACGACTGAGCTCCCGTTAGAAATCAAGGAGTCCACCTTGGGATATTTTTTATGCAATTAATTCTGCTCAAAACAAAAATTGTTTAATTGCCATTGCAATTTTGCGATAATGATGTGATTCATTAACAAACTTCGCTCTGATTGCACATTCACGGATTTTATTAATCAAGACCAATATTCAAAATATCACACATACCGCAAAATACATTGCGTAACTGAAAAAAACATGTGATGTTTACCTTTTTGTCTTTGTAGCAAAGCAGCAGTTCATTAACTTGGAATTGGAGTCTTGTGCAAGCGAAAACACTTATACGTACCTGCAATGTTGAGTACCAATTTCTAAATTCTGTGGAAACGAGGATGTAACTGTGATGTAAGTGTTAATTTATAACATTTTGTTTGACATTTTTGCTTGCAAATAAACATTATCAATGAAAAACACCTTTGAACATGTTTTCATGCGAAAGTTGGTATATGTAACATTAAAACATCTATACTATTTTTTCAACAAAAGCATATCAAGCATGAAAATCATCCTGCCAATAGTGTCATAAACCTATAAAGCAGCTGCACTTTCGGATATTTCAACCCCATAAATACATCTCCATGTTCTAAGTATTAAAACACGTAGTTTTTGTACGCATTTGCGATAATGTCTGAATACTAAAATGCTTTTAGAATGTTTATCATAGCTCTCAGTCAAATTGACCATATGCAAATTTGTTCTCGGATGTCGCAGTTTTTAAAGAAGTACTTTTGTCAAGACAATGTGCATGCTTATTGTAATGTTTAGAGAAATCCACCTGTTAACAACAATTTTAAAAGATTACGTCTCAATATATGTTTGAACCGTCGACAAATGTGTCATGCCATAGTAATCTCCTCCTCTGTTTTGCAAATGACTCCCTCAAAGAACAGATCATGAATACATTCAATTTAATAAATTTACTGTCGTACTACTTAGCACACGTACATACATGTAACTGCAAATGTATCAAATAGGAGACAGTCTATCGAGCATATTGAGGTATATAAAATATTGGACTGTCTGAAGTCCTTTTAATTCACAATTCTAGAATAAAAAGTTGATGATAGTTTTTCGAAAGATATGCATGCTTTATAATCTATTTTACTTTTTTAACAACCGAGTCTACTCATCCTGCACCGGACGTGAAATCTATTGACGAAAATTTTATGACTCCTGACACTGATATTCTGTCACATCGGTCTGGAGAGATTTCTTCCTCACAAATCACAAGTATTGTTAGGCATTCTTGAAATAAATATTATTCATAAGAGACATTCTACTATTTAATTCACGAGTTTTAATAATACGGACGATTTCTTATTGATGATATATAACGCTTAGTAAAAGTAATATGTTTGAGTCTTGTTACATTGATATATGAGATCTTTTCCCTAATTTCACAAAGTTCTGGGAATGTCGATAATAGAAGTCAATATATGAAATGTGGAAAAAAAGCTTTCAGTTGGACAATTTGTTAGATCTGCTTAAGATTATTACAGTAACAGCTAAAATGCTAAATAAAATTTAATAATGTACAATGATATGTAAACAGCTTCTGGACATATTCAAATACATAGATCTTCCTTTTTAAGATAAATATGTGATGTAGTATAATCTAATAGCAATCACTAATAAAGTCCTTAAAAGATAAGTATATTGCCATCGTTTGAAACACGCAAAATTCAAGCATCAAAGTATCAAGCAAGTCAATGAAAATAGTAAATCATTATTTCAATATTTAGCGAGACGATTTAATCACAGAATAGTTGTCTTTTTCTAATCCTTTGGCCAATTGTAAGACCGTCAATAAGGCATATATAGAGATTGTATTTCAAGCTAAAATGCCTAAAATTGAAACGCTAGCTAACACTGTTTTCACAGTGTTGGTAAACTTAACATCCTCTCAAAAATTGTTGAAATTGTTGTTGTTGTTTTTTTATAGTCTCAAAGTGTATTTTGCATACATTGTATACCCCTATGAAAATATGTCATATGAGCAAAAAAGGAAGAACTTGTTTTAAAATATCTTACCTCCAACTCACCATGTGCGACAAGAATTAAAAATTACATAATATGAATGTCTCATTATTGTTAAATAAATTATCTCAAGTGCCATGCTGATACCATTTACGACGACCTAATTACAAGTGATTGTAAACACACTTTTTGTAAGAACCAATTCCTAGAAAAGTTGATGTTCCATTTCTACAAAAGATCACTTTTCTTGTCACTGACGTAAAATATGTTTTATATTAGTTCCGCCTTTTGTGAAACCGTCTGCTTTATTTTTCCGTTAGAATTTTCTTTTTGTTGCAGGCCTACTTAGCGATGCATGGCTCTATGGCCGTGTTTTGAGATTCTCCGTGCTTCCGGGAAATCAACCATTACCTTTAAATTTTGAAAATATGTGAATCTCTGTATACGGAAAGACAGGACTATTCATAAGATATTAACAACCGGAAAGAACATAATCGAGGATTAATTTATTATTGATGCAACGGCATGTTTAAGTTATTTTGATTTAAATACATTTATAAATGACCAAAAAAGGGTATTTCTTATATTGTTGTACAACTCATTTATGATACTAGGGCATAATAGCAAGGGGTGTAGATTGTTTCCTGGAAAATATCAAAACAAGTCAAGAACGAGTCATCCAAAGTTCTCGAGTGAGCTATGCGCGAGTGCTTAACTCTACAATAATTAATCAGTTGAAACGCTTGGTATCATTCTCTTAAGCACGTTTGTGGGTATGCCGTAATTTCCTTACTTTGTCTCAATGTACGCCTAGCAGGCCGCTGTATCAATCGTTGCCTTCGGTAATTAGATAATTCAGCCCTAATCTTCAAATCGATTTCTAGTACCATTTATCAGCTTAAGACAGGAAAAATTATTATAAATTACACATTTGCACGCAACGTTTGAATAGGAATAGTTTTTCTCACTTAAAGAAATTGGAAACAACAAAACGCAAAAGAAAATTTAAAAACATTCTGATCAAGAAATGGTATATAGTATACATAATTGTATAAAATACGAGACGTCAACGGTAGATAGATAATATTATTATTTTAATATCGTGTGTAAAGAGCTTTATCGACGAAAATCATATTATGAAACGATTGCAAAACTATTTAGAAGGACCTTTCCATTTTACTTTAATCACCGGAAATAGCTTATGTAAATTTCACACAAAGAAGTGTGTGTCTGATCATTTTGATTACATTTTTTTTAAGTTTTTTCTACTTTTTACATTTTCTACTAACTTCAAGTCTTCATCTGAATTAGCGCTTTTGAAATATAATACCTCTGTTAAACAGAATAAAAACATAGATTATGAGTATCATTACCGAAATGACCAATAAATATGCTGAACTTTATTCACTGACACCAATTAATGAACAGCTAGTCAGTTCGTGAAATCATATAATTATATTTACCATAAGTATAAACAATTAATCGAAGTGTTGAAACAATCATTTGATTATCAGATTAAATATTATTACTTATCTAGTAAAATCTAATACACGATTAAATGTCAAACCAATTGGAGATCATCGTTAACATAGTATCAAGCAAGAAACAAGGCCTTGCCAATGCATAATATGACACTATGGTAACGGTAGATAAACCTATTGAAGCTTTTGACAGACGTTAATATTTATTGCCCTCTTGATACAACGTTTATTGTACCAATGAAAGGGCGTCGTTAATAATAAATGTCACGTGAAAAAACAACAACATAATTTCTGTAAAAAAACATAGGTTACTTTATGATATTCACATGTTCATTCCCTCTGTTGCTCATTTGATATGTACTGTGTATTTGGATAATAATATTTCTGAAATTGGTTGATAGCTATGTATGAACGCCGAAAATCAATTTTTGTTTCGAACCTGCCACATTATTAGAAAAGACACGTCAAATCACGAAATGAAATATGTCAAAAATTCAGTTCTAACCAAATCTTATGGTACCTTATTGCATAGACTAATACTGACTTGAATGGAATCGACACAGGTCCTGTAAGGTCCTGTATCTGATTAATTTCCACAGAGATCTGTGACAGTAATAAACTTGATCAGTATGAATAGTTAAATAAAATAAGAACGCAAATGATAGTTAAGTGGAGGCAGCATTGAGTAGTATATCATCAAAAGATCATTGCTGAAACAGACATTTTGGTTAAAAACATATGTACATGATCAGATTTGAGGGCACAATCAGTCTTTGATAAAGCAATTACCTTTTTATACAAGTAAAAACATACGCCCGAATACCACAGATATTGTCCATTGTAGAACCTTTTATTAAAATTTAATTGATCATTGTTTATAAATATTTAATTGATATCTACATAAATCAGTCATGATTGTCCTGTTTGATACATAGAAGAATGCACGCTAAATAACCTCAAACAGTGTGCTTCTTTAATGTGTGTTATTTAAATTGGATAAGATTTATGATATCTTTACAGACTAGATCCAACTTTACAAGTCACAAGTTATTCGTTTCTCCTAAATGCTATCGAAATTCTTTACAACTAGTGAAACAGCCTAATCACAATTAACGTAACACAATTAAAGTAGAACTGGATTTTGATGTATTAAATACTACTGGAAGGGACACTCAAAATTGCCCTGTGACATTTGGTTCCAAGTTTGCATTTGACATTAGAATGTTTCAGTGTTACTCTTAATTGCATTTTTAATTATTTAATGCCACAGACGTCCCCAGAAACACAGACTTCAGCGGAACTCTATTATACAAATACTTTCAATGGGTTTTATGATCAAATAAAACCAACATTATAACACTCAGCACTGAGAACATTTTTGTTTTGTTGTACATTTGTTGTGGAAAATTGAATTCATTTCTTATATACAGTTGACTTGTCTTATAAATCTCTAGCAAATGTCATCTCCATTTGATGTGATGCTAAAATTTTGATATGACAAAATTAATTTGAGTGATTTCAATCGTGTGGTCTCATTTTCTCTAGACAACTTTGTCACTTGCAAAAACATTTTATGAAACCGGATTACTAACAAAATACTGGTTTAAATTTGATTTTTCCACTTTATCTTTCAGACACTCGGTTATAGCCAGCATTTCGTGATGAAGCCAGTTTTGTTCTATACATATAAATGCATATTATAAAAAAGGAATCATATAATTGGATGGAACGGGCG
Source organism: Mercenaria mercenaria (assembly GCF_021730395.1). Classification (NCBI taxonomy): domain Eukaryota; kingdom Metazoa; phylum Mollusca; class Bivalvia; order Venerida; family Veneridae; genus Mercenaria; species Mercenaria mercenaria. The sequence continues at coordinate 73,793,730 of NC_069362.1, read as the reverse complement.
GGTGAATAGAATACATGTAATCCGGTGTTAGGGGGCGTGATGGGTGTTTCACAGTTCATAACCTCTCATGAACAGACTCAAATAAACCAAGTACTCTATTAAGTTAGTTTATACATAATTTATTTAAGGTCGATTGTGAAGTAAGTTCTACAACTTATATTAATCACTCTCGACACCTCATTCCTGATGGAATCCATCGCCACGAAGGTATGAGAAAAGAGGCCAGTTTCTCTTTTAATGCTGAGCGCCAAGCAAGGGAGCTACTGGTACCATTTTTCACGTCTTTGATATGACGCGGCCGGGGATCGAACCCACGACCTCCCGCGCTCGAAGCGAACGCTGTACCACTAGGCTATCTCTATTATGTTGCTTGGTTGCATTCTGTGATTCCGAAGGGTCTTTCACAGATTTGATTCATTATATAGCTAGTATTACAGTGACGCCACATAAGTGCACACTATTTCAGACTAGGGAAAGACACGGGTATCTTTCTTTCCCTGGCACATAATCGGACAATTGTATCCTTTTCCCGCTACAGACAAGAATCGTTTAATTTGCTTTATTTAAAAATACTGCAATGAGATAAGAAAACACTACATAAAATAACTAAGAAAATTGCATTTTGATGATATGTTCATCATGAAAGAACAAAATATCAAAATCAGTGATCAGTGAAAGGTAAATGTTCTTCCCATAATGGTGCCTTTCGTCTGCAAAGGGATTTTTATGATTCATTGGGTGTTTTCTTTATTTACACGAACAAATCTGTATTCTATGAAAGATAATTTTGCAGTCGTATAGGAATAACATATCTCTATAACAATATTACCAATATTAAACATCATGAGTTTCTTATTGTACGAAATATGTTATTGCTTTTTTTCTGTAATAACATGTCTATAACAATATTACCCATGTTTTAACTGTCCCTCATCGAGAAAGACATGTACCTTGTTTAACATCAAACTAGATATACCTGGTTTGCATTTCAAGAATAAAAATCGTGCAATGAGAAACCATGAATGCTTTTTAACACACAGTTTACACATTTCCGGATCAAAGTGAAAAAGTAGTTTTTGTGATGAACGACTGATGCCTATCTTAACCCTATGGTGATCTAGTTACCAGGATATTCTTGCCTATCTCTTTAGCAAGGTAGACAAAAATATTAGATTGGGAAGTTGGGCGTGATATATTTTGATCTTTTCTATTATTTCATTTGACCTACCTTTCTTAAATAGCTCTAATTGGATAGAACTTTATTTTTATGTAACATTTAGCCTCGGCCTCTATTTAAATTTTTATGATGTTCGTGTAAGTTATTAACTAGCCAAGTGTCGAATCAAAACACCTTTAGTTTGTACTACGGAGTCCTACATAACATCACGTGATATCTTTTTAAACTACTTCAAACAGAGTCAAGCGTCTGATCATGTGCTATTATTATATCTAATCGTTAGATATACGGTACATGTCATATCACATTGCGAGAAAAAAAGATATTCAGTTTTTATCCAATCTGACTAAAGTACTTGATCTTCTAAACGAAGATCTGAGAACGACCCATTCACATTCGTCTTCTGTATATTTTGGATTTCCAGTATTGCTATTTTTATTTTATCCAATCAGACGACTTGTTCGAATGTCAAAGAGTAAGAAAAATGTGCAGTCATTCCAGGGCTCGAAGCCGGGACCCCTCGCTTACGAAGCAAGTAGCCAACCGACTGAGCTAGCCGGCTATCTGATACATTACGACATAAGAATTGTAAATATCAAAAGTCAAGGCTACATGTAGATTTGCAAGATGTTGTAAGTTAGGCTCTGATTGGCTAGCGAAAGGGTCGTCAGAACGAGGCTATGAATAGGTCGTTCTCAGATCCTATGCGTAGCGTAAAAGGAGATGTACTTCAGTCAGATTGGTTTTTATCATACATATATTATTTTTCTAGCGGTCAGTCGTTTCTTTGACATCATCAGATTATTGGTGTTTGTTTTACCGTTGCTTTACCACACCTTTCAATAAGAGAAAATTATGATAATGCTATTGAAACTCTTTGTGGTACCCTCTAAATAATATAAACAGTACTACTAAACAAAATAAATCCCATTTTTGAATGGTTTTAATTTATGAACGACTCTCGAATTAAATTACTAATTTCTTCCACAGCGTAGATTAAACCTCACTCTTATCAAGACAGCATCGCATTGCTAAATTTCTTCTGGTTTTAGCCGTTCAAATCAATAGACTCATATTTAACTAAGCTAGATGACTATGTTTTGAGTATGGGATAAAATATCAAGGGACTATATCTATTCTACTTCTAAGATAATAATACATTTAGCTATGCTATTTTGCTTTCAGAGAACGCATGTTATAACCAATATTTTAGGATAGCAAGGCCATTATTACAGTAATGGAAATATATGTCCTGATTAATGTATTTAGGCCATGTTTGTTATTATACTGTATCTATTGAAAGGAAATGTTTCTAATTTCGGATTAAACTATATAGACAGTGAAATGTAGCAGAAAAAGTGTAATAAAAGGCTCCACGAATTGGCCAGTATCGATCATAAAACGCTGAGAGAAATGGGAAACTTCTACTCTACTGAATTACTGACAAAACTGTTGTGTATATTTCGTGACAGCGTAATATTTGATTCTTTTCCTTATTTTCGGTGTACATAAGCCAGAACGTTTAAAAGATTTTCACATACGTAAGATCAGAATTCAGTGCAAAAAGCAGTTTGAATCAAAAGCCAAGCCGCTTTGGTTGAAATTTAGATTACATTTTCTTCTGAGAATAATAGAAAATTAAAAAGTCGTTTTGTCAGAAACTGAGGGCTGAATTATAAAACAATTCCATGAAGTTTTTACCAAGAATTCTCATTGTCTGAAAAAATGGTTGCAAGATGGTCTCTTCTCCATACATCGAAAGCTGATGATAAAGTTTGTAATAATCTTTTGGTGATCATGACCACCAGAGGACACGGTCAGATCTAACACAGACAAGTTTTATTTTATTTCACCTCCTTCTTAGACATACTATATTTTCTTTGGACATTAGACATTTCTTTATATGCACGGGGGAGGAAGTGTCACACGAAGGATGGAGTTCTTCTGATAACCTGTCATGTTTTCTTCTGATAACTGTTACGGAGTTCCTGGAAAACGTTACAGAGTTCTTCTGATGTCTGGATGACGAGCCAAGGAATCGGTGGATAAAATGGTAATTATTTATCTTTAAATAGAGAGAATGAGGTGTAAAACTAAAGTTTGATGATCAAGGTTGCCTGATGTCTTGTGCTATGCGTCAGAAAAAACTGTTTAGTCTAATAATCAGTGCCACCTCTTTGTAATGAGGAAATGTTGAGTAAAATATCGAAATCGTTTGCTTATTCATACATATTATTCTTCTTATTTACGTTTTTCATCCTCACCACAAGCAATAGAATAAATTTAGTGCAAAGTTGCAAACATAAACCACGTTCTAACAATTTTTTACCCGACTTTTTAAATGTTACGGAATTCAGGTGATAACTCTGAAGATGTCACAGAGTTCTTATGATAACTTTTATTACTGCCAGGGTGTTTCATGAGCTATGTTAAGATACTTTTTAGCTAATTTGATTATTTACAAAGGGTGTTAATGATGTTTTAACGTAATATATTTATCCACTGCACAGTATTGTGATTATATAATGTAGGTATGAGTCTTTTGTAAAGTTTAAAACTATGTGCAGTATAATGACATATATAGTAAAATATGAATAGACAACAAATGTAGTAAATTGTATTTTTTCGTTCTATCAATGGATGTGCCAATGTTCGTGAACAACGGTTTATTGGTTTCCGTTTTGATTGATCACTGAATTGAAATCAAATCCGTTCATCTATTTGCTGCATTTGCAGAGGCTGTCTTTTTCTGAAGCGGTTTATCGGATTAATATGTATGACTGTGGCAAACTTAAAACTCGGACGTTTGATTTACTTGGGGGAAGACATTGGACAGGACGAATAAAGAATATCCTATGATGAAAAATGCTTATTTATTTATTTATTTATTTATTTATTTGGGTTTTACGGCGCACCAACCTAGTATAGGTTATATGGCGCCAAACAGGACTACAAATTTCAGTTTCACATCTCATTTACATCGAAATAAAAAATAAAACATGAAGTGTGGAATCAAAAAGATGGTTTGATACAGTGTTGACGAAAGATACTACATAAAGTCCTGTACACAAATTAAAAAGAATAAATACACCAACCAAGAATGTGCATAAATAGTTGTTTTAAATTTGCTACATGGCCTCAATATTGTAATTGCGACTTTCCTTTCAGGATGAATATTTACAACATGAGCAACTGCTTCAGACGTCAGGAATCTTTTGTGACAGTATTTATATCTGACTGTCGCATCCTGAAACAAAGGACAATTATCTAAAGCTTTACCTAGCATATTGGTCCTTTCAACCTACCACATATTAACCCAACGTAAAGGTCATAATATGAATATGCATAACTAGATAAGCAATTGAATTGCATGCGATGACAACAGCAGTCATACATATTAATCCGATAAACCACTTCAGAAAAAGACAGCTTCTGCAAATGCAGCAAATAGATGGACGGATTTGATTTCAATTCAGTGATCAATCAAAACGGAAATCAATAAACCGTTGTTCACGAACATTGGCACATCCATTGATAATACGAAAAAATACAATTTACTGCATTTGTTGTCTATTCATATTTTACTATATATGTCATTATACTGCACATAGTTTTAAACTTTACAAAAGACTCATACCGTACATTATATAACTACAATACTGTGCAGTGGATAAATATATTACATTAGAACATCATTAACACCCTTTGTAAATAAATAAATTAGCTAAAAGGTATCTTAACATAGCTCAAGAAACATCCTCGCAGTAATAAAAGTTATCATAAGAACTCTGACATTTTCAGAGTTATCACCTGAATTCCGTAACATTTGAAAAATCGGGCATAAAATTGTTAGAAAATAGTTTATGTTTGCAACTTTGCACTAAAATTATTTTATTGCATGTGGTGAGGATGTAGAACGTAAATAAGAAGAATAATATGTATGAAAAAGCAAACGATTTCGATATTTTACTCAAAATGTCTTCATTTCAAAGAAGTGGCACTGATTATTAGACTAAACAGTTTTTTCTGACGCATAGCACAATACATCAGGCAACCTTGATCATCAAACTTTAGTTTTACACCCCATTCTCTCTATTTAAAGATAAATAATTACCATTTTATCCACCGATTCCTTGGCTCGTCATTCAGACATCAGAAGAACTCTGTAACGTTTTCCAGGAACTCCGTAACAGTTATCAGAAGAAAACATGACAGGTTATCAGAAGAACTCCATCTTCCTCCCCCGTGATATGGTCGCTAATAATTAACAGCTATATACACGCCAAGCATGCCACTTTATAAATTGTTGTTTCAAGTAATTGGGTAATTGCATCTCATTTCTCGTTAACGACAAAAGAAAACTGAAATTCATCACCTTTTTGCATGTAGTACGAGGTCTGTTGTCAGTTCTAGTAATGATGAAAAAACAACAATTAATATATGTTAATGCAGATCGCATAAGAACGTACGTGTGTTTTGTGTGCTATGAGTCATAGAAAGGAAAATTGCATTTGATTTTTAGATGTTGTAAAAACATATGCAACAACACCGCAAGGATATGTTTCTAGAATTATTACTTACTCATATAAAATGCATTGAATTTAAACGTATTGCATTTCTTATATTATCTGAGTATGATTTCATATTTTAGTACGTATCAATTCGAGGATAAGTAATTTTTAATATGATCTTTATGTAAGCTGAACGGCTTATTTACATTATATAATTTGCCTTCTAATTACAATGCTTTAATTATCATTTATTTTATTTCGTTATGTTAAATCCTACATTTCTAAGGAACTTCATTATTTGTCTTGAATGACAGTGTTAGGTACGTGTGTTAAATGTCATATTAAAATCTTAAATAAATCACGACCGTGAATAAAAACCTTTTATCAAACAAATGACAGCTGATGAGTGACTAAGAATTTTTGTCTGTCTGAAGAGGCTTCGTTGAAAACTACTCACTCAAAAAAGCAGTAAACACGTTGGGTAACTGTTCGGTAATGTCAAATGTTTTATATGGATATTTACCTATCTGTGGCAACAAAATATATTAGCAGATGCCAATGTATCAATTCTCCATTCATTGCTTAATATTACTGAGCAGTGCTAAACTTACCCCAGTTGTTTCATCTGTATGCAAAAGTATATGGAAACGCTTTTAAAGATAATGGCTACCTAATAGCCAGACAGGTCAATGCCACAAAATAAGCAAACACTTTATAGATATCGTTACTTAATCGCTTCAAATAAACCATACAACATAACTTATCAACATTATGTCTAATACCTGTATAGCTTGTGTTGTTTAGAAATAAATCGAGTTATTTAAGTCTTACAAAAATATATATAATTACCGTTTTGAAAAGTTTGAAATAGGAAAAGATTTTTGTAACAATCGATGAAATAGCGTGGGAAAGAAATCTAATAGAGTTTTGTCGTTGACAAAATCAAATAAGAAACAAAATAGTTACCTCCTGTATATCATAAAAAAAACATTTGTTTAAAGTGCACACTCTCAGTACATTATGATTGTTTCTTCCATTGAGGAAGCTGTTTTAAATATTTTATTAGCTTGCTGAATGCATCCAGTATTGCCAATTCAAGTATTGCTTTATAACTCAGAGCGTGTAGCAACACGATGACATCATTTTATGACATCACTTGTTTAAAAGTCCGTTTCCTATAAAACTGAGTTTTAGATTGTTTACTGTTACATGATTACATGTGTATTGAAGACAAAAATACTTTGATTCTGCCCTCCGTGAGGTAATGGTCGGCCTTTAGAAAATAATCACCCTCAGATCTATGACATTTATGCTATTTTTTACTTTTCGGGACGATTATAACCTCCTTTCGAGTTACCTCAGTCAGACAAGTCATGTCGTCTATTTGATATGAAATTCAGGAGCCTAAACGATTATTATGACATCCTTAAAACTGCGCTAAAATAAAATTTATATCATTACGATAAATGCGATATCAATAACGTATGAACAGTTTCTTGTAATATAACGTGGTTTCACATGAAATAATATTTAGTTACAGCAGCCAATAATAGTTTATTGATCTGCCTTTAATATATGATAATTGTCATGAAAATGTGGTGAATTTAATATCAACAATACGGAAAATATCTACACGCTTGATACTCTTTTAGTAAGTGACCACTTATCTCTGTTCTAGACAAATGCCTATAATTACAGAAAATTAACAAGAGCAACGCAATGCGGAGCAATATACGCCCGAAGGTATGACCTTTGACCCCTAAGTGTGACCTTGACCTTGAAGCGAGCCATCCGAAACATACGTTCTGCACGTCGTCTCGATGTGGTTAACATTTGTGCCAAGTTTCTTTAAAATCCTTCAAGCAGTCCAAGAGTTACAGAGCGGACACGAAATAAAGTTTTATGAACTTTGACCCCTAAGTGTGACCTTGACCTAGGAGCAAGGCATCCAGAACACGCGCTTTGCACGTCGTCTTGATGTGGTGAACATTTGTGTCAAGTTACTTCAAAATCCGTCCAGGGGTTCAAGATTTACAGAGCGGAAACGAAATTGCTTTGACCCTAAGTGTGACCTTGACTCCAAAACATGCACTCTACATGTGGTCTTAATGTGATGAACATTTCTTAAAAGTTTCGTTAATTGCACTGTATCCTCTTTCTATACGGTTTCTGACAGATTTTACAAACATTTAAGTAAAATAAGTATAATGATTAATAAACTACATCCCCATAGTATACGGAGTGTGTAAGAACAAGTATTAGTAGTGTTTTAAGGTTTGTTTACTATTTCTTTAAAAATTCGGACGATCTGTGGTAAGGTTTAGCGAAAGCCTTCTGTAGTTTGTAATACCGATAACCGTGTTTGGTAATATAAAGATTTTCTACGATTAAAATCTTTTGAGCACACTCTTTTAAAATGAATAAGATCTGATTTAGAGACACCGCATGTTGGGGGGCATATCCACCCAGAAGTGGAACTTTCAAAATTGAAATTGTCTCATTAAATAAATAAGCTCTCTTTGATTCTAAATCACCATTCATTGTTGTTTAATGTAAGTCCAAATTCAACTCTTTATCCATCATTTATGAAAAATGTTTTGTGTCCATATTAAGGTTCATCGAGGTTTCATGAAAAGCTTTAGTAAGGTAAAACTGGGAATTAGCGGACAAACTTAGCATTAAATCTCGTTGATAATAATAATTTTAAATAAATCAGCAATAAGTGCGACTCTGTTAATCCACAAAGAGATGCCAGTCACTTGTCTATGTTTTATTGCCAAATTAATAAATAATTTGACAATGAGATACCGCAATGCTTCACATGCCTGATCACAATTTCACAAGTTGTATTAATTTTGTTCAGTTTACTGTTAGAGAAAATTATTCTCTTTCTGAATCATTAGATGCCAAATAATTAGAATTTCTTTTTTGCAACTGTTTTCTTAGTTAAGTAAAAGCTACGCAATGTCTTAACTGTAATGATGCACAACGATCAAGCTTGTATTAGGTTTTTGATTTTGATTTTGTTTTGTTGGGTGTAACATCCGACTTGATTATTGCAAAATATTTGAAAAAAAAAACCGTAAATGTGAATGTTCCTCTTGCCATTGTATCAAAATTTGGCCAGGATTTGTTAAATGTGATATATTTTGAAATCAAATAACTCTCTTATTATTGAAAAATCCGTCTCCCTGCGTCGACAAAAATTGGCAATAATTAGATTTTACTATTTTAATTGACTTTCTTACGGCAGTGATGGTCGTACGTAAAGTAATAATCCAAAATATATGTTCTAACCAAGGTGACAGTTTGATTGTATTAGAGCAAAAATCCAGTTACTAGTCCTCCTGATGGCTACACTTATGTGTGAATGTGTTTTCTTGGTGTCTATCCAGAAACATGGACCGATGATGGTGAAAATGGAACGAGGTATTACACATTTCCTTTGATAATATTTTACACATAATCTGATTTGTCCAGAGGTATGTAGCCAGTTAAACAGTTTAATAACAGCCGTAATGACATTATAACTTTCAATGCTTCCCACACTTTTTGACACATATAAACTGTTGAAGTACTTATATTATGCTTGACGTAACAGCTGATAACATGTGTTTTTGCTCAAACACATTCTTGTTGCTTGTTGCCTCCTTGACCGAGTGTTTAAGGTCACTGGCTTCGAATTACTTGTCCCTCACCAAAGTAGGTTCGAAACCTAGCTTGGGATGTAGAATTCTGCATGTGAGGAAACCATCCACCTTAATTACTGGAGATAAGTGGTTCCCCTTAAATACCCGCCCATGTCTGAAACAATATGCTTCCGCCAGCATTAAAAGCTAGACAAAATCACCATATATTCCCTAAATTTACTCTCGACCCAATAAAAAGCGTAATATTGCTCGAAATCTTCTTGACCCATATAATTTCTGAGACGTAGGTAAATCTCATGAATCATATAATAAGATTAGACTCGTAAGAAAGAATGCCTTCGGCTAGATGTGACATAAAATCGATGTTTTTTGGAGTTTGGCCTAAAAGTTCAACTAAACCGACTCACTATACCGTACGTTCTATGCACAAATGTAGATCTAATAAACATCCGACATAAGAGACGGATACGATAGATCACAAACTGATTCGACTGGGAGTTAAATTCAGCATAAAACCAGCTTAGGCAAATAACAGTAAGCACAGACAATCATTAAAAACCTTGATTCTATTATAAATACAAACCCAACCTACAAAAAATAAGACGTAATATTTTCCTACATAAAATGATTAATGTTCAAAATAAGTATATCCGTCATTTTAATTAATGAATGTTTTGCTGTTTCTCATTCCTTAGAGGGTGATATGAAAAATGTTCACCTCGAATTTGTCATAGGAATCTTAACCGAGGTTAGTTTGATCATTTCCTATCCGTGATTCAAAATTCGATAAAAAGTTGATTTCGAAAGTTTTGGCACGGAAAGCAAATCATTAAAGAAAGAAAATCGACAAGGGTCACATATGCATGAACACTAGAAGATATCATTTAATCCTATAATATATAACCGCCTCGTCAACATTGATCGTTGCACTCTTATAATCAATGTGAAAGTATCATATCACATTATATAACATGCGCAGAAAACCAAAAGAGCGCTGTTGCGCATGTGATAGTAAATAACGGATACCATCACATACACAGAAAAAGAAAATAACGATTTTACGCTTGAGATATTAAATCAGTCGGGAATATGATACTATTCAAGTCAATCTAATGGGAAATTTGTATTATGCATTGATGCGAGGTATAATAATGTAAGTTATAAACTACGGGTGTGTAGTGGTTATTCCATTAATGTTCAAATCAAATATAGAATCATTAAGAGGATAGGTCTAGGACTGGTCATCTCGGTGTCAGTATATTGTGAATAGGTGCGGTATCGTGATATTCACGTGAGGAAACACTATACGGTTTGGCATTGTATTCACTGCTATACTTAGACACCGTCGTTTAAATGAAAGACTGTTGACAGAGACTCTAGATACCACCACTATACTGCTGCGCCATAGAAATAGGAACCATTAAGTCTGCTAATGCTTCACGTATAACAAAAACATCATTGATTCGCAAATTCAGACAAAGTTATCTATGCGTATGATGCGCAGCAGAATCTAACAGATATGTATTTTATTTAACAAACAAAAACGTCATTCAAGGCTAATGTTAAACAAGAAATGCAAGTACACAAAAATGACTATCGAATAAAGTTTATCGTGATTTTCAGTGTTCAAAAACAGCGAAAGTATTTTTTTTTCATTGGTACGGGTTATACTTGAATACAAATACTAATATACTTGTCTCTGTTAAAACACGCTTACGCTAGAATGACGTCACGTTAACGTGCGGTGACGTCAATGTATTTGTTGCGACCAAGAAAGAGCGCTACTATATTTTATCTACTGTTTTAAATTAAGTCCATATTAGAATCGAAATAATTTATATCAAAACCGTGTTTTAACACTATTTATACTCTCGGGCGGTAATACGTCGTACAAATAACTTTACTCGGGCTGCGCCCTCGTGAAATTATTACGCCCGACGTATAACCGCCCATCGTGCATAAATAGTGTTTAAACACTCTTTTGCTATAAATTATTTCTTAGATAATATGATTTTAAATATTCGGAAATTCTTTCAAAATAAATTTATAGATTATTTCATTTCTATTTCTAAATAAAACTATATTCTCACCCTCGCGTGTAACGGTGCTATACATAACGTAAAAAACCAGACTGTCTATTTGCAAAGAGCTAGCTGTACAGGCCTGTATCTAAAGTATTTCTCGTTCTGTGTCTCTCTCCTAGTTCTGGGGGCTTTCTCCCGCTCTTTTCCTCTGTTCAGATCGCTCTATGTCTGTTCTAATAGAGGATGAATTCAGCATCCTGAGTGCACTATGGCTGCCTTTGTACAATGTAAAGCGCCTTTGAACGTGTTTATCATGAAAAGGACGCTTTATTAATCTTGTAATATTTAATAACAATATAACATTATCTAAATGAAATAGATGTTTGGAAAGATAATTTAACTTTTTTATTTCTGATGTCATGACATTGGATATAATTTTGGATACAATTATCAGACATACATGAAACAAACGGAATTTTGCTTCTTTTATATGTAAGATTAAAATATCTTTAACTCGTCTTAAAAACAAAGTTTTATAGATAATAGACTCGGTCCGAGACTGAATGTTTGTTATGAGATTATTGAATTTGTTATGTCGGTTGTTAACCATTTTAATTTTATATGAAAATTCGAATTACGTTCGCGCGTCTAGAATGAGAATATCATTGGGATTTGATAAAATGTTTCTTTCGCTAAACCATGCTTTGAATAACTGCTGAAAATCTTGTTCGCAGACATTTATTATCAAGGTATTCTCCTTTTGATATTTATATTTAAATGTCTTGAGACAATCCGTTTTCACGGCATAAGTTTTATTTTAACAACGAAAAAGGAATTTCAGTTCGTCTACCGTTAACGTTAGTCCTACTTTGGACGTTTTTAGGTAAGTTTCGTACTTTTACCTATATCAAAGTCCTGCGAAAGCCCGTTCTGAAATAGTCATTTTAACACGATGTCCAGACCCCAGCTTGCCTAGCGAAAACGAAAAGCATTTACTGCAGATGAAACTTAAAGTAAATCTGTATAAGTAATTTATTTTTAGACCATACAACTGAAATCTAATTAAACTGTTTATTACTTTTGGAAAACTACCTTTGACTTTATTTTGTCAACCTTAATTAAAACATGTCATTTCGAGGGCTGAGCGCGAAACTATTGTAACTATATAGGAATAAAGAACAAGATACAATAGTTTCGCGCTCAGCCCACGATTTGCTGTTGGCAGTCTTATAATCTCGGTGGCACAAGACAAGATACAAGATCGTCGTCTCGCGTACCGGCAGCGGGTCTTAGAGATAAAAATAGAGAATGCCATGTCGTGGAGTAAAATGCAATGTTACTTTGACACAAGATTTTCATTTATTGCTCTCGATTTGTTGACATTGCTTGTTTATTAGCGGAATGGAATTTAGACCTATTATTAGTAACGGGCACCTGGTATTGCTTGAGCAAACTATTGAATTCTTTTTAACAAACGGAAAACATGAAGCCGTTTGGATGCCAAGTCAACCGCTTTTTTATAAAACTAATGGAATTCGGAAACTCCTTACAACGACTGGGTACAGGCAATCCGGGGCAATCCAAATCCCGATACCGGAAGAAAGGTCTTGAAATTTCGAGACTTGACAGGCCATATTTTGAAATGACCATGTACATTATGAATATTGTATGAATGTTTTGTACAACGAGGTACCTGTATATGTGTACAAGTTGAATAAACTATGTTCTGTTCTGTTCTGTTCATATTTATCTTTATTTATAGTATATTTAGTTGTAAAATAGATCTAGTTATATTGTGTTTACTGAAAATTATTTATATTGAAAACAAATGGAAGGTATCCTCTTCTGTTGCTAAATATAACTTGCAAATCGGAATCTAAGACTCAAAGTAAGCAAGATCTACAGTATGGCCGCCCGACGGGCATCACAAGAAATAACTTTAATAGATTATTAATGGTGAAGTAATTATTTTGCTTTTTAAATGCAACACAGCGGTCACTAATTTTATTCATGAGTCAGAAACCATTTGTAAATAATATTTTTAAGTTGTTTTTCCTAAAATGAAATAATTTATTTTGTTAGTTCTTCCAGCGACTTTATGATGATCGAGAGTGATATTCGACAAACGACGATATCTTTCTTATCTTTGAACGAAACATATATGTTTGGATTATTATGTTATTTCTTAGATAATTTCTTATCCGGTGATTATGTTTCGAGTCAAAATTTGGTAAAATTGTTTCCGATATTTTTTTGTGCTGAGAGCAAAGGCAATAAAAAATGGCGAGGAATCCAGCTTACTTGGAATTATAAGGAATAGATTATTTTTTCTGATGCTCATGCACGTGCAACTTTTTGGCAAACATTTAGCATAGAATCTTTTCAGGGTCTTACTTAATTTTTGCTGTTAGGCAGGGTTAACACTCGTCAAAGTCGTGTCGTAATTATCACATTTAAATTATTTCATTTCATTTCAGCCAGATATAAAATCCATTATATTAGGTCCAACATCTGATATCATTAGTAATTACCAGTCAAACATAAATTTCCATCTCAAGAATATTAGAAACGAGTAAAACCTTTTAGTTAAAATTTAGTTATCTTGTGAACAGATATTTGTATTCAGCTAATTCTGCATAAAATCTGTAGAAAAAAGACTATTTAATATATACTTGTATCAAGCACAGTGTAAAGTCGTACTCGATTTGTCCACCAGGGTTATCCGTTAACCGTGGCGTTAATAAAAGAAAGCCAAATCAAAATTCGAAGACATAGAGCTATATCATTTCTCGTAAATGTTTTATGCATTCAAATGTTGTCAGTAAGTTATACTTATTTCTTACAAAAACACAAATTTATTTGCAACAACGCGCTAAAAATAAAGTGTGGAAAACCACAGGTTGCCCAACACGACATAAACGAAAATTTTGCAGGCTCAGTTTTATTGAGCCTGTTCATAGACGGTAGTGGAATTGCAAACTACCGTCCAGAACTCAATATTGTTACACGTGTTATGAGTACCTGAATATAATTTAGTGACGTGCGCTGATGTATTTATACGGCGGCGCACATGGCACAGAATGCAATTTCATGAAAAGCGGCGTATTGTCCCCCGATAAAATAATTACTTTGCCCTAAACGAGAAAACAATGGACAGAACTAAACAAACTGGACTTTAGAGGGTAGCTGTGGTTATGGAGCCTGCATATCACAGAAACTGCCCTAAGACGGCATTAAAATGCAGACGACATATCCAAGGATTGATTAAACAATAACCAAAGCTATAATAGTGGGCGTATTTGAACCACCCAAGCCGAAATGTTCAACCTATAAATGATCTGAAGAGATCGAAATATTACAGTCTGACTAAGAGTACTAGGAGAATTTACACGGCCTTCAAGGCTGCTTTGTTAATAGAAATAAAAAGGTAGAAAACCACAGGTCGGCCAACACGACACAAACGAAACTGTTGCAGGGGTAGGGGAAATGCCAGAATATAATTTAGAGACATTAGCAGATGTATTCATACGGCGGTGCACATAGAACCTTCAATAGTTCAGAGAGTGCAAGAAAAAAAAGCGGCATATGGTCCACAGATTAAATAATAACTTTGCCCTAAACGAGAAAACAATGGGCAGAACTAACCTAACTGGAATTTAGAGAGGAGATCTGTGGTTATAGAGCCTGCATATCACAGAAACTGCCATAAGACAACATTAAAATGCCGGCACCATATCCAAGGGGTGATTAAACAATACCCAAAGCCTTTAATGCGCGAGTACTGGAACCGCCCAAGCCGAAATATTCAAGATGAAAAATTAATACTTTATTTAAAGTACATTATTTTGAGCAATCAGTCCTATTTGAGCATACTTTTAACATCCATTATTGACTGAAATACTTTGTTCCGTTTTGATTAATGAATAAATGTTGCAGCTTTCAGGTGCTATTAAATTTATCATGAGTGAGGTAAAAAAAAAGAACTTTTAATGACTGAGATTATTGGGAAAATATACAATAAGCATGGCCATTTTCAAACAAAATGAACAGTTTTACTTGCAATAAATCTTATTCTTTTCCATATATATTTAGTATTTGATATACAAATTACTATGCGAAAACTGTGGACTTAATGAACGTTAACATGGAAACTAACCGTACACACTATATGACTAACATTAAAATTCAAAGGCATTGAAAACGCATGATAATTACAAAATTAATAATAAATTTTTGCAACTTTTTTCCTTTGGTAACAATCATGGTTACGTGATATTGCAACTGAATATTTTAATAAGGGACTGTGTACAATTGGCTAGAGGAATATAAATTAAAATTTTTAATATCTTAATATTCTTGTCATTTCTGTTTTTTTATATATCATTGTGTCTATCCAATATTTTTAAGCAAAGTTCCGCTTAAGCCGGTGCTACGGGCGCATATCTAGTGTTGCAGGTTTCATTGTCAGCCGTGAACAAGCACAAACAAACCAATTATAGGATTAACTGGTTTTGTTGCGTTTTATGCTGCAAAAGAATCTTCTTGTTGATGTGATTGCTACTTATTTCAACTTTAACCAGTTTTATCTTATAAATGTCTAATAATGACTAATATTTTACGTGCTCAATGATTTTTATATTAGGATTTTTACGTTTCTCCAATTATATAACTTTTGATACAACTGTAGTTGCCTCAGCCATGTAAAACTACAGAGAATTCTCTTGCCAAATGTATTTTTGCTGTAATCGCTTAATCAATAGATTCATATCTTCCTCCACTAGATGATTACTATGAAGTTGTGATGATCGGTTAAAATATCTAGTGAGTACATATTCTACATTTCTAACACCATTATACATTCAGAGGACGCGTGTTTGGATCTCTAAAACAAGACAGATAGGAATATGTTAGAATAAAGAAAAACGATATCTACATTAAAGAATTCAGGCTAATTTCATTATTAACTTATAAACCCGTATATTACATCCTTTTCTGCACTTACTGTTTGTAGTTGACTCTGATTGTGTTTCCTGTGCACAATGCATCTAGGGAGAATACTTTTATTTTATAGATTTTTGTACAGCAGTTTTGTGAAACATGTTCAGTTAAGTTAAGTTATGTTCAAATGTTGATTTCACTGTACACTATGATTTACAATTTTTCATTTAACACATCTCTTCTGCTTATATTTGTTTACTAAATGGTTATATTTCGTTTCGATAAGCTTTTAAAACTTAATAAATTCGCAGATTTTACGAATCGTTTGATGCAATTATTATTCCTCACATATGTATACAGGTTTCTGTTACTACTATATGTAGATATAATATACATATGTGTTAGCATCTCAGTTATAAATGGAATTGATATTCAATATTCATCTTAATATGCAATTGTGATTTGTACATTGAACTTATATTGTACTTATTGTTTTGTAATTATGCTTTGTAAATTGAAATGTTATATTATAATATGTACTCTTCAATCTTTAGAGGCAATAAAAATATCTATCTATCTGTTATATTTAATGTATGTGCGTAAGCACTGAGGAAAATGCTCCTTGCAAGTGGTGTCATGCCGGTTGAGATATATATGAGTCGACCTTGTCGGGGCCTTTTACTTATGATCTGAAGTTTGTTGTGTCTGAGACCGATATTTAGATTATCTTCAAGTGAACAACAACGTCGTTATATGAGTTTTAATTGTTTCAAAAATACGTAGTTTACACACTAATAAATGAGGCTGGATACGACAACGCAATAAAGGAAAACAAAAGGGGGTCATAAAAGGGGGAGGGGGTCATAAATGCGTACGTCAGCAGTGTTTAAATGACGTCATAGGCACTAAAATACCGTCTCTTCTTTAACTGCCATATCATTTTCGTAAGTGATTCAATTGTAAAATTATATTCAGCGTTAAGAAGAGCAATATGAATCAATGGACGATGTGAATTTCATTGAAACAGAACGAGACATATTATGCTAATGACCATATAGCAAGATTTCAGTTAATCACAAGGTAATTTAGAGTAAAATGATTTATTATAAACTTGAATGAAACATGTTAATAAATGTAAGAGATTTCGTTATTAACAATAATTGTAGGAGATTTATTTATTTATTGATTGATTAATTAATTTATGTATTTAATTAAAGACTGATTGTTAACTAGAAAAGAAAGTGACTGATGGCGGGACGAAGCCAGTGAAATCTTTCTAGCCATCGTTTTTCTCAATTAAGTGAAGCTCGAATAATTCACGGTACAATTTGGTTGCTGTCTATGCCGACATTTCTTTAATTTTTCTCATGCTATTGTATCAATCGCTGTATCTGATAATTAGATAATTCTGCCCCAATCTTCTAAACAATTTCTGGGGGTCCTTTTTTGTAACATTAATCAGCTTAAGACAGGAAAAATTAGTATAAATCACCCATTTGAACGCCGCTTGTGAATTCTTTTCTCACTTCGAGAAATTGGATACAACAACAATAATTAACACGAAAAGTTAAAAGAACGCAGAGGAAATTTCAAATATTGCTAGATCTGGGAAAGGTGTTGAACATACATCTCGGACATCATTGCAAAAAAATTGTCTGCTGTTAAATTTTATATTCATGAGAATTTCTTGAGTTGTAGTAATTTTCGTTTAAAGAATATTACAAAAACGCTTGCTCAGTGTGTTTTACATGTATTCACATTTTGCTTATACGTTTGTCAGAAAGGCACTCATATCAAAAAGTGTAACCAATGTAATATTAATTACACAGTAGCTTTCAGAAAACATTTTCCCATTTTAAGACGTTTTTTAATTCATTCACAAGTTTAAAAGATTTATAGTCAATACTACTGTAAACCCAAGCGACAATCATACACATGTCTGCTTCTGATTGCTTGATTATACCTTGTTGTAACTATTGGGCGGAAATGTATGTTGTTTAACTTCAGGTCGTCTGAATTACCTTTCTCGAATTATTTCACCTCTACAAAACAGACAGCGGAAAAAAGGAAATCTGAAAGGCTCATAATTGTTTAAAATATGGGTGCCACATTTTCCGTTTTGAACATAAAATACATTATTTTCTTGTTAAATCCTTTTTCTGATAATTACTTTCATTAACGTTTGTCAAAAGTTTGAATAATGCTGAATATACCAGAATGTTTCATTGAATCTATTGTTTTTTATTACCTGCTTTGAATGCTCTAAATATAACAGTTCAGGTACAATATTAAAAGTAGCGCTTTTCTAACCATGTAAGTACGCATAACATCTATACGTAAAGCTGTTTCATCCGTTTTTATGATAAAAAGTTAAAGCATTATTGACCTTTAAACAGTGTGAAAAATATATAGTAAAAAGCACTGATATGTCTTTTGGATTGAAAATATAGTACTGCTTGTGGACACTAATGTTAACATTGGTTGAAGCAAGAAATAAGACAGTGTCAACGCATAACATACGGTATCGTGATATGCTTTAAGAAGTTGACAGTTTCGACAAACATAAGCATAATGCCCCATCCCTTAATACAAGTTATAGTATAACAATATAGATACAACGACAGCTTTGAAAATGCAACACCTTATATTCATCCTATGAGTATTGTGAATACTGAAAGCAACATGTTTGATAGCAAAAGTTATTATGCTTAATTTTGAAATCATTCATGCGTGAAAACGGAGTAAGTAATGGAGGGGTTTACCACACTTTTTCCGGCCTGTGATACATTTTAAATTCGTTACGATATATGAGGTAAATAATAATTTAAATCTCTTCGGTCTTACAAACTTTGTTTTCTTTAAAAAAAAGTATGCATGAGAAATGTCGACGATTTTCTATGTTAATGCTCATAACGGGTGATTTTAATAATAAAAAAAGAAAATTCAAGTACCATGTTCTATAGGGTTTAACCCAATACATCTTAACACGAAACAACAAATGCGACGGATTTGAAATTTTAAGCGCATTTTCGAAACTGAAAATAAAACATAAGGAGGGCTCTTTGGTTTACACTTGAAGCCTAAATTAAATGTTGATAAGCACGAGTATATGCTGTTTTAATCTTTTAAATTTTCTATTGGAAATGAAGAATACACCATTTTGAAAGTGTTTGCTGATTTGACCAGTATATCAAATGAAAGTCCCGAGTTTAAGGCAATTTGGCTCTTTTGTGACTTTTATTTTAGTTTCTTACGAAAAGGGATATAATACTTAAATTGTTACCATATATATATTACAGCGTTCTTAGCAAATTTGAATAAAACCTAAGCGTGAAATAGATGTTATTTAGAGATGTGTTAGAGAAGGCATATTTTAGCGCTGCTAGTTATATAAGATGATGCTATTGTTGCTTTTTGAATACATGAAACATCGTGAACACACAAAGTATTAAAACAATAAGTAAACATTTATTATTTTAAATAGTACAAAAAATTAATATTTAAAAAGGCGATCAGTATTTTTTCTGTACAATGATACCATGGCATACGAAGTTCATATGGGATAAAGACAGAAAAGGTATGTTTTCTTAATTAATCGGAGATGATATTGTTTTTATATTCGATCTGTATCCTACAACTATTGAACTTTATATGTATTATTGCCCAGCCTGGCGTGAAATACAAAAACGATTTTACGTTTGTAGAACGGGGTCAGTTTTCTTTTCAATACAATAAAATGACATTTTCGAAATGCATCTAAAAGAAAAGAGCTTATGGACATACGTTGTTATGTATTTCAGTGTAAAGCAAGAGAACGATAAGCTTAAAAATGTATTTGTCTTTGTTTTTATGGATGATCATTTTATTCTTGTCTCTATACATTTAAATAAGACCATGGTCAAGAGAGAACCCTTTAATTCAACTTGAAGATAGAAATAATGAGTCTTATGAATGCTTCATAACATTTGCGTTCCACGAATGCCAGTCCAAATTAGCGAATTAACCGATTTCCCATTAACTGTGTTAGATATACCGCAATAGAGTCTTAGCAGTAGTCAGTTGCCAACTTTCTTCTCAGTCTAGTTGTTGAATCAATATATTCATATCTCCCTACACTGAACGATTAAGTCTTAGCTTTTAAAATATCAAGGGACCAACATTCTCTACTTCTAAGATAATTATTTATTTAGCTATATTATTTTGTTTTCAAGCAATGCATGTTATAACCACTATTTTAGGATAGCAAGGCCGTTATTATATTTATGGTAAGATAAGTCATCATGAATGTATTTGGTACTAGTTTTGTTTCTTATTGACTTTCTAGAATTAAACTATATATTGACAGAAAATATGGCAAAAAGGCTATGGCTATAGAGAAGATTTTACAACTTGGTCTGTTATATCTATCAGTACAAGTTAGAGAAATGCAGCAATAACTGTTGTGCGTATTTTATTATACCAGTACCACAAAATTTGACTTTTCCCTTCATTTTCGTTGTACATTACATATGATACAAAGTTAGTGATAACTTTATCCATTGACAGATTTTGAATCTTCAGTTATTTGTAAAATTTGTTCTATGAACAAGTATGTTTTAAATTCTAGCGCCCGTAAATATTAGGTTAGCTGGCAGCCAAAACGCATGCTAAATACGGTTAAGAAACGGGGTTGTCAAACGGTTTTTGCAAAAGTCAAACAGAACACCAATATCAACAAGAAAGACATCAGTGTAATCAATTGTTTCTACTTTTCTAAATATTTAAAAATATATAATTCTTAACTTGAATACTATTTTCCTGATTCTTAAAATTCTTTCATAGCATTGAAAAACTATTTTGATGAGAAAAAAGTCAAAATAGGCACCGAGAAACGCATGGCCGGTATTTTATATCGACTGATTGGATGTCCCGATCAATAATAATTTTGTAAATGTTATTTCCTTAACAATAAGGGAAAATGGCATATTTTCAGAGCACCATCGTTTTTTGTTTTTGTTTTTTTTTCCACATGCCCTTCAGTGCCTGATGAATAGAATCTTGATACCCAACTGAGACTTTATTTAGATATACAGTTTCAGATAATTTAACCATTCTGTTTATGAGAAATGTTCATTGCAATATATGACTGTCTCAGCTCGTTGATTGTCTGCCTTTTACAAGTCGTATTATCTCTGAATTAATGTTAACCAGGCGTCGTGATGCGATCTTAGAATGTTTGATGTTCCAACAGCCGTTTGTACAACCCTGTAAAACTGAATGACGTAACAACTGAAAATGAAAGAAAGCATAAATGTCAATATGTATTTCATATATTTCAAAAGAAGACATGGAACATACTGAGCTGTTTCATGTCAGCATACAGGCTTTATCTACATACAAACATACCTAATGTATTTGTACTTCTATGAAAACTGCTAAACATGTATTAAAAAAATAGCATGCAGTCAATAAGGATTTTACACTAAGTAGCGAAATATCTACTACACCAAATCAGTACGGCAATAACTAAAGTAAGATTAAAAACCATTTTGAAGTTATATTGATCTACTTTGTTTACTAAATATAAATCATATTAATATTTTTTTATGAATAATTTCTATCCAAATGTACGTATTAACTGACTGTTGTTAAAAACCAAGGTCTCATTTTGATGCCGACAAATTGTTACACCCTTTTCTGGGATAATCATTATTGTTTTAGAACATTTAACATTTGTTTTAATTGACCATTTCAAAAATATCGAATTCATTAATTTGCTGCTATGTACGCAGAGCATACCGCTTCATCTGCCGCTGTATCCGATAATTAGATGATGTTGCCTCGGTTCTCTAAACAGTGTCTTCATCTTGGTAATCGTAAAAGTTATTAGTGTAAGACAGGGCAAAAATTGAAATTGATCACTTTTTTACATGCATTATGAACGTGTTATCATTTAGAGTAATGTTAAAGAAGAATAATTAATGATAAAATATTAATGTTGAACGCAAAGAAAAATGGAAAAATATCGTGTGCTGTACATAGTAAATATAAGTCCATGAAGTATAGAAAATTTCAAGCATTGACCATATTGATATGAAACATGGCATAGTCTAATCAAAGTTATTTTCTTGTCTGGCGATTACAAATGAGTGTGATGTTTGGCATAATACTAGACTAAATCAAGTTTACTGGACATGAAACTGCATCATTTACAGTTGACAAATGTAGCTAGGCTGAGCTTTCACCCCGAAAATATGTTTGGAATAATTCCAGCATGGCTTGTTTTGGACAAAATAGCAGAAAATATTTGCCCCGTTCTATCTCAGACCTCTTTTTAAAGTTTGTTAGTTAAAAGGAAGTAAAACATGAGACATAAATCTTCGTTTTTGAAACATAAACATTGACTATTTTTTGCTACATTTGATCGAAATATGTATAGTTTGGAGGTATACTTTTTGGCTTTCAAAAGATCCGCGTGATCAACCTTTACCGACACTAAAATATGTCATTTAAAACTGTCAAAATGTGTCGTTATATGTTGGAATTGTTTTATTTTGCCTTAATGATGGTTGATTTAAGCAAGTCTTCATTTAAAATTTGGTTTCCTGAAATGAAAACGTAAAATGATTTGAAATTTCATTCAGATGCTAGTAACTAAAGATAGGGTAGAAATTTAAATTATATTGAAATATGAAAAAGCTCATAACATGGCAATATTGGCGTGACGTCAGTATAGTGTTAGATGTAATACAGATAGAGTGCTATCAGATTTAAGTCATACATGTGTCATGAAATAGTGATTCCCTATATCATCTACATGTTTACATAAAAACACATATTGGAATCAAAATAAAATATAACTGGACAATATTTTGATATATCGTAACAAACGAATCGATTATACACCACGTTTAATAATTCACCGCAAGCGCATAACCTGTTCGTATTGTTTCGATATATCAAAACTAGGTTTCTGGTATATTCTTTTTCTTAATTGAATAAATATTAGAAAGAATGGTTTAAAGAAAATAACGACTGTGTTCCGGTATATATCTGTACAGTTTTTGAAATCAAATGGCCATACCACTGTTACCATTTTCCAATGTATGAATGACTCCCTTGGCCACTGTTTGCATTTCATTTCACATTTATCGTAATTAGACCGGGCTTTCAATAAATCATCCTATCAAATGACTTATCAGCAATATATCTTGTTTAGTTTTGCATTTAACGGGAAACACATTGACTTTAATAAATCGAGGTAAGTAAGTCTTAAACATAGATATTGGTATAAGATATGAATGATGTGAGGAATTATCGGACAAAATCTGATCGTTACTGTAGGAAAAACGAACAGAGTATAAAATAGTTATAAAAAGGTTGTTATAAATAAATGACTGTAGAAGAGTTAATAAAAGACAGTAGTTAGACTGCTAAATGGGACGGTCGTTTCAAAAGTTTAAAAGAATAAGAACTACAAAAATACTTGTTCTCAAAGCGTTTAATAGGAAGTCCGTAAATTGAACTGTAATAAATTATAACATAATTTTATGATACAGAAGTATGCGCTAGTCTGTGCATGATGGTGGTTTAAGTAACATCATTGTAATATTTTGAAATGTACGATCTATTACTTAATGCAACATTAAAGTCAAAACTTTTTGTCTGCATTACAGAACGCCTCTTTATTAAGGCACTCACTTTCTGACTCTTTTGCCATGCGTTAATGTTGCAAGTGTCATTTAGTTCAAAGATCGGATTGATCTGGCACAGAATTTGCAATAACATACAATATTCAGCGCAACAAACAACGTTAGTTTGCTTTCAAAGGCCATACATGTTTTGGCTTTAGCTTGAATTTTGTCAAAGAAATGACCATTTTAACAAAGTTTGTTCACAACGAACGTTTATCAAAATCATTTATTAAAGACATAAACAAAGACATTGATGACTGTAATACTTTGTATATAATCACGCACTCGGATTAGGGCAAAGCAATAATATAAGAGTAGATGTGGAAACTATTTTATCAGTATAACTTTAAAAGGATAGGAATGTAAGAAACTAACTATCTCCGATGTGGTCTATTTTGACCTTCTTTAATCTTCATTAAATAACGTTCAGGTATATTGTATTTATTGGTTTGTAATTCCAAATGATAATATGCTATCATCAAATAGCTTAAGGTCTGGAAATTTGATGTAGATATTTGTATGTAAGCATGTTTTGCAGTAACTTCTTGTCCAATACTCAAACACCATGTAAGTCTGTGGTATCATGAGATGACATTATCGTATATGTAACGTTACTCTGCCTTATATTTAATCACAATGAAGCCCATTTTCGTTGAACGTTTTACACGTAGGCAAGTTTTTCAGGAAATATAGGGCTTAAAGCTATGCATATGACTTAACATCATGATATGAACGCTCAAATCTAGGTTCCATAACTCTGCCCTAGTTTAAAAATGTACGCGACATCAACCTAGATGTTTTGTAAAACGTGTGTGTGAGTTAGTAATGTGTAAAAAGGTTTCAAAAAGGTGAGCGTGATGCCTTTACACAACACTGTTACCATTTATCATTTATAATGGAATAGGTAGTCTGAGACAAAAAGGGAGTAGGAAATGTTTATAGTCTTTTTCAATTTCATTCCATTTTATTGTTTACGTAGACACGTATACATGTTTAAATGCAATATGTATGGAATAGAATTGACTGAGCTGCAATCAAGGGAGCTACTGACGACGCGGGTCAAGGAGAAAATCACAACTCATTGGAAGCGAGCGTTTTGCCACAGTTACGTTTTACGTAATAGGTCTAAAAGCATATTGTTATAAAAAAAATTATACGAGATAAAGAAGTCTGAGTGTTCAGAGGGTTTCAGTGAATTCAGACATAATCTAGACATCATCTCATAATTACAAACTGATTTTCAAAACCACTGAAAATGTCTTGCAAATATATAGGATAAACTATATAAATAAAAATTCAGAGCGTATTTTGCAGGAGATTTGTCTTTTCTGGTTTTATGTCAAACACAAAATTTTCAACAGTATCTTAGATGTAGATATTTCTTCAAGTAACATTTCATTAGAATAGGGTATTCTAAAAAGTCAATTATAAAATGTCCGGTCAAACTAATGTTTGTAAAGGTATTGTTATACCGGTGATATTTGATGAAACAATAACCACTGAGAAATCGGTTGCAAATAATTTGACTTGCTAATGAAAATCAAGACATTTGAAATTTAAAATTTATTTCTATGGATAACCTTTCCCATCTGCGAAGTTGAAATGTACTTAATAATATTGCTGACTAGGTAAAATGTGTGTGACATTGTTCTCAAGGGGGAGAAGTGGCATGTGTTAGGAGGAGCATATCACAAGATGAACATTACAATAGTATTGTTACACAGTTAGAAATATCTAAAAATGTGTTGAAGTTCATAAATATTGATATACGATATGCGTTTCCTTCGATAAAACTAAATAATATTGCAGCTGAAATTCTGTGAACTATATTTAATTGACGTATTGGACACCATTGTAGGCTATAGCTGATATTGTGGTACAATATTGGTTTAAATGAAAACATGAAACATTGAGACGTCTGGTGGGTTTGGTTGATTTATTTTTTGTTTTAGGGCAACTATTTTGCACCTTAAAGCCATTCATTCACAGCTATGACAAAGCAGAGAATACCTGAATGTACATTTTCTATATTAGAAATGTCATGTCACCTGTGCAAATAATAACTCTATACAATAAAAAAAAACAACAGCAAAGACTTTGCATGCAAATCAAACCAGACCTTTACTGTGAAAAAAAAGTCATTACTTTTACTTCATAAATATCTCACCTATAAAATATACTTCTGATCTATATGTGACACACTATTTGTAACAATACAAATGCCAAACTATTAAAATACTTGTATGAGAAACATTCACAAACGTGCTTCAACTCTAAGATGAACTCCACGTGACCTAACATGAATCAGAAATTAACATTGTCTAAATGGTCAGATGGAATGCAGTGGTGTGCTTGGAATACCTTGTCATTATATAGATCTTATATAATCTAAATGGTTGACAGGTTGTATTAGGACTGCTTGATCATTGATAATTCTTCCGCAACATTCATGAATGGAACTATTTTGTGTAGTGCAGTAACATCTTTTTGATGTGATTAGGTATAAAATAAAGATTATATCACAATCAGAAATACACTTATTACTTTGTTAGTGGATAAATCCGCTCCAATAAATCAGGTCTTCAAGTTTATATGTAATCTTAATTATTCACTATCCTTTTTATCAACATATATTGTATAACTATTCATCGTTTATGTGTTATTAATAAATGTCAATCATCGTTTACAAAAGCAGTCATATTCATCAATAAATCATCTTATGTATCTATACTGTTAGATATACATACTCGGTCGCAGTCACAAATGTGGGCGTACAGAATGTGGGCTATAGAGGGTTGGGCTGAAGGGAAGTAGAACCACTAACATTCGAAACAATATTCATAACATATAAAAAAGTGGACAAAACGACGAGTTAAACATAGGGACAGGGAACGTTCGTAGGGGGTTTAAACGCGTTTTGGGCATGTCAGTCTCACACATCATATTTTCAATTAGATAGACACTGTCTGAATAAAATTTTTCTCCGCTGAGACAAGCTCTAGTAATGGTGACAAAATACAAGACTATCATACTGTATAAAGTCAAAAAAATAAATATGGTCAACCTGAGGTATCGCTATTAAACCAAGAATAATTTTTTATTACTGGAGGTAAACTGCCTTAATTATAAGTGTCTATATTTAATGATCGCGAAACACATATTCCTCCGTGGTGGTATTGTTAGGGACAGCGGGACAGTTTTTATTGCTCCGCGGCTTGGGTTCGATTCCCGACGCGAGCATCTTTTTTCTTGATTTGGCTTTTTTAAGATTTAGAAACAAAAACTCGTATTCAAATGTTCATAATACGACCAAATTTCAATTTTAAAGAAAGATCATTTTAGCCAAAATATTTTTGTCATTGTAGTTTTTTATCATTTGCTCTGTATTGATTTTCTACGTCATGAAATATGTTTACTTATGTCTCTTACAAAGCGTGTTGAAATAGTGTTTTCAAATTTCAAACAGAATAGATCTCCAGAACACTGTGATACAATAGTTGTCTCACAGAGACATTAAGTAGGCAGTGGAGGATCTGAAGCAAGCTTAATGTCAGCCGTCACGTTAAAAAAGAACAATTTGGTTTAAGACAATTTCTTGGTAAAGGAAATTAAGCTATTTTTTCACAATTAAGAGTACATACAAGAAACGTTTGACCCCTCGCATACACATCTGGTACATTATTATCCCTCGCAGGGAAATATTGCCCTGCAATATTCATTGATATTATTTCAGAAACACATGAGTTACGGCCTTTAGTATTTACATGATGCTTACTAAACATGACATTTCTTTGCAATTTTAATGTAATTTTAAGGTCCATTTTTGCCATGGGATAGATATAGTCACCAAGTTTAATGCACATATAGATTTCCTAGAAACTGATGTACGGTATGCGTTCTGATCACTGCGGTCAAGGTCAAGGTCAATGTTACTAAAAATAGAATATTATTTTTGCACAATAATTTCAGTAAGGAATAGGGTAGGCCTATTTTTAGGTTTTAGGTGTACTTTTTGTTGATTACTTCGAATTCAAGCTCAAGATTAATAATTTAGAATGAGTAGCTTTTAAAAAGACTGAAATTCAATTGCATTTAAGTAATGCGTTTTTGTATGCAGAGAATGCTTCCTCAAGGTATTGAAACATTTCCCATTCGATGGGGGATACCGGTTCTTTATTGACAAAAATAACAACGACTGTGTACACAAATAAGATAACCATCCATTTTACGACTCCTTACTTACTTTTATGAACGTTGACGTTGCTTTTGATATTTACAGATGTTAATCAGTATACAAAACTGTTATAATTAGTGAGTTAACGCGCTCTACTGACATAACAATCAACTACTGTGTTTTTAATGATATAATGATTATCAACTATGGTTTATTTTAACCCACTGGTAAAGGTCTAATCAGTGCATCTGGCAGAGGTGTGATCGCGAATTCAGTGATATTCAGTCTGAGTGACTGTTACCGTTTCGTCAAGACGATACATTTGCTTTGAGAAATGACTGTGATCTTCAAAGTAATTACGTTGTCTTTACGTTAGCAGTGTAAATGACCATTGTTGCTGCGTAACGATTTTAAAGTTCAGACTTATTAGCATACGATACAGACAACGTGCATGTGTTAAGCACGGATGGCTATGATTCTCTACTAATTAGAATGAAGAATTGACAAGCAGCAAAGCAAGATGCTGTGGCATAATAAGTAGGAAAATACAACACAAAACATGTCATTACATGGAAATCAAATGATGGTTTAGATCAGTTTTAGATCAGACCGTATAAAAGGCAGGACGTAAACAAATCAAACATGATCACTTATTGATTAAAACATTCTGTTTTCCCGTCCATTTAACGGTACAGAATGAATATAGAATAAATACGCTATATCTGTTTTTGCAATGGAACAAACACGCTGTCTGAATGATAATAAAAAGAGATAAGGATTTTGACACAAAACACCTTTCAGTAATCATGTAGGTATTTTCAAAGAAAGAAAGGGATAGTATGGTCGTACCATGCTTCCATGTCAACAGTAAAGTCTCTTATTCCGGAAACAAATGTAATACCGGTATTATAACTGTTACCGACCCAGGGAAGGGAAATAGAATCAAACACGAGCATTACATATAAACATAACACAGTAATAAGAAAAAAGCATAAATCAATCTTTTCTTATCAAAAGGGAAACAAATTGGTTGTATGGATATCTTCTCTTCATCTCTTTTGGGATATATTGAAAGGTCTGTATATGTTAATATGCTGTTCACAGTCATCGATTAGGGAACTAAGATATCAGTATTACTTTTCTCTGATTAAGAGATTTTATATATCATTTCTTTTTACATAAAAATCCGTCAATTATATATTAGTATGAATACTATAATGCAACTTCCCAATAGCTTTACCGATCCCCCCCCCCCCCCCCCCTCCTCACACACACACACACACACAAAGTTAGCTTATTACTGCACTAATGTCTAAGTCTTACAATAAGAGAGTAGTCATCAGCTGCCAAATTTCTTCTCACTCTCGTTGTTAAGGAGGTAGGCTACCTTCATATTTGTATGTGCGCATGTCCAAACGGAAGCTAACGTGACGATTTACGACGACGTTTACGACAAACTAAATGTGTTTGTATATTCATTCTTCTGAAAACAAATCATGAACTTGTCTTCGATCTGATGCTTTATGGTTTAATAATGCAGAAATAATGAATAAATTGCCGCAGAAACGCTTCAAAACAATGTTGCCTTAAAATGACGTCATTGACGTCATGACGTTACGTGTCAGTTACCGCGCAAAATGAATAGCTTTTATCTTGAAAGTACGTAATTCTGTACATTTTCTTTATTTTAACTATTTTCAAATAACCATTATTTGCTGAAATATTTTTTATGAGTCTTTTGCTCTGAATAATAATCAATATTTTGCTTCTTTTATGTAGTTATATTGAAATGTTTTGCGGAATGTAAGAAAATGGATGATGGCAACCAATGCTATTTGGAATATAGTTGGGTGAAAGGTT
Organism: Mercenaria mercenaria; assembly: GCF_021730395.1. Classification (NCBI taxonomy): domain Eukaryota; kingdom Metazoa; phylum Mollusca; class Bivalvia; order Venerida; family Veneridae; genus Mercenaria; species Mercenaria mercenaria. Next base: position 73,763,723 of record NC_069362.1, on the reverse strand, counting down.
ACTTGTTACGGCCATTTTCAAAAAAAAAGTCTAGCAGTTTGATTTATAATACCTATTTTTCAGGTTCCATTGATAATTTGTTACTTACATACTAAAACTAAGATCTAAAATTGTTCAAATTTCTGTAGAAAATTGTGGTTTCTTGAATTGAATTGATGTTACCATGGAAACGAAGCCCGTGACCTATGTATCTAAATGTAAAATTCAAAAGCGTTGACACTGGTCTATTTAAGAAACACAGCTTCGGCTTTTTATTTTCATTTCAACAATATCCATGAGAATAATAGCAGCACGCTGAACGATTTTTCCATGAAAAATGGCAGACGAGGGGTACTGCTGTACGTATTCTAAGCTGTGAAATTTGTTTGAATAAATGCAAATAACACGAAAATGTAACCTACGTTAGAAATAATATGTTTTAAAGCTACATCAACTAGAAAGATAATCTTATTCAATATTTTTTTTAAAGAAATTACGACAAACAGCAAGATATAAGATATTTTAAATATCTCTGTTGCCATGGTTACTTTAAAATTTAAGAAAAATAGGGTACCATGTAAAGTGCTTGGTATTTTGCTAATAATATTCCCCAAATATTTCATGTTGGTCATTAACAGAATGGCACTGAAGCCGTCGAAAACCCCTATTTTTATACATAATTGTTTAAAAATGAGAGAAAATGCGTTACCATGGAAACACGAGCCCCGCGACATATACATTTTAAGCTTTTATTAGAAAGATAACGTGCATACCAGTAAAATTATCAATTATGCAGACTTCTACGGATATCAATGCAACTAAAATACACTGAAAAGTGTTAAATATCCGTATTTTCCTTCTTCTTTCAATATGAAATATCTTTGGAGGGTCATGTTCTTCAAACCTGGATAAAAATTGAACTTGAAGGGACAGAGACAAACGAAATTGAGATTGTAGCAGTTAAAACTTCATATTACACGAAATACAAAAACATGCTGCGGTTCACCTAATTTGAATTTACCCTTGTAACAAGGTATCCTACCTCCTTAAATCAATAGATTCAAATCTTCTTACACTGGGTGATTAAGTCCTAGTTTCTAAAGTATCAAAGGACTACGCATTCTCCACGTCTAAGATAATTATACATTTAGCTATATTATTTTGTTTTCAAAGATGGCATGTTATGATCACTACTTTAACATAGTAAGGCCGTTATTACATTAATGGAAAGATCTGTACTCATGAATGTGTTTGGTACCAATTATGATATTAGACAGTGAACATTGAAAGGAAATGTTTCTTATTTTAGGATCAACTATATATTTATAGCAAATGTAGCAGAAAAGCTTACAACTTGGTCTGGTATCAGACATTATTACAACTTAGAGAATTGCAGAGGAATAGATTGACAATAATTATTGTGCGTATTTCATGACTTATCTCTCAATTTTCGTTGTACAAATGATACGAAATTCAATAATTTCTTTATTCATTGATATATTCTAAATCGTCAGTGATAAGTACAAATCGGCCTATGTAAGAAGTATATTTCAAATTCCAGCGCCTGTAAGTATCATGTTAGCTGGCAGGCAAAATGTTAAGAAACTGTGTTGCCAAACGGTTCTTAACAAGCCAAACAAAGTAAAAATAGTGGAAAACTAAAAGTCCCCCAACACAACACGTCATAAACCTCGGTTTGATTCAGCCTGTTCATGGACGGAGTGCAATTCCATGAAAAGCGGCGTGTTGTCCCCCAATAAAATAATGGCTTTGCCCTTAACGAAAAACAATTGGTAGAACTAAACAAACTGGAATTTAGAGAGAGGATCTGTGGTTATTGAGCCTGCGTATCACAGCATCTGCCAACAGACAAAATTAAAACGCCTGCACCATATTCAAGGGTTTTTAAACAATACCCAAAGCTTTTAAAGTGGGTGTATTGGAACCACCGAAGTCGAAATGTACAAAATTAAACAGTATTTTTATTTACACAACATAAATGTCGTGCTGAACGATTTGAAATATAACAGCTGTGATTGACGGTACGGGGAGACATTTTACGGCCGCCACACGGCACAAACAACCCTGCTGTATTCGAGAAATCACAAGTAGCCCAACACGGCATAAACGGAAATGTACATCAATCTAACATGAAAGACACCAGTGTTAACAAATCTTTAAATATATTTTAAACTTTGATACGTTTTTTCCGATTTATAAAATTCTTCCACAACATTGAAATGCTACTTTGATAGGAAAAAGAATCAAACAAAATAGCCATCTGTAAAAGCGCGGCTGGTTTGCTTATTTCATATATGTTGCCCCATTTTGAGTAGACGGATCCATAATAATTCAGTAAATGATATTTCTATAAACAATGAGGGAAAACAACACAGTTTCAGAGTACCATCGTTTTATAGTATTTTTCTTATTATTTTCACAAGCCCGTCAGTGTCTGATTGATAGAATCTGGAGACCTCGGCGATACTTTATTTATATATATAGTCTCAGAAACTTTATCCATTCTGTTCATTAGCAAAGTATAATGTAAATATGTTTCTGTCCCTACTTGTTACAGTTGTTGCTTTGTCAGTCTTTGGTTAGTCGTATTTCCTTTAAATAATATAACAAGGCGACATGATAGGTCTTAGTATCTTTAGTGTCCAAACATCCGTTGTATCTTTAGTGTCCAAACATCCGTTGTATCTTTAGTGTCCAAACATCCGTTGTATCTTTAGTTTTCCGTTTGTACAGCAATAAAACCTGAATGACGTGACAACTGAAAATGCAAGAAAACAAATATTTTGAATGGGAAATGTCAATATTTAATACATTTATAAAGAAGAAATGAAAAATACTAAACTATATCATGTTAGCATACATGCTTTCTCTTCATACAGACATGGGCAGTGTATATTCGTTTGCAGCATATTGTTTACACTAGAAGATATATCAGAGTCGAAATAAATAAAATAGCAAGATCATTGTATAATCTATTGTAACAATACGAATCGGTTTTTCGCGACCATTATAATCATAAATTGGCTGCTATGTACGCAGAGCGCACCCCTTTATTAGGCACTGTGCCCATCAATTTCGTCATGAAAGTAATCGTAAAAGTAATTAGTGTAAGGCAGCACAAAAATTGAAATTAATCACTCTTTTGCTTGTATTATGAGCGTTTTATCATTTTGAGTAATGTTAAAAAACAATGATTAATGACGAATGTTAATGTTGAACGCAACAAAAGTGGAAAGCTGTGATGTGTAGTACATTTTAGTTATAATTGCATCGAGAATGGAAAATATACATACATTGTATGAAACATGTTATAGTTTTATTAAGGTGCATGACCTATCTAGCTATTAAGACTATTGTGACTTAGACATTAACTAAAGAAACATAAGTTTACTGGAAATTAATCTGCACCATTAAAAGTTAATAAATGTTGCCGTGCTGAGCTTTGTATACCTTGAAAATGCATCCAGTATAGCAGTATGGTTGGGTTTGAACAAAATAGCAGATAATATTCTACAAACTCTTTTAAACTTCTAAATATTTTGACCCGTTCCGTCTTTGTATGAAATATTAATCGCTGTCCGAAGTTTGTCCGCTGTTTTATGTAAAATACGTTTTTAGAATCAAAACGAAACAGAACATTGTAACACTTAATGCACCCACTTTGAGTTGATTGTAAGGCCGCAGAATAACTCAGCAAACGTCTACCCACGCAGAATGTGTTCCCTCATGAAATTTATCAATATCACGGGCAGGCACTGAAGTCATTCAAGTTCCATGAAATAGTGATTATGTATATCATCTTCTTACTTACACTAGAAGATATATCAGAGTCGAAATAAATAAAACAGCAGGATCATTGTATAATATATTTTAACAATACGAATCGGTTTTACGCGGCGTTTAATAATTGATCCGGCTACACCGTCATAAACGTAAACTGTTCGTATAGTTCCGATTTCCTAAAACATGGTTTCTGATATATACTAATTCTTAATTTAATTAATATTAGTAAGGAGGATTTACTGAATAGCACGACTATTCTTCTGTATAATTTGAAAACACATGGCTATTACGCGATAACCTTTTTCCTACTTATGAATGACTCTCCGCGCCAATGTTTGTCCCCGTTGCACATATATTATAACTAAATCGGATTTCCGATGAATATTATCAAAGACTTATCAGCAATATGTCTTGTTTAGTTCTGCATTGAACAAGAAACATATTGTCTTCAAAAATAATTAAAGTTACTATGTCTTACAAATATATTACAATATGAACGATAAACAATCTTTGTGGTAATTGGTGAGGGAAAGAAACCTGTATAGTAGTTTTAGGAAAAACAAATACAGTATAAAATTGCTCAAGTATATCATAAAAGTATTGATGATAAATATATGACTACCGTTGAGTTTATAAAAGACAGTATTAGTAATTGCACAGTTGAATAAGACGGTCGTTACTAAAGGTTGCGTTTAAATATAAGGAACTCGAATAACTCATATCATAATATTATGATAAAGAAGTCTGCTTACGTGTGCGCATGCTGGTGGTTTAAATATCTCCATGGCGGTGGTGTAAAAGACAAAACAAATATTTTAATGCAGCTTTAAAGTAAGATATGTTTTCCTGCGTTACAGAACGACTATTGGGTTAAACCCTCTCGTTCTGGCAGTTTTTCCATGCATTAATGTTGAAAGCGGCATCGACTTTAAACGTCTGAATGCTCTAACACAAATCATAAGTTTTAGGCATTAAATTGCATTTTGTCAAAATAACAACCAAGTTTATTCAATTATTAGTGTTCGGGTGAGCTATTGTGATCGCTCCCCGTACGGCGTCCGTCCGTCCGTCGGTTGTCCGGCCATACTTTTCTTTAAAGAAGATCTCCTCTGAAAACAGTGTGTGGAAGCTGATGAAGCTTAGCCATGGTGTACCTTGGGTGGTCCACTTCCACAAGTGTTCAAATGGTTCTGCTTGGTTGCACATAGGGACCGCCAGAGCTAAATAGAAAAATCTTAAAGCAACATCTCCACCTAAACCGCTGGTCCGATTTCCAAATAATTTCTCACAAATGGTCCTTATGTAATCCTCTACATTTCATTAGAGATAAGACAGATACATCTGAAATACAAGCATTGCGCAATAGCATGTAAACACAAACAAAAATAAATGACAGAAATGTTTTTATGGACATGATTACCTGAATGGAAATGACAATATCTAAGTAAAGAAAAACAAACAAACACATTTATGTTTGTTTCCACGGTGTGAGTAGATATGTTTGGTAGACGCGCTACTGGTACAGGATCCAGCCGCGGACCTTGTAGCGGGACAGGAACTTCCTGGAGATACCCTTTGGAGGATTTCGCTGTAACAGTTGAAGATATTTATAAACGTTGGTATCCGAGTCACCGTCGCCGAAGTCTTCCAGTATTGTTCCCGTATCAGCTTCGGCTTGACAGACGCATCTGAGGCGCTCTTGATCCTCTTATTGATTCGTGTTTTGCAACTGGAAATACCATTGTTAAGATATATTGTATTTACACGAAATCCCATATCATAATATACTATTATTCAAAAAGCATAGTGCACGGAAATTAAATTTAGAATTTTGTATGTGAGCAGGTGTCGTATTAATGTAACTAATGTGCCGAATATTAAAACCCTATTCAAGTATTTAGCCGCCCGCTTAGCTCAATAGGGAGAGCGTAAATCTACGGATCGCGGGGTCGTGAGTTTGATCCCCAGGCGGGTTGTATGTTCTCCGTGACGGTTTGATAAAAGACATTTGTCTGAAATCATTCATCCTCCACCTCTGATTCATGTGGGCAAGTTGGCAGTTACTTGCGGAGAACAGGTTTGTACAGGTACACACAGGAACACTGGTTAGGTTAACTGCCCGCCATTATATAATTGAAATACTGTTGAAAAACGGCGTTAAACCTCCCCCCCCCCCCCCCCCCAAACAAAAAAAAAACTATTCATTTATTTGGAACCTTGATATGACGTCATAGGGCATCTTACATTACTCTACCTTATTTTGTCATAACTAAGTCGCTTTTCGTTGAGGTTTTGCATGTAAAAAGGTTTCTCAGAAACAATAAGGCTTTATACTCTGCATACGTCTTTGGCATTATGAATGGCCGCTCTGAGCCGGGTTTCATAATTCTGCCTACTTCTTCGAATATCATATTTCGTTTATTGTTATCTCATAAGTTTGAATACTTGATTAATGTAGTAGAAAAAATATTAAATTCATTCTCTATAATTATCTATCTTTATGATCCTGACAGTAAAAGTTTAACGTACATAAATTTTATTCTCTATATACTAGTTTTCTATATTAAATGGAAAAGTTTCACAGAACTGCTACACGTAGATAGACCAAATGTGCGCCCGTTTCAACTTGGAATTCTGTAAACCATTTGCGTTTATTAGTATTGTGTAAAAGGATTTCAAGTAATTTAGCGCGACGTTTTTACACAACTTTTGTTTTCATTTATTCTTTATAATGGAATAGGAACACAAAATGGGAATGAGTGTATGGTCTTTTTCAGTTGTATTCCATTTCATTGTTTACTTTGTATATCTGTTGGAAGGTAATATGTTTCGTGCTGAGCTGCAATCAAGGAAGCTACTAGTACCATTTAACGTCTTCATGATAACGCAAGTCAACGAGGGAAAGGAAATAAGGCGTTCAATTTTAAATGAACCAGCATTCTTTTAAATTCTGGGGACATGTAATCATTAACAGCAGTAGATCTTTTTGATTACTATCCTTCTAATTTATCGATCTTGTTGGGAATGTCTTGTCACATTCAGTGTAATTACAAGAATATTCCTGTGGGACTTCAAAATGCTCTTATAATGATAATGAAAAGTACCGGTCATTGGGAAAAGCCTGGCTTTAAATTACGGACTTTCTTAAATAAGAATAACATGTTTTGCTGGAAAGCTTACACTCTTATTCTACAAAACACATAGCTTATACCAGCTGTACAATGCTTACCTTTCATTTTAGAGACATTTCGGTTTACCAAATTCTCCTACAAAATAAATATTATAACCGAGAACTGAAATCGGGCATTCTTAATTTCGTTGAGGGTAATATTTAAATACAAGTAAAAAGATGTTACACTGAAAACCATTGCAAACGCATAACATTACTGTAAATAACTGCAATTTTGTTTTAGGACCTTGCTGTATAAGCCAAACTTCCTTGTATAAAATTTCATAAAGACGGGAGCACCCATGGCGAAAATGAAAGTTACTTTGTTCACCTGATACGCGGAGCAGATCAACAGAATAATATCATCAAATATGTTTTCTTGTAACTGTTTAAGCTTGACATTACAATATCACTGTTACACAGAAAGAAATGTCTATAAAGTCTAATTAATACATATTGATATTCCACAATTATACGTTTCTATCACTTAGAAGTACTGAAAAAATTAAGAATTTTTTTTGTAAACACGGAAATTTTTGTTGTAATCCACTATTTTATTCTTTTTAAAAACCTATACCATACAGTTAAAATACTGCAACCGGACTTGTTTGACCCCCTTACTGAGTAAAATTTTGAATGCACTTTTAATATATACTAATTTTGCACACGCTTATTTTGGAGAACTCAAGCATGTATTTATAAAATAAAAATCCTTCATGCATACTGTATATCCGGTATTATTCGCGGTGGTTTAATTTTCGCTATTTTTCGCGAATCGGGTGCATCGCGAATTCATAACTCCCCGTAAGTTTCCTTCCATAACATACAGACTATCCTGTTAGTATATAAATGTCAAGGTTGGGTCCTATTATCATCAGGAGTTGCATCGAGCTGGGTGGGCCTACATCCAACAATCAATAATATTCAGTAAGCACAGTGTCAAATAGGATGTACCAATAATCAACAACAGGTGAAAAGTATTAAAACCCGCTGCTAATATCTTGACAAAATGCAAAACAATTTTTTCACGCGATATTCTGTAATTTGTGCAAAGCTATAGAGTTTTAGCGTGATCGGCGGGAACGTCGAATATAATGTCGTTATCATTATGTGCGAGCAGACGCATTCTACCAAGTTCTTTTTTTTTTTGTTATTTCAAGTCTGCTTTGAATAATTTTAGTTTTACTTTTGTTATATTATCTAACAAATTACACGTGTATATGGTGTCAGAAATATTATTAAGGTATCGATTAAGGAATTTTAGTTTTAATTGTCAATCTATTGCTGACTAACAGTTACAAAGGTACTCATTTTGGAAAGTATACTTTATTAAAAAACTGACATTTCTTTAACTGGATTCTTTTTGCGCTGATTTGTAAATTTGTCAGTTGGTCGCTATGAACGCCACCAATCGTTGTCTCATATAATTGAATTTACGTTGGTTCCCTGACCCGAACAATTTCGTTATGTCCGTAGCTGTAAACTATACCGGTTTGATGACAAAACATATCATTGATTATCCGTTCGTATTATGCACAAGTAGTATGGTGGCAACATTAATTGTAATAGAACTGACTCTGGAGAAAGCAAACACTTATAATTAAAGTGTTTAATATACAACTGATTTTTTTTCTCACCAAACACTTGTTAGATAGAGAGAGAGAGTAGTAGAGACAAAAATATTATTTCTCCGTACAGGTATAAAAAGAACTGAACAGTCTCGAATAACTGAAAAAAATCAACACATTTCACTGCTTATTTCAAAATGTATTGTTAAAATGGCATAAACATAATTACGCAAATTAAATAAACAAATTTCAATAAATCACAAAAAGGCACTTTTCGTGTGGCGAAGATATATCCGAAAATCATATTGTAAACTTTATACTTCAAGTAACTGAAGACATACCACTAATATTTTTCAAATAATACATGTAATCATGGTTGAACGTTTTCTATATTGTGGATATAATTTAAAAAAATGTATTATAAAACAATGCACAGTTTTCACTATAATAATGAAAAATGATCGAGCTCCTATTAGAAATCAAGAAGTCAACATAGCGAGTAATTTCAATGTCATTAATCCTGCTGACAACAAAAACTGTTTCCAGCGTGCAATTTCACGAAAATGATCTAACATAATTTACAGATCTCATTTTGATTGCACATTCCTGAATGTTGTTAATCTGGACTAATGTTAAAATTGTTCTCACGTAAAGTTAACATTGTATAACTGGAAATATGTGATTGATAATTTTTCATTGCAGGAATACACAAGTTCAGTAAATTGAAGTCTCCTGCAATTCTACGCACCTGTAAGGTTTTGTTTGTACCAGCTCATAAAATTTGAGGATCGTACATGTAAGTATACATATCTAATATTTTGTTTATACTAATAATTAACAGGACATGGGGGCTAAAAGTGAAACATTTAAATATCGTTTTATATAAAATGCCTGAAGAAACAGAAGCGAAGACCGGTATTAAAGCTTCCTAAAACGCATTAAAAGCGATTTACAATGATTTATTTAAAAGTATTCAAATATGAAATACTTGAAATACATAGAACTCTTAACAAAAACAGTTTCTATAATAGAAGATTTTTAAAAAAAAATTCAGGATTTATAAAATGTGAAAATGTAACCTAATCGTTGTGAGTAAAATTTGATATTTGTGCAGTCTCGAAGTTGCTCAAGACGTGCTATGAAAGAACATTGAATATGCGTAATTGTAGATAGAATTGTACAGTTTACCCAATTGCGCGTGACTGAATCATATGTATTCAGATGGTTATTAGATCGATATCGGCCGCACCTAGAAGTGTCAATGTTTAGATCGTATAAAATGATTTTTTTCCTGTTCTGCATGTTATTTGCCAAACATGAAGCATAACACGGATTGTAATGCATAGCATGTTCATTTTGGGAGCGTAGTTAAATGGAATTATTCAAAAATGTCCTTATTTCTTGATACACTTTCTCAAAAAATCATTAACATTTCTATATCATGACATTGCTTATGGCTGCCATTTTGAATTTCTATGAGAAGAACTAAAAGCCCAACAGTTTCAGTCAAGCTGTCATCAATTTTTACCACATGATGGCTACCATTTACCATCGATGATTTCTTCTTGTCCAACTAAAGTATTAACGGTAATAACTGAAAAGAATATAGTTTGGACAATTGCCTTAAAGGTGGTCAGTCACATTTGGGCAACATTTTTTAACATTTTTCAGTTGGAGATTTGTTTAAGGAACAAAAAGACTCACTATATAGAGACAGATCCATACTGGAAATGTATAGTTAATTAGTTTTCGTAAAATTTTGGAATAATCTTCTGTTGTTGTCTTTTTTTGCATTTGGATTTGATAAATATTGAGATACTTTAACTACTTGAAACAAGAAGAAGTTTTAAAACTGCGTCTTCGGAATTTATCTATCTTCAGTCTATATCGGTTGCACACCGAGATAGGCAAAGGGAGGTAATAATATTTTATTTCAATTTGCATTTCTAATGCATTTTTGCAAGATATACTTGTCAATGCAAATCTTTGACTAATTTGATACAATAGTGCTTATATTCATATTATTCCTTAGGCATAATATGTTTATTAAATTTACTTATGCTAAAATAAAGCTATCTTGGTTCGGCAACCAGGATAGAAATATCAAATTCTAAAAAAACATCCAGTAAATCTAACATGTATAGAGACCTAAGTGAACACAGATAAGTGTAAATGATTAGTTAGTCTTGAACAAATCCATTTGTTGACTACAGTCTGATTAACCACCTTTAAAGGAGTTTGCTAAAATATATTACTCTAAATTACCGTCACATTTAAGCAAAATTTGTTCAACAAAAATCCTACCGATCATACATAGTAACTTACATCGGAGCCTAGCTGTTACGACATCCGCCTGGGGAACTCGGATTCCAAAGGGAGTTCATCCGTTATTTAAAATAGATGTTTCATAAGTCAAAATGGCTGGCCCTTTTGGAAGTGGTGACGCTATAATAATATCAATTAGAATAAATTAAAATATATATATATATATATATATATATATATATATATATATATATATATATATATATATATATATATATATAAATTAAATCTAAAGCGTTATGTTAACGACTATTTTACTTTTGGAATCGTATTTGAACATAAGATTTTAGAAGCTATTTTGATGCTAAAACCTATTTAGAAATAATTGTATATCCGACAAAACAATTAACCCATCACTTGTTATTTTGTTAATATCTCAGAAATTACTTAAATCACTTGTTTTTTTAGATTTAGCTTACCCCTCGGAGCTATATGCTGTTGATTTCATTTCAAACTATTAACAAATTCAAACTATGCTATCATATACATTTATTCATTACCGCGAAAAATCACAAAACACAAATTGACTAGAATTTACCATTTAGCAAACTATTGGGGAGAAAATTACAACAACAACAAAATATCATCCTTGTCGTGCCCTGTCTAAAAGTGCATATAATATTTAGGTAATATTCAACCATTTTCTAGGACAAAATAAAAATCTACACGTCCGTATTCTTATAAAGTGTCCTTACTGGTTCCTTTTAATAAACATACACTTTATGTGTTTTTTGTGGCTTTTCAAACATGTGCTGTATTTATATGTAAAGAATGCATTTATCCATAGCAGATTTGTTAGGTTTTATGTTGGTGAATTATCGGTCATATTGTCCAATATATATGAGCAAAAGGTAATTTTCTTGTGTAATTAACAAATAATTAAGGACTTCGAGTGGTTTGTCGTCTAATATACTACGGTTCAGAGTTCAGACGCGTAAGAATTGAACCAAGAAGGCGTTAGCCCGAGTGGTTAAGTACAGAAGCATCTCCTTCAAGTTGATTGTTTTCATTCTGACATGCTCAATGACATATTTTAATAAATATTATTCTGGACTTCATTTACCCGAGGAGTAATGTATCGGACATCATGCGGCAGTTAGACGTCATAATTGACGTCATAGTGCTCCCTTACCGGTCCGCGCATCAACCGTTGTTTATCGCAGAATATTCATAGCTTGATTTCCTTCTTTGTTAAACTGGAAATCAAATCGAGCCATGTTAGAATATTGGTTTTCCCATGGAGATATCCTGCAACAAAAAAAAAAACCAACTTTTCTCAGGCATTCAAATAGAATGTTTACTTTTGAAGGCACATACATAGATCTTTTATTTATATGTACAATAGCTACTCCTGAAAGTAATAGGTACATTTTTGGTAGTAAAACAGTTGTTAATGCAAACTGTAGATATAAATCACCGTTGATCGTTTCAAAATGGCGAACATAGTCTATTTTCTTAATGGTTTATTTTAACTGTGTTATTTGAGCTATTTAAAAGCAGTAAAATTGGCAGCCGTTAAATTGACTTTAGGATGAATCGTAGTAGGCCAGCTTCCAAAGGATAACAAGAACATTGTTTGATCAATTTCAGATGTGTGCCTGATAAAATAAATGGATAAAACTGTCTTGATATATATACAGGACCTGAAAGGGAAACCTGGTAATGTAGGATTGAATGACTTAGAAACTGCATGACTGGCACAAAAAGATTGAAATACCTATACCAACACACTGCATATATAACAATTTGAGCAGTCAGTGGAACGCAAGCAAGACGTTTTATACATAGTTTCCATGTTTAATACCTATACAGTAGGTAGCGCTTTTTACAGCGAAAATTCTGTCATATGATCATTTTTACTGTAAATCCACACCGGGCCCCTTTGTTGCACAAATAAGGTGTAGTGCATTTTAGTGTTGTCAAGGTTGATGATGTTTTAACACTTTTATACCCGATTGGCGGTTATACACCGGTCGTAATAACTTCACGAGGCCGTAGTCCGAGTGAAATTATTTCGCACGACGTGTACGAGTGTATAAATAGTGTTCAGATACGGTTTTGCTAAATATCTTTTATTGTAAAATTTAGACAAAATATAATAGAACTGTTTATTGGCCCAGGTATGGCGTCAAATGGTAGGTCGTCACGATCTTTGTTTATACACGCCAGGACAGGAAATGGTAATACGTCTTGCGGAGTAGTTCCATTCGGGCGCAAATGACCGCGAATTATTAAGCACAGCTAATAACTAACTCCGCGTGTGAAAATTAATTAAGACAATTATGCTATGTGACATTTCGTTTTTAAACGTGTGTTTAAGTAAAATATTTGATAAATTCGAAAGCGCTATTTCTCGCTGCGAACATGGCGCTAAATTGTTAGTCAAATTAGAATAAGAATACATATATATTGTTTTTATGGGTATCACATATCTCTGTCTGTCGTCCAGGTATTTTTGTGAGCTAATGACCAGTCATAATGGGACTTTATCTCTGCAGAAGAATGGTTATACCTAACTGTAAATAGTTAAGAGAATTACCCTAAAAGTTTTTGAACATGAAGATTCAATTATTTTGCAGATATTTAGAAGAAAGAAGAAATCTTTTGAATCAGATAATAAAATAAATGACTTTTCTATTCAGCGTTTGCAAAACCATTTTATGACGCTGTAAAGTTGGTGGTTTTTAACATATATATCATATTTATACCTATGATTTAACATTCTCCTCGATATTAATGTCTTCCGTAATTCATGACCCACACCCCTTAGAACTAAAAACTGCTATCATTATCAAAACTGGTATTGAAAAGTATAATCAATGACAGGATGCCCTTTGTTCAATGGAAAAAAGACGTTATTACATAATTGGATTGGCAAAAAAGTTCAGTGTTCTTGAAATGGTTCTTAAAATTACCAAGTTATAATACATACCGTTATATGATATCTTTGTTTACATCCACCATTGTAATTAGATTTTTATTTGACTTTTGTAAAATACTTTGGCTGCTGAACTAGGACTAAGTTTATTGTTGATATATTCATAGGTAACCGGGTACATTTAATATATTTACATTCATTTTAAATTTACACTTTGTATAGAAAGAAAAGGGCATATGTTTACGTGTACATAACATTGGTGTAAGATATCAAGGACGGCCTTTTCCATGACATTGCAAGAGCAATTCCACGTCATTTTGAAAATACATGACAAACTGGCGTCGTTTGAAAAATTGTTTCGAAACTCGACGCAAAACATTCAAAAGAACATTACCTTGTAGCTTAAACTAATTTTTCTGACGATAAAGATCAAAATTAATCGACACGAGTGTTTGTTTTCCACTGGATTTAAAGATACTTTAATTAAGGAGCTATTCTCGCAAGGCGTACAATGATTTATTTGATAATCCAGAAAATGGCGTCAGACAACCATCAGAGTTTCCCAGAATTAATGAAAATGAAAGAACACAGGCTACACTTTAATACGAAAGTCACATTTTAATTGATCTACATCCAGCATTCACGCAGGGGTCATCCTGTCTTAAAAGTATGCTCGTGGAGTTCTTTTGTTGTTTTTGTTTGTTAATGAGGAGCCAATCATACGTGCTTACCGTTTAGAAATATCTGGGACTGAGCACGACATGCCAATTTTTTATTTATGGCGCGTAAAAACAAAACATCCCACAGGTTCCGTAACGGAGCAAGGTTATATTGAGATATTTGGAACCTCATCAAATAGTTCGTAGAATATTTTTGATGTTATTAAAAATGTCAGCATATGCCTCATGTGTCAGATGTTTGTGTATTTGAAAGCTGCTGCCTTAGAGATTTCAGCCATATCTTCATGAAACTGTTAATACTACGGAGTCTTCAACTTTTACGTTGTTTAACGTTACAGGTGCGGACAATATAAAGGTTTAATATATAAATAAAATGTCTCACAGCTAATAATAATTTGTAATCTGTTATATGTCGATACTTTTCGCAGACCAAACAACCGTGAATATTGCTTTTGTATGAAAGGTTATAGGACTAAAGAAGTACTGAATAGATGGTACTAGCATTGACATATATTTTTGAAGTCACAAGTGTTAAGATTTATAATAACTTTATTTTATTCTTTTAGAAAATGAAAAGACGTACGTTTTCAGAAATGTTATAGATATACACGAGTTCAAAACAATAGATTAGGGAACAAGCTTTAGCAAATTAGATTTAATCGAACGAATACGTCACCTTAAAGTTATATCTAAATTATAACATAGAATATTGTTTTGTAAACAGCTACTAAACAGAAATAAGAACTAAACATGTATCAAATAACTTAATTAACAATCCCCATTCTTCCCGCCGTATTATTTTCTTTGTGTACGACCTTATCGACAATTCGTTTTCCCCTTTTTCTCTAGAATACAACAGTTATCAGTACTGTCACATTTTTTTTACAAATTTGAACTTTCAGAAAATGAGAATAATCAGGGACCAGTGACACAATGATGAACGATCACGGTATCAAATACTGGTATGTTTAGGAGTAGTTTCATTACATTTCGAGCTGCTGGTGAGGTTTTTTCTTAATTAACAACACTAAAATGAAAATAACGTTATCCGTTGTCAGCATAATTATTGAATGAATAACAGATATTCCAGGAAATGTCTGTCATCTAAACATAGCGGATTCTGCTCTACAAATTATTTTTAAGTGAGTGAGTGTGTGAGTGAGTTTGGTTTTACGGCGATTCGACACAAATGGTCATATATCGCCGAGAAGACGCCAACTGTAAAGCAGAAACTGTAAAAATGTTAATGTTTAAGTATCTAGCAAAACCTTGGTATACTTTTGAATAGCTTACATCTTTGTATTGAAATGACTAGTCTGTTCTTTGATGTTCCTTCAAGTTTAACTGTGTGAGTTAGCCTTCGAATTTTTTTCGAACAAAACACATCAGTGAAATGAAAATGAAAAATTAATATGTCTTTACAAGATATAGACGTTCCATATCCTTTTTCTTTAGATATATAAATGAAATGTTATTAAAGTTCCATGAGGCTTTTTAAATTTATGTTTAAAACAGGGAAAGGTGTTGTTCAAAGGGATGTTGTGAATCAGTATATAAACTTGTTTAATCAGAAGACTTCCCAGTCTAGATGATATTTTTAGTTGGACTACATATTCTGTATCAAATTATACAATAAATGAAGTTATATTTTGGTTTTGAATTATGTGTGATCGAAAATATCATATTATTTGAGTCATAGAATAACTTGTCATACAGATGTAATTATTCAAACCAATTCTGTTAATATACCAGTACACGCATCACGCTTCATTTTAGGTGTTGCATGTTGTATACTGAATAGTTTAACAATGCAACATTGACTTAATTATTTGAACAATTCTGGCCTATTACAAAATGAGAAATGCAATTTTGTTCTTTTCTGTTGTTTTGTCATAACGAAGAATTGTATTAAAATACTATAACTATGTGCTCTCAATTATGAGCTTAGTGGGTGAGCCTAAGTAGTATAAAAATAAAATCAGTTCATGGTTGACAGAGTAAAGAATAAGGAACGAATGACATCAAAGACAAAGAACAGTTACCTACAGTTCCAACGCAAATATAAATTCGAAATGACGGGTGGACAGACGGACAGAAAAGCGCAATCCTTTAGTCCCCGACTCTGATTAACCAGTTGAGACTAATAATACTAATAATTAATTATTTGCTTATTTGGTAAAAAATAAAGTTTATGTCTGTTTCTGAAGTGTAAGCAGAAGGTAGTAGCTTTCTTAATAGTTAATTTATCAAGAAATTTTAACAAACTGTCGCCTTTAACTATATATTGTAGGCATTGGATTTCTTATCAAACATGTTTCTACTTATAAACTTGAAATATCTTTACTTATACTTGTCAACGTAGGGTGATGAACGATGCCAGCAAGTGCTGAAATTCAAACAGAATGAAATTTTTGAAAAGTGTGATACAATATTTGTAACACTAACTAGGAAGTGAAGTATTTGAAGCAGCATTAGAATTTCACGTTTAAAGAGAGCGATTTGGTCTACGAAAATGTCTTTGAAAAGGAAATTAAGCTATTTTTCACAGTTAAGAGTGCATGCTAGAAACGTTTGACACCTGTATACACATGCACTAACCAATTCATTAATAACAACATCGACATTTTTGTGTAAACAAATAAGGAAGCCATCCATTCTACACTCATTACTTATACTATTACGATATTTGACGCTGCCTTTGATTTAAGCGACGTTAATTTTTATATAATTGTTAAAATAATTGTTCAATCAATGCGCTTTGTTATGGAATATATTTCCTTACTGGAATAACAAGTTTCAAGTTTATTGGCATAACCAGCAAAACAATTTGCCTTTGGCCATTTACATAAATACACAGAAAGTATGGCAAAGACATACAATACAAATATATAATAGCATTACAAATAAATATGAATTTACATTTCATGAAACAGTTAGATTTTCAAGGGTATTTTTACGAATTTCAAAAGTTTCTTTAACAAATTTTACCTTCTTTTGACTTTTACCAGACATAACAATCAACTACAGTGTTTTTCATTAATGTCATAATGGCTTATTTTAACTCGGTTGTAATGGTGAATCCAATGATAATTTGAGTGACTGTTACCGTATCGTCTAGACAAAATTTTTTATCTGAAATACTGTGATCGGCGAAGTAATTACGTTATCTATGCGTTAGCGGTGTAAATGGCCATTGTTGCTGCGTAACGACTTGCTAGAGTACGATGGGTATAATTTACTTATATATAGCACATTTACAAATGGCCTTGGTTCTCTTCTTGGGAAAATGAAGAATTAACTAACTACAAACATAATGTTACGGCATTATAACTAGAAAAAGAAACAACACAAAATATTATATGAGCCGTGCCATGAGAAAACTAACATAGTGGGTATGCGACCAGCATGGATCCAGGCTGTTCGCTTTTAAAGCCTATTGGAATTGGAGAAACTATTAGCGAACAGCATGGATCCAGACCAGCCTGCGCATCCGCGCATACCCACTATGTTGGTTTTCCCATGGCGCGGCTAATATTAAATGACAGTCAAACAATGTTTTAGATCAGACTGTATAAAAGACAGGAAGTAAACAAATTAAACATGATCCCTTATCGATGAGATCATTTCATGTTCCCGTCCATTTAGCGGTACAGAATGAATATAGAATAAATATGTTCTATCAGCTTTTGCAATGGAACAAACACGCTGTCTGAATGTCTGAATGTAATCACAGGCGCTAATGCTTTTACTACAAAACACCTTTCAGTAATCATCAGTGTATTTTCCAAGAAAACAATAGTATGATTGTACCATGTTTCTGTCTTATTTATATAGTCACCATTTTTACTGAAAAAACAACAACGTAATATTATCACGGTTACCGACCCATGGAGATAGAATCACTCACAGAAATTAAATGTAAACATACTAAAGTATACATAAGAAAGCTTAGATCAATATTCCCTTATCAAAACGGGAAACAAACTGGATATTTTCTCTTAATTTCTTTTGGGATACATTGACAGTTCCGCGTGTGTTGATATACTGCTCACAGTCATCAGTAAGGAACTAAGAGATCAGTAAATGACGGATTTTATATCATCTCTTTTTATATCAAAATATCAAGGGGATTTGTAACCTTGAAAATGATTTCGTGCGAATGACGGCTGCCAAACTTGTGTTTACATATAAAGCTGAAGTTATAATATTACAGTGCTGAGTGCTGAAATACGCCGCATTTATAAGTAATATATTTTAATAACAATTTGTCAGAAGAGTAAGATCGCCTTTAGATACATATTTTCTTATTTTGATAGAAACAGTTGTGCTACACTGATGTTTTAATCAAACATCAAATGCTTCATACTACGTTAGTATAAATCCCAGCTTTACATTAAAATTCAACCCGACATATTTACTGAAAGTCTTGAGTGCTGCATTTCGGCATTTAAAAAGTGCCGGTTTTTATGTTCAAGATCTTTACATTCAATTTTACCTTTTAAAAGAATTCTCCTTAGACGGTGCTAGGAGTGTGAGTGATGTTCGACTTCTCCTTAGACGGTGCTAGGAGTGTGAGTGATGTTCGACTTCTCCTTAGACGGTGCTAGGTGTGTGAGTGATGTCCGACTTCTCCTTAGACGGTGCTAGGTGTGTGAGTGATGTTCGACTTCTCCTTAGACGGTGCTAGGAGTGTGAGTGATGTTCGACTTCTCCTTAGACGGTGCTAGGTGTTTGAGTGATGTTCGACTTCTCCTTGGACGGTGGTAGGAGTGTGAGTGATGTTCGACTTCTCCTTAGACGGTGCTAGGAGTGTGAGTGATGTCCGACTTCTCCTTAGACGGTGCTAGGTGTGTGAGTGATGTTCGACTTTTAATTATCAATATGAAAGGAAATAATCAAGCAGATTCTGCTGTCAGTTTTTCTGGTTTCGTTTTATGCTTCCGAAGATTTAAACAAAATATTACAACAAAAATATTCATTCACAAAGGTTTTCAATACTGTTTTACTTGTACAGTGTATTAAGGGTATGACTATGTGTTTTTTTTACAATTGCAAGTAAAATCTAAGCAATATAGCAGCAGCGGCGTTTTGGTTGTGGATGATGCAGACAGTAGTATCTTGATATATTACAGTATTATGCTATAATCCTATTACAGAACAATAAATGACTGCAGTTTTACAGCATAAATTGGCGGAGAGACCCTCGAGTTATACTTAATCATAACATAAAGGTCGCATTACGACAAGGTATTTATTAGTATTGCCACGAGTCTGTATTTATTTAAGAAATTCTATTTCGAAAAATAAATACTGTAGGTGCGTTGTCATTTTCTTTAACTAACATCTATCCGAAAAGAGTGTCAGTCACTGTCGAAATAAGACAAAGTAAAAGTAACAGTAGCTTAGTAATTTCCTTTACACGAAAGGAAGTTACGATGCTCTTTGATTCTGGCCATCCCGTCGGTTAGCTTTTTGCTATCTTTACTATTTGTACTTCTTCTTTAAACAAGGGCTTATACAAGATTGACAGGGCATTGTAAGAAATTACTTTAATATTAATTAATGCAGATAAGTTGAAAATCTTTAGAAGACAGTAGGTATGTTACCCATTCGTCATCTCGTTTCCCAGTTTTAAAACTATAGTTAAGACAATTTCCTCGGTGATTTGTGTAAGTTCCAAACAGTCAATTGATATTTCAACTTTTTATACTATGTTTTGGTGATTTTATAAAATTAAGGAGCTTTTGACAAAATGTACATTCTATATAATTAACTCAAAACATAATATTACTCGTAATATAAATTCTTCCCCAAAACCTTGCTAATTCGACTAATATAGGAAAAACTTGACCATTATCAAAACCGCGATCATTATATTATCGAGTATTCTTATTAGCTGACACACAATTAGCCCGTGCATTTGGTTTACCTTTTTCGGCGAACGTCGTCTAAGAACGATGCCACGTGACTTAAGTTTGCAAATCAGATTACTTGATAACGCATTACAGATAATTTATCGGAGGTCATTGATCTAGGTCTCAAGAATCCCTTACCAATAGAGGGTACCAGCCAGCAGCAATACCGAGCGTTGATTATTTAGAATCTGTTGAAAACAAATAGGTTCAATTAAAGTAGTTTGCCAATGTATAATGGAAGTAAAACGTCTTACTGCTGGAACTTGAATTATCCATACTGAAAATGCTACATAGAATTGTATAAAATGATTAGAACTGCTCTTATAATTACTTTTTTGTACATGTACATAAGTGAAAAGACGTTAATTACATAGAGCCTTTTAATAACTCATACGACACCTATACAAATTAAACATAGGCGCACGGTCGAAAATGTGCACAAAGTCTATTCATGACGAAAACGCCTCAGCTGTGTGGTATTATTATATCAAAAAGTTAAAATTTCCATCTTGTATCATTCTTGAAAGATCAATCTGGTTTTCATGCATCAACTGTCATTTCCGCTTGATAAATCAGAATTATTGTGTGCTCTGCAACACTGCGAATTAATTGACAGTTCGGCGCTAAAACAACCTCGTATTTGTTATTAATTGTGACTCACTATAGTGTCGACTTCAGTTTTACAAAGTGATCTCATAGACTGACTTAGATAAATTGCAAAAGTCTGCTAGTATAAACATCTAAACATTAAACCTGACCCCTGTTATTTAATTTTTATTGGGACAAACCTGTTACACAATTTATTGAAAGCGTCAATATTACATTAATATTTGTTGGTATACACGAGTGAACATCAAATGATAAAATTAGAACGGTTCTTTGCCTTGACTGTTTGCTCTTTCCAAAGACAAGACCTCATGTCACTCTTTCTTTATTTTGATTGATTGTGACCAGGAAAGTCTTTTTGAGAGTATGGTATAATGGTATTAATAAACATAATGTTCTAGAAGAGAATGAGATACTGTGATATTTCAATGATATGTTACCATTCTCATTTTGAAAAAAAATTCTATCGCGCATATTTACTTCCTAAAGACAAAATAACGTTTAACTATGCTTTGATTGAGATATGCTTTATTAACTGAATGGTATCATCCTATTAATTTACATAATGATGACTTAAGAAAACGTATAATGGACCACTGTTCCCCTTCTCTGATCGTTGCCAGCTATTTGCAAATAAAAGTCAATACTGGTTAGATACTCTTGAACGGTCAAATAACCTAATCACCGTATGTAACTCAAATACGTTTGAAAACATCGTCGACAACAAGCAATGCTGTATCCATGTCGTTTTGTAGATAAAAGCCTAGGGTATATAAATCTCGGGAATTAAGTAAAAAGAAAAGAGAACTGGAAGAATAATCAAATATACTTTGTTGTTTATATGACAGATTTTGTCCTAAAAGTTGATATATTGTGTTTCAGATGAATTGTATATTTTCTTTTATGTAATTATCAGAGAAGATTCACAAATTTAGCCGAGATAAAATTTTATCAAACTTTTACTAGCATTATAGAGTAAACAATGGACATTCGAAATTTATCGGTTATTGTGGTTTGTAACCTTACAAACTGATAAAACGTTTTTCAAGCAGTTTTTTTTTTGCCCCCGAAGGGAGGCATATAGTTTTTGAACCGTCTGTCAGTCTGTCATTCTGCCAGTCTGTCCGCAATTTTCGTGTCCGGTCCATATCTTTGTCATCCATGGATGGATTTTCAAATAACTTGGCATGAATGTGTACCACAGTAAGACGACGTGTCGCGCGCAAGACCCAGGTCCGTAGCTCAAAGGTCAAGGTCACACTTAGACGTTAAAGGCCATTTTTCATGATAGTGCATTCGTGTCCGATCCATATCTTTGTCATCCATGGATGGATTTTCAAATAACTTGGTATGAATGTGTACCACAGTAAGACGACGTGTCGCGCGCAAGACCTAGGTCCGTAGCTCAAAGGTCAAGGTCACACTTAGACGTTAAAGGTCATATTTCATGATAGTGCATTGATGGGCGTGCCCGGTCCATATCTTTGTCATTCATGCATGGATTTTAAAATTATTGGGCATGAATGTGTACCACAGTAAGACGACGTGTCGCGCGCAAGACCCAGGTCCGTAAGTCAAAGGTCCTAAACTCTAACGTCAGCCATAACTATTCATTCAAAATGCCATCGGGGGCATGTGACATCCTATGGAGACAGCTCTTGTTATTTCATACACTTCAACAACTCCCGCTGTTAGGAATTCCTATCTTTAGTCTATGATAGTAGGTTGACTTTTGAATTTTACGGACGTACTGGTGAACAGCTGAACTGAGATATTGCCGAAATCAAAATGTACGGCCGGAAAGGAAAGTTTTTTTTTATTTTTCAATTTTGGTAAGAAATAGACGTTGCATGGTGCCAGGTATGGGCTGTTAAATGGTTCATAAGTTATGCTCCGGACACGGACGGATTGACCTTTCAGCTCAATTTGTGAACTTGATCTTCGACCTACAGACCCGGTTCATGTGCTCTGCACATCGCATCATAACTACCTACCTACATGCCAAGTTTGAAGACAATACCTTGAATGGTTAATACGTTATGCTCCGGACCGAAATATGACGGACGGATTTGATCTTTGAGTTCAGTTAATGACATTGACCTTTGTCCTACAGAGTCGGTTCAATTTCTCTGCACATTGTCTCATTATTGCCTACCTACATGCCAAGTTTGAAGAAAATACATTGAATGGTTAATAAGTTATGCTCCGGACGCGAAATGTGACGGACGGATTCGATCTTTGAGCTCAATTTGTGACCTCGACCTTTGACTTATAGACCCGGTTCATGTGCTCTGCATATTGTCTCATCACTACCTACCTACATGCCAAGTTTGAAGACAATACCTTGAATGATTGATAAGTTATGCTCCGGACATGAAATATAACGGACAGATTTGACTTTTGAGTTCAATTTATGATCTTGATCGTTGACCTACAGAGCCGCCGCTTCAATCGCTCTGTACACCATCTCAACACCGTCTACCAAATCACCACGTTTAAAGTCAATACCTTCAATGATAATAAAGTTATGCTCCGGAGACAGACAGTCAGACGCACGCGCCATCACATAATACGTCCGGTTTTTTTCAAAACTGGCGTATAGAAACGTTTTGTCGTAATTTTGGAATATTTTTAGCAATTTCTTGGCAGTTTTAAAAGGAACATTTTTTTTCTGGTCGTCAGTCAAAAAAGGGGTCATCCTAATGCATCAACGAATTCCTAGTTTTTACCATCATCAGACACTTTACCAAACCCATAAACACGAGTATATATCGGCATTTGTTTTTTTCACAGACCAACTGAGGTTGAAGCGATCCTCTATATAAGACCGAATTTCTTCAGCACTGGCAGTTGTTTTTCAGCAACATTTGCAACAGTAGATACATGTGTATACTATTGTGTAGATATTTGATAGAGTTATTCAAACGTAAAATTCCTACAATACATAATACATTTCGAGCATCCCTCGTGATATAGATTTAACATATTTCAAAATTAAATGAGATAAGATAACCCTTTACGTAGATATATAGCCGTTTTAAGCTCCCCAGAGGCGGTTTTGCCGATGACCGTTCCAAGGCGGTTCGCCCGCTGTTCGTTTTGGCCTCATCTGTTTGCTTTGTGCATGTGTTTGTCTATGTGTGCTTGATTTGTGCACGTACACGTCCGGGAGCTGTGGGTTACACGTTTTGGAACGTGGATTTACCTGTTAGATATTCATCCTTGTTCTTAAAGCCATAATGGATAAGAACACCAGTTATAGCTGATTACATTGTACAATTTCATATAAAAGACAAAATCAAGAAAGTAACTCTTACTTCCTAAATCGAACGATAATATGTATACGTAGTTTTAGATTTACAATGCCAAACATCCAAATCAAACGGAAATAACAATAAAGGATTCCAGTTTGTCACACTAGTCTTTACACACTATCAATTTGCCAATCATGTTTACAATGATTTGCAATCAAAATGTTTACAAGGAGAGTGGTGATAGTTCTGATAGTCTTGTTCATCTGTTTGCTCTAAGGAGATTTTACTTTTCATATTTAACTCGAACTTATGATATAAGGAGATTACACTCTTCATACCTACGTTACTGGAAACATCATGCTCTAGGGAGTTTTTGCTCTTCAGCTTTATCTTGAAACATAAATACGAATTTGACTGTAATTGACACAAGGAGATTGAATTACTGACGAACAGAAAACGTAGACATGATACATTAGAAAATCAATATTTCTTTATCAAAGCGGAATAAAAACAAATGACGTATCTTCTATAAATTTCATTTAGATATGACGATGGTTCCATGTATGTTAGTATATTGTGTACAGTAAGCAATAAGTAACTAAACAGACCACTGTAACTTCTTAGAATACCCGATTTTACAAAATCTTTTCGTCTGGTAAAATTATCGGGGGAATTTATAATTTCGTAAATGATTTCCCAGATATGAAGGTTGCCAATGCTTATGTTATATACAAAACAATGAAGCTGTATAAAGTCAGGAACAAAATCACGATATAAATCTTAAAAAACTTTAATATCTAATTCCAGAAACTATTTGTGTCATGACGAAACTCATTTCTTTTTCATTTAAGTCTAGATTAGTTCAGGAACACAGGTTGAAGATACAACAAAATATACGCATCTATAAGGTTTGCAAATATATTTTTAGATGTTTTATTTTTCTAGTACTAAGTCTGTAGTTATGTTCTGAAAAAATGTCTTGAAAATAATAACACTCAATATGTAATATATAACAATATTCTGGACGGCTTAATTCATACATCTTTTACAAATATGCAAAGAAAACCAATGTTCTAAAATGGACGTAGATCTAGTCTAAAACCAAGAAAAATATTCTGAAAAATAGCCGTGATTCTAGAACGCAGCCACTTAAAGTTTAACTCTAAAACCGGTTTTGTATGACTGTGTACAAAACAAATATGTTCACAAAATAGATAAAGTAACGCATACAAACAAGGAGATAAACATATGAAGGCAAATATATGAGGTACTTTCTTGTCAACCGCACCAACTGGGAGTTAATACCGGTTCTAAATGTGAAAAAAAAAACGAACTACTAAGCAAAACAGCATATAAATAAATTTATAGAAGGTGCATCAACTAAATACAAACTACTAAGCGTTCTTTGAAACAAGATGGAACAAAAACATCGAGACAGCTCATTTACCCAGGTATTGAGAACTGTTCGCCATGAAACAGAAAAAGTTGAAACCCCACAGACCGCTGCCAACATGACAAAAATGAAAATGTCGCAGCTCGATTTGATTGAGCCTATTCTTGGACGCACAATAGACGTTGCTGTGATTACAGCATAGACAACTTTGAACTGCACAAGTCACCCAATATGTCAAAAATGAAATTTGTTCCATAGCCTGTTCATTGACCGCAGCGGAAATGCATGCTATTGTTAACGCCCTTTAGCCATGGATTGAACAAACCTAAAAATGTACACAGGCTACAAGCAACAAAAACAATTTAGAGACATCCGCAGATATGTTCATATAGCAAAGTACATGGAAACTTTAAATAAACCTTAGTGTGCAATTCCATAATCACAAGTTAAAATAATGGTCTAGCTTTAAACGAGAAAACAATGGGCACGAACCCTCCATTTGTGAAATATGAACAAGTGTTAAAAATTAGAAAATTAAGAGGGCACTTCAAAGTATCAATTAGTTGTAAAGACATGTTTTACATAAGTTTTTTTTGGGTACCGCTAAAACAACCAAAATCAAAATCTAAATATTTTGTAATCATTTTTTTCTTTTGAAATAATATTTATCAGAATTGGCGAGTTTTGTATCCGCTCCAATGGTTAATAACAGTCCACAAACCTATACAGAATAATCCCTTGCCAAAACTTTTCTGAGCCTAATCGTTAAATCAATATATTCATTTCTTCATATCTTCAAAGACTAGATGATTAATGTCTGTTGATCGGTAAAAAATATCCTAGGACTATATATTCCGAATCCTAAAGTCGTATTTAGCTACAATATTACGGTTTTAACTTAATAACGGCAAGACGTGTCTTTCACTTTTGATTATTTGGGCTGATTTTACATAAATGTCAAAATAGGCAACTTGCTTAAGACGAAATATTTAGGGTTACATTACATATCAAATGAAGTCAACGTAACAGGATGGCATAAATATTTGAATTCCTGTTTATTACGATATGAGAATACGAAATGTAAGAATCCATCTATTATCAGGCTGTTTTGTAAAAGGCTGTTTTATCCATCCAAGTCAAAATGTTGTACTTACGCGTAGGTGTAAAGAAATAATGCGATGACATAAATATTTCATCCCTTTGTCGCACATGTACAAATATGACTACTTGCAAAAATAATAACAGTATAAATGAAGTGTAGAAAAATACATGTAAACATTGAAAAACTATTGCTTTCAATGTGTAAGCAGAAGTGAATAGCTTTCTTAAATTTATTTTATTAGGATATTTGTTCGATAAAATATGTAAAACCATGTAAAAAAAACAAAACAAAGGGGATTATTATAGGGTAAAAGATTTAAAATTCAAACTATATACAATAAGACGGTTGATTTACATGTGTTAAGAATCTTCACAGATGGCTATGCATCTCTAGGTTGGTGAAATGCTAGGGATATGAGGGCAGGACAGCTTTTGTGTCACTTGCATTTGTACTTATGTAAGTCCGGATATCCATCAATCTGTCCGTCCGTCCATCCATGCCATAAATATCTCGAATGTATTTGACCTAGATCCATCAAACATCATGGGATTGCTATTCAGCATGTGGTGTTGTGCACATGGGATTTATTTAGGATTTCGTACAGTTATACCAGAGGTATGGCCTTTGCCCAAGTCAAAATATGCATAAAGGGCATAAAAGATCAAACGTGATTGGATAACTGTCATGTAATAGTACAGGATTGTTATTTACCACCAACTGGGAGTTAAGCGACAAATAATATTAAGTGAAACAGTTTGTTTTAAGAAATACCATCAAGTTATTCTAAAAAATATTATCAATTCTCAATTCATATTTCTGAAAATATAGCATAGTTAAAGTCGCGTCTCCAATTGGATTCTTGATTCCCTTTGCTATTCTTTTTTATTAAGATTGCAAATTCATGTTAGTTAGGCCGTCGGAATGTTTTGACGCTACGTTGATCTGGTCCTCGGCACCATCACAACTTGATACACAATCACAACAAAAAGAGGTTTTTGCAGAAAATATAAGATCACCATTTGAAGTGAGGCAATTTACAATTTGAGCTTGTTTTAATTATTCTTCAAGCCGTATTTTTTCATTTAAAGCAGCTACTTAGTTATATTTTGGATTGAAACTACACTATAAGAACTGGTGTTAAAACGCCGACATATTGTCATAATATTTTCATGAGAGGCGATTGTTCATCACACTTACCCATGATAAATTGAATAGATTTGCGATTAAAGCAGCTATAAAACACGATTTTTGCTTTATTTGATAATATTAGACGTAAAATGACTTATGGCGATAGAACACATAGGATGTGTGTATCTCTCGTTTTCATGCGCCTCCTTTCATTTCCGCTTTACATGTCACTTAATACTAAATCAGAATTATCGCAGTCTGTGCTCTGCAACAAGGCGCCATTAATTTTAATTTCTATCGACAAATCGGCGCTAAAATAACAGCATTTATTCTTCTCACTCCTGCCCTGTCTTAGTTTTACATGATGTTCTCATAAAGGATTAATGAAAAAAGGCGATGTAAATATAGTCAATAAACATGTAACTTTTAAAACCTGACATCCGTCAATATATTGGGATTTTCACGTAACACGTTATCGTTCTTACTCGTCAAAAGCTTCAGTAATACTATGATTCTTTAAAATTAAAAAAAGCATGTAGCTATGCGAGTTAATATATTATTATAATAATATTATATAATACTAGTATTATAATAATTATAGTAATATTATTATAACGTATCGTTCCTTTGATATCAAGTGCTTTCCAATCAAGTGTGTGTTTTTCCCAAAAGTATAATTAATTATGCCGCTCGGATTCATGGGAGGATGTGGTCAC
This sequence comes from Mercenaria mercenaria, assembly GCF_021730395.1. Classification (NCBI taxonomy): domain Eukaryota; kingdom Metazoa; phylum Mollusca; class Bivalvia; order Venerida; family Veneridae; genus Mercenaria; species Mercenaria mercenaria. Next base: position 73,735,206 of record NC_069362.1, on the reverse strand, counting down.
CTATTTGTGAAGAAAGGTGCATACATGTTTTTGTGGGTGTGTGTTCGATATCTAACAACCTCGCTATAGATTTTCAGTACTTTATTCTTTAACATAACGATATATGAATTCAGATATTGTTACGAATGAAATTTTATTGAAGTCAGTTGTGTCTTTTTCAATATAAGCATAACATATTTTACTGAATACACATGCAATATGATATATACACATGTAAATAAAATAAAAGATAATAGGTAAGGGTAGATTTCTCGGAAGCACAGAGCACCAAAAACACAGCCTCAGAGCCACTCATTTGCAAAGTAGGTCCGCAACAAAAGGAAGCTGTAATGGAAAAATATTACAGACGGGTTGCTTCAAAAATCTAACAAATTTATGCCAAATAAAGATAGATGGGGTGGAAGTGGTAAGGGGTAAAAGGAGGGGGGGGGGGGGGGGGGCAGAAGAAGTTGAAGGAGAAAGTAGAACAAGGATAAATATACAAAGGGAATGCCACGTTCCTTATTAATCACACTTACACTACAACGTAAACCACAATAGGGCAGACATTCATGTACCAAAGATGAAAACGCAACCACACCCAACTAACTAACATAGAAAAACAGACAAGTAAGATACAAGAAATGAAGTCATAATTATACTAACGCTTGGCTTGAAACCTTTGTGCTTACCATTGTAATCGGGGACTCTAAGAATCCACTGACGCAGCCAGCGAAACTACTTAAACTGCCGACGAAGCAATAAGAAATGAATTCTGAATTGAAATGAAATTTACTAGTATATGGAAATAAAAATGAAAAATAATAACCTAAAATTTTCAACCAAAAGTTAAAACAATGCCTTTGTCTGAGTATTGAACCTCAAACACCTGTGTGACATGTCGCCGCACAACCACTATGTCGTTGTGAGTAGTTAAAACAGGTAATGGTTGTAATCAAAATAAGGTAAAGCCAATCATGCTGATTTCCCTATCCGACTGACGAGTCTTTACAAATTAAACTCTCATGCGTCAATTTAAACTATATATGTTGCAGTCGACAAAAACTTTATGAACAACCTGTGCTTCTGTTCTACAAATTGATCTTAGGAATTACGAGTAATGAGGACAAAAAGAATCAGTGTAATGTAAACGAAAAAATGTTTTTTAAATAACTATTCTGATGATACCACGTACTTTATCACACGTGATGTTAAATCGATGAAATCTATCATTGGTGTATCAAATTGATAAAATAATTATTATAATACTGACGTCAAAAGTTTATTTAATTATTACGTTTCTACTGAAGGAATATTTATCAAAATTAGAGAGTTTCGGATTGGCCCGTATTGAATAAAACTGCACTTGCTTTTACAGCGAAATCCCTTGACAATCTTATCGTTTAATCAATAGATTCATATCCTCTAAACCTCTGCCAGACTGATGATTTATACCTTATTTCTGCTGATATGTTAAAATATCCATGGACTACATATTATACATCTTAGATATGCTAAAACCGTCATTTCTTGATAGCAATGGTATTATTAGAATAATGGAAAGACGTGTCATCATGATTAGATTATTCGGACTGATTCTTTTGATATGCCACTGCATGCAACTGACTTAAGAAGAAAAGCTTGTAATTTTAGGGTTATATTTCAACCGAATAATTAAATAGGATGGTGAATATTATTGATACACCTTGTCAATTACAATTATTTATTTCGAAATAATTACATTTTTTTCTTTTCTGTTAATTTGTGAGAACTAAAAAAATCAATTATTCTAACATTTTATTACAGTGCTATGACTATGCCATGTTTTCTGTCTTATACAGTTTTATATACAAATGAAAAATAACATTTTAAGTTAAAGATTCAATTGTTAATTTTCAAATACAATTAATAAACTTAATGTGTTTCACCATTTCTGAAAAAATACTGATTGTCAATATTAAAATATGATAATATTTTTTCATCGTCAGATTTTCAAATTGCATAGATCCATGAACGGTTTTAAACTCGAAGCATTTTTCTTTACTTAAAGTTTCTTTCTGTAATTTCTCGAACGCAGCGTGATGAACTCAGTAAGTGCTGATATCAGGCTTTCAAAAGATAATGGACTTTTAAAACATTGTTTCACAGTTGGTATTTTGGAAGATTTCAAGGAAAACTAATGTCAGTCGTCACGTTCGAAAAGAGCAGTTGTAATCAATGCCAATGTCTTGGAAAATGAATTTTCTCCTTTTTTTTTTTTAGATATATCAGAGATACATGTAACCAGTCATAAAATGAGATAATATTCCTGTATAAAAAAAACATCGACTGTGTACACAAATAACGAAACAATCCTTTTTACGATTAATTTCTTAATTTATAAAATTGGCATTGAATGATATTTACAGACGTTCTATTAACAGCCTTTATCATATTATGATCTACTTAAATGATATCAAATATTTGTGTTTTAGGAAAGTTCCCAAAGACTTATTTTCGATGTCTCGTTAAGGGAACATGAGTTACAGGTTATAATTAGGATTTAACCTTAACGGCCCATAACATACCGCCCAGTCTGAGATACTCTGAACTACAAAGAATCAGTAATACAAATATTAAAAACGTCTTGTATATATTACGTTAAGATTTTGTTAATTCAAAATAAACGTAATCAAAAATTCCTATGATTCTGAGCTTTGTAGAATCTAGAAATGAAAAACAAAAATCCTTGCCCAACGGACTGGCGTTTTCAGTTATGTTTTCCTTGCCGGCAAAACCAAGTTTACATACAATAGAAGGTAATGGAAACTAACGGTAAGTGCATGGTTGTATAATGACTAAAAACCAAATACATTACCAGCTGCTCTTTGTTATCTTTTAATCGGACATTCATATCTGCTAAACACTTTATTAAATGACAGTCTAACGATCTGTTATATCCGGCTAAATAAAAGACATGAAGTGAACAAATATAACGCGTTCTCTAATTTCCTGTTCATTTAGCAATATAAACGTATAGTATCAGCACATCGTCACATCTGCTATTGTAGGTACAGTATTATCAATTAAAAACGAAACATTCAAGCCGTCTGAATGAAGTCACAGAAGTAATATTAAAAAAGCTAATATCTGCAAGAAAAGATTCTTTCCAGTAATACTTTATCAATGTTAAAGGGATTAAATAAAGGAACTTCAATAATGGAACTGTCGTCGCACTTTCATTCCGTCGCTGTGTGTTCTTCAGAGATTCATCATTTGAACCGGAAAAGAAAATATTGTTTTAACTCCGACTTAGAGAGATTGAATCACGGGTTAAAATAAATCGTAAACATTGTGCAGTAATTTAAGAAAGACTGGATTAATATTTTCTTATCAAAGCGAAAAACAAACTCGTTTTATTGATATTGTCTCTTCCTTTCCTTTGGGATACAATAGTTTCGATTCTGTCTTAGTCATCAATAAGGAATTAAGATAGCTCTTCTTATTTTCTCTGAATATCGGGATTTTCTATCTCAATAGTCCTGTTCCCTTTCAATTTAAGTAAAACGTCTCTATATTGTTCTTTATTGGTCTCCTTCATTCTTATCATTTTCATATATCTTCCATCTCAATCCACGTAAAAGGTCTCTTCTGAACTGCATTTGAAAATTGTATACAATGGAATAATTTCATATGTACATTAACATGTAGTCATATAAATGCTGTAATTTACTTAATATCATAATAATGAATAACTCTGGATACTTGTTTTCATGAAACAAAAAGTGGAATAAACCTTTTTCCATCTGAGACATAAAATGATTCCTTGCGAAGGACACTGTTCTTACGTTTATACGTTATGTTTTACGGGAAACCATACCATAACAGTACAAATGATAAAACTAAATTAGAACTTTGCTGTTGTGTGTCTTTAAAACGTCAAGACATCATTTCAGTTTACGTTCACTTGTTCCCTTCGCTTTCTTTCAGTATGCTACTATAAAAAGAGTGCTACAAAGAAAGTGTTTCGTTTTCCGTTACCTGTTCTATGATATGTAAAATACGGTATGCCCTCTGGCAGAATGCCGCCTATCTTGTGTGCTTTGGAGATGAAATATCGCCCAGTACATTAATCACGCCTTTAGTATCTGGTCCTGTCAATTCCATTTTACTTAAATACTGAATTCTGCTTAGGTGTCTTGTTGAAATTATAAGAGTTGCAGGATTTAATACGTGTTATGTCTGATTAGACTAAATGAAACCAAGTGAGCTATCATTTTGTTAAGTATCTTCTTAAAAAATACTCATTCAAAAAATTGCTTTGATTACTCCTATGCACTTCTATGTATTTGTGGAAAGTATGTAATATGCGTGATATTACAATCAAACAGTAAAATCAAAGGAATACAGTACCAGCAGACATTTGGTAGTAGATTATGCTTAAACAATTTTAAGGCATCATACGTATTTGGTGTTTACAGATTTATATTGTAATTCATAACTGGAGCCGGTCGAATTAGGACAAAACAACGGCGACTTTCCGCAGACACTCGACTAAACTTCATAAACATAATTTGACCAAGACAAGATTCGAACCTACATTCACAGAAAGGGATAAATAAGCAGAGACTTTCATAACTGTGACTCACAATTATATGAGCAGTCATTTTGTATTTCCTTTACGAGCGTTTATCGGAATTCGATGATAATCACTGCTGAGATACAGACAAAGTAAATATAAAAGGATATAATTTATTTTCATCATACGTTATGAAATTGCGATCTTTGGTCCTTACCAATCCATGGATTAACCGATGGTATTAATAGAATGACAAACGTTTGAACTATTGATATACGTAGTTTACGTTGTCAGCATATTATGAGCAGCCATCTTATAGTAAAAACCAAAAACCCATTACATAATTTTGGTATTACACAAGAGTGATATAGATTTGACGTTTTAAGAATAAGAGACGTTAGTGAAATTGACTTACTCTGTAAAAGGTAAAGAAGGAAGAATTTTTTATGTTTCATCTGGAAAAAGCTTACGTATGATAAAAAGAATGTAACATTGTGTCTTCAAACATTGAATTTACGAAACCCGTTAAATAAAATTGATAAAATGCTCGACAGAGATTCTTTATATACATATACAGGTCCTGAACTGGAAACCTGCTAGTATAGGACACCATGAAATAGAACATTACCTCAGAAACAGAGGTAAAATCATTTCATGATTGGCAAAGGATGTGATCTCTTTTCTTGCATCAAACTACTGGATATGAACCTTTCTTCAACGCAGTTGAAACGTAATCCAGAATAGTATATTTGTTCGACAAAATAAGTAAAATCAAAGGCCATTGTTGTAGGGTGGAGAATTTAAAATTCAAACTAGATACAGACGGTTGATTTGCGTGTGTTAAGAATCTTCACAGAGGGCTATGCATCTCCAGGTTGGTGAAATGCTAGGGATATGAGGGCAGAGCAGGTTTGGTGTAACTTGTATTTGTACTTGTCCGTAGGTCCAGATATCCATCAATTTGTCTGTCCGCCCGTCCGTGCCATGAATATCTCGAACGTTTGACCTAGATTCATCAAACATCACGGGATTGCTATTCAGCATGTGGTGTTGTGCACATGGGATTTATTTAGGATTTCATTCATTTATATCAGAGGTATGCCCTTTGCCTAAGTCAAAAATATGCAAAAAGTGCCTAAAAGATCAAAGATAAATGACTAACAGTCATGTAACAATACAGGATTGTTATTTGCCACCAACTATGATTTGATTTGCGATTCAACTCATGCAATGTCTAATTCTCAGAATTCCGTTTATCTTTATCTTGCATTCTTTAATGATGTTTGTAGTATCCATATCCCTACACCAACCCCAGAATCTTCAAATAACTTCATTACAACATTGTTCATTCATCAAAGAATGAAATCTAAGCAATAGAGTATAACAGAACTTTGAAAAAATATTTATTTCGAAAGCAGATTATCTTGATACATTGCAGACTTATAATGTTTCTGTATTATAGAACAAAACAGGTTGACAATTTGCAATCGTTCACTTTCTAACCTACACGTAGACAGGATTATACTATACCATAAGTATAGAGGGTCGAATAAGGGTAAAACTACACCGACCCTCCTAGAGCAAGCGATTGAACCTTCTTCTTAGCTGAAATTAACGGACCAGACTAATTTCAACATACAGTTACAAGGGACACGGAATATTTAGTGAAACAATTTGTTTTAACAAATACCATCAAGTGATTCTAAAAATATTATCAATTTGCAATTCATATTTCTGAAAATATAGCATATTTGAAGCAAAGTCTCCAAAACGGATTCTTGTTTTCATTTGCCATTCCTTTTTATTAAGATTGCAAATTCATGTTAGTTAGGCCGTCGTGATGTTTGAATTAAAGTTGATCTGGTCCTCGGCACCATCAAAACTTGATACACAATCACAACAAAAAGTGGGTTTGCAGAAAATATAAGATCACCATTCAAATGTTTTATATGAAGTGAGGCAATTTACAATATGTGCTTGTTTAAATGCTTCTTCGAGCCATATTTATTCGCTTAAAAATTAAAAAAACTAGCTAGTTATTTATTTTTTGTATTGAAAATACACTATAAGACTGGTGTTAAAACGTTGATATACTGTCATAATATTTTCATGAGAGCCGATTGTTCATCACACTTACCCAAGATAAATTGAGTATATTTGCGATTTAAGCACCTTTAAAACACGATTTTGGCTTTATTTGGTAATTTTAGATGTAACATGGTTTATGGTGATGGAACACGTAGGATGTGTGTATCCCTCGTTTTCATGCGCCTCCTTTCACTTCCACTTTACATGTCTCTTAATACTAAATCAGAATTATCGCAGTCTATGCTCTGCAACAAGGCGCCATTAATTTTAATTTCTATCGACAATTCGTCGATAAAATAACAACATTTATTCTTGATCAGTTTCGCTTCTCATTACTACTGCACCCTTCCCCCCCCCCCCCCCCCCCCCCCCCCCCGCCTTAGTTTTACATGATGTTCTCATAAAGGATTAATGAAAAAGACGATGTAAATATACAGTCAATAAACATGTAAACTGTAAAACCTGACATTCGTCAATATATTGGGATTTTCACGTAACATGTGATCGTTTTTACTCGTCAAAAGCTTCAGTAATACTTTCATTCTTTCAAATTAGAGAAAGGCATGTAGCTATGCCAGTTAACATTAGACTGTAATATTATTATAACGGATCGTTCCTTTGATATTTAGTGCTTTCCTATCAAGTTTGTGTTTTTCCCAAAAGCATAATAAATTATGCTACTCGGATTCATTTGAGGATGTGGTCACCTATTTGTGAAGAAAGATACATACTTGTTATTTGTGCGTGCGTGCGTGCGTGTGTGTGTGTTCGATATCCAACAACCTCGCTATATTTTTTTCAGTATTTTATTCTTTAACATAGCTATATGTGAATTCAGATATTGTTACGATTATTGAAGTCAATTGTGTCTTTTTCCATATAAGCATAACATATTTTACTGAATACACATGCAATATGATATATACACATGTAAATTAAAAAAAGTCATAATTATGTCTAACGCTTGGCTTGAAACCTTTGTGCTTACCATTATAATCGGGGACTCTGACTCTAAGAATACACTGACGAAGCTAGCGAAACTACATAAACCGATAACGAAGCAGTAAGAACTGAATTATGCATTGAAATGAAATTTACTAGTATATGGAAATAAAAATGAAAAAGAATTTAACGAATAAAATTGTCCATGAAAACAATAGGTTCGTCTCAAACGCCTGTGTGACATGCCGCAGCACAACCACTACGCCGTTCTGAGTAGTCGTAACAGGTAATGGTTGTAATCAAAATAAGGTAAAGCCAATCATGCTGGTTTCCCTATTCGGTAGACGAGTCTATACAAATTAAACCCTCATACGTCAGTTCAAACTATAAATGTTGCAGTTGTCAAAAACCTTACGAACAACCTTCATGTTTCCCATGTGCTTTTGTTCTACAAATAGATCTTAAGAATTACGAGTAATGAGGATAAAAAGTATCAGTGTAATGTAAACGAAAATGATTATTATAATACTGGCGTCAAAAGATTATTTAATTATTGGAATATCTATCAAAATTAGAGATTTTCAGTCAAACTCCACTTACTTTTAAAGAGAAATCCCTTGACAATTTTATCGTTTAATCAATAGATCCATATTCTCTAAACCTCTCCCAGACGTTTGATTTATACTTTATATCTGTTGATAAGTTTAAATATCCGTGGACTACCTATAATACATTTAGCTACATTATTATGCTGCGAAGACCGTCATTTTTTTTTTATAGCAATGGTATTACTAGAATAATGGAAAGACGTGTCATCACGATTAGATTATTCGGACTGATTTTATTGATATGCCAGGGTATACAAAAGACTTAAGAAGAAAAAGCTTCTAATTTTATTGTAAAGTTTCAAACTGAAAAATTAGATAAGATGGTAAATATTATTGATACACCTTGTCAGTTACAGTAATTTATTTCTAATAAATACAAATGTTCTTTTCTGTTAATTTGTGATCACTAAAAAATTCGAGTATTCTAACTTTTTATTACAGTGCGATTAATATGCCATGTTCTCTGTATTTATATAGGTTGATATACAAAGGACATAATAACATTACATGTTAAAGATTTAACTGTTAGTTTGTAAACACAAGTAATAAACTTTTCTGAAAAATACTGATTGTCCATATTTGAAATACGATGATATTTTTTATCATTTTCAAGTTACAAAAATCTTTCAATGTTTATAAACTTGAAGCATTTTTATTTAAAGTTTCTCTCTGTAATTTCTCGTGCGCAGCGTGATGAACTATCTCAGTAAGTGCTGATATTTGGTTTTCAAAAGATAATGGAGTTTTAGAACATTGTCTCACAGATGGTATTTTGGAGCATTTCAAGGAAAACTAACGTTCGAAAAGAGCAGTTGTGATCAATGCCTTTTTCTTGGAAAATTAACTTTAATTTTTTTGATATATCAGAAATACATGTAACCTATCATATAATGAGATATTATTCCTGAATAAAAGAAAACATCGACTATGTACACTAATAACGAAACAATCATTTTACGACTAATTTCTTAATTCATAAATTTGGTCTTGAATGATATTTACGGACGTTCTAATAACAGCCTTTATTATATTATAATCTACTTAACATTGCTGTGGCCAAAATTTTCTGCCTTTGGAAAGTTCAGACCAAGAAGCTCGTGCAGGGATATGGTCTGATGTCGATTCATCGATTTCAGCAACCCTTCAATAAATGAGCATTGACGCGGACTCCATTAGAATTTGAAGGTAAGTTAATGTATCATTCTTGTTTGAATCCATACTATTGTTGATGTCTCGTAACGGGAACATGAGATACATGTTAACCTTAAAAAGCCATACCACATCGCCTAGTTCAGTAATTTAAATGTGAAAAAAAACGACTTGTATATAATACATAAGGATTTTGTAAATTGAAAACAAACATACACAATAATAGCTATGATTCAGAACATTGTAAAATACAGAAATGAGAAAAAGGTGATTCTGCACCATTAAACGTAGAGGCAAATTATTCCTGCACATCGGACTGGCGTTTCCGATATTATTTTACTTGCCGGTAAAACCCAGCTTACATCCCATAGCAGATGATGAAAACTAACGATAAGTGCATGATTATATAATGGATAAAAACCAAATACATTACTAGCTTCTCATCGGAAATTCATATCTGCTAAACACTTTATTAAGTGACAGTCTAACGATCTGTCGTATCCGGCTATATAAAAGGCAGGAAGTTAACCAATAGAACGCGTTCTCTAATTTCCTATTTATTTAGCACCATAAACGTGTAGTATCAGCAAAACGTTTCATCCAGCATTATCGATTAAAAACGAAACATTCAAGCCGTCTGAATGAAATCACAGAAATGACAATAAAAAAGGTAATATTTGCAAGAAAAGGTTCATTTCAGTAATAATTTATCAATCTTCATTGTATTTTCAATAAAGGAACTATCGTTGCACTGTCTTTCCGTCTCTGTTTGTTTTTCAGAGATTTCATCATTTGAATCGGATAAGAAAATATTATTTTGACTCCGACTTAGAGAGATTGAATCACGGGCTGAAATAAATCGTAAACATTGTGCAGTAATTTAAAAACGATTGGATTAATGTTTTCTTATCAAAACGAAAAACAAACTCGTTGTATTGATATTTTCTTTTCCTTTCCTTTGGGATACAATGGTTCCGATTCTGCCTTAGTCATCAATAAGGAATTAAGATTTTCTCTGAATATCGGGTTTACTAGATCTTTTCTTGTAGTGATATATATGATTTCCTATCACAATTATCCTGTTCCTTTTCAATTTAAGTGAAACGTCTCTATATTGTTCTTTATTGTTCTTCCTTCTTTTTATTTTCATCTACTTTCCATCTCAATCCCTGTAAAAGGTCTCTTCTGAACTGCAATTGAAATAATTTCATATGTACATTTACATGTAGTCTTGTAAATACTGTAATGTATTTAATATTATAATAATGAATAAATCCGGATACATGTTTTCTTGAAAAAGGTGGAATAAGCCTCCTTGCGCATGATGGCTGTTCTTTCCTTTATACGTTACGTTTTACGGGAAACCATACCGTAACAGTACAAATTGACAAAACTACGGTCTAGAACTTTGTTGTGCATCTGTCTTTGAAACGTCATGGCGTCATTTCAGTTTACGATCACTTATTCCCTTTGCTTTCTTTCAGTATGCTACTATAAAAAGAGTGCTACAATGAAAAGGTTTCGTATTCTGTTATCTGTTCTATGATATTTGAAATATGGCAGTTAATCGACTATCTTGTGTGCTCTTTGGAGATGAAATATCGCCCAGTACATTAATCTTGCCTTTGTTATCTAGTCTTGTCAATTCCATTTTATTTAAATATTGAATTCTGCTTCGGTGGCTAGTGGGTATGAGGAGTGTTGCAGGTTTTAATACTAGACTAAAGCAAACCAAGTGCTATCACTTTGTACAGCTGCCGCCAAAGTATCTTCTTAAAATAGTTACTCATTCACCAAATTGTTTTGATTATTCTTATGTACTTCTGTGTATTTGTGGAATATATTTGTGATCTTAGAATCAAACAGTAAAATTTAAGGAATACCGTAGCAGCAGACATTGGGTAGTACATTATGCTTAATTTGTTTACGGCAGCGGACGTATTTGGTATTTTCAGATTTATATTTTTATCCGGAACTAGAGACGGCCGAATTAGAACAAAATAAGACAACGGCGACTTTCCACAGGCACTCGACTGAACTCCATTAACATAATTTGACCAAGACAAGATTCGAACCTACTTTTACAGAACGGGACAAATAATCAGAGACTTTCATAACTGTGACGCACAATTATGTGAGCAGTCATTCTGTACTTCCTTTACAAACGTTTATCGGAAATCGATGATAATCACTGCTGAGATACAGACAAAGTAAACATAAAAGCAGATTATTTATTTTCATCATACGTTATGAAGTTACGATGATCTTTAGTCCTGACCAATCCATCGGTTAACTGATGATATTATAGTATGTAGTTTACGTTGTGTCAGCATATTATGAGCAGCCATCTAGATACCAATGTTTTTTTTTTCTTTTGTTTGCATATCAACTGGCGAAACGTTTTTCTATGTAGGAATAACATTTGTAACTGGGAGAATCTTTACCTATATAGGAATAACAATTATCACATAGTTAATGTCGCGGGAGTAAAATAAAGTCATTACATAATTTTGGTACTACACAAGAGTAATATAGCTTTGACGTTGATGTCGTTTTAAGTACAAGAGACATTATTTTGGTTAAATTGACTTACTCTATAAAGGTAAAGAAAGAAGTTTTTTATGTGTCTTCCAACATTGAATTTATTAAACCCGTTGAATACAATTGGTCAAATACTCGGCAGAGATTCTTGATATACATATATACCATTGAATTGAACATAACCTGACAAACAGTTGTAAAAACATCTCACGATTGGCAAAAACGCAGTTGAAACGTAATCCAGAAAACCTAGATTTTACAAACAAATCGAAACTTGTTTGAGTCTTGGATGTATGTACGATCTGTTTTGTTTAGAAATATATGGACTATCACAACAGTTACTCATACATGAATTAGTCGTTCGTAGTGGTGTTACGGCGAGTTTAAATAAAATCATGAATGTTCAAAACATTAAATGACTAGAATGCATGTAAGTCCTCTTTTCAAAAGGCGTAATTTATCTGTATCAAGTAAATCTTATCAGTAAAGTCGTTTAATTTTGCTTGAATTTATAAAACATAATGATATATATTTTAGACTTATGAGCATGTTTTTGCCGTTATGGAGTTTCCTTTCTTAAAACTATGTTATCTTACGATAAGTAGACGCCGATCGTTTGATTCATGAAATATTGAAAACGACCAATGTTCGGTGCTGATTATATGGCTAGTGTGTCTATTATGTTTTAAAAACATTCTTTTGAGTTATGAGATATTCAGCTAAGACGTGTCGAGTGAGAACATTCCCTAAGAACTTAAAACTTCTGTTATTATGATTATGAAATGTATCGTTCTATGAAAGGTGTCTGTCTTTGGTCAAATAAAATAGATATTATCTTTCTGAACTGGAAAAATAGTTTAAATTTTTTAGAGATAATATGTAAAAGGTATAGACCGAAGGTATGCATCGATATCGAAGGGCTTTGCACGGAAACGGAACAAGTTTAGTACAGCGATGCATATCGACATTAGTGATCCATAGCTGACATTGCAGAAAAATAAGTTGACTGTAATTGTGATTCTAATAATTACGTGAAACAACAAAACATTCTATTTCCGAAAGGTTAAAAGAAGTAGAACCGTTTGTTTGTCAGACATGTTCTATACAAGTGGAACGTAGTAGGTTGTGGCAAAGGTCTGAAATGTATCTTAATTTATTATTTAGTAAACAGATCAGTAACAACATTTCCGTACAGCATGATATGCATGCTGATTCTAGGAAAGTGTTTTGCCCGATAGTCCGAAAATCAACACGTTCAGTAGATTCGCCCAGAAGTACAAAGGCTTGCCAGGCCCAAGACCCACAGGTCGGAAATGAAACAAGACTTCATGTTCACTCTTCGGTTTATGGTTAGGATATGGCTAATAGTTCTTTTGGATAAGCGGACCCTTGCACTGTTGGGCCTTCGGACTATTTTTCCTCTGACCGACCATTGTCTGTAATCTCACTGTCACGTGCGAAGGTCCATACAGGCACGTCTGGTCCATACCTTCATATATTTGTCAAGTAGAACATATCAAATAGTTTTTTGTTTGTTTTAGGTTTAACGCTGTTTTTCTAACAGTATTTCAGTCATGTAACGGCGGGCAGTTAACCTAACCAGTGTTCCTGGATTCTGTACCAGTACAAACCTGTTCTCCGCAAGTAACTGCCAACTTCCCCAAATGAATTATCAGAGGTGGAGGACGAATGATTTCACAATGTCTTTTATCAAATCGTCACGGAGAACATACTCCCCGCCTAGGGATCGTACTCGCGACCCCGCGATCTGTAGACCAACGCTCTCCCTACTGAGCTATGCGGGCGAGTGCAAGATAAGATAAGATAAGATAAGATAAGACGAGACGAGACGAGACGAGACAAAAGACAAAACAAGATAAGATAAGATGGTATCATTGCAGTTAACCACACTTACTGTGGTTTTTTGTATCTTTAATTCGAAGACGTTCCTGCACGAACGTTAGTCCTCCTGCTCATATATTGTAGTCATATTCCATTCTGCTCGCATTTGTATAATTGAAATACAATATACTGATATACAGCGCCTTAAAACCCAATCCAACAATAGGTATAGACTGATCGGGCTGAATACCCAGAATGTTGGATTTGAGTTGTGCCCAGCAAAGTAATTACAGTAATTACAGTAATTATGTCAAGTTGATTTCTCAATTGACATACCACATAGTTATATGGTGAAAATTTCGTTTATATGCATATTATTTGTTTGTTTATTTGAGTCTCATCATTGTACAAATATTTACATACATACAAATATAAAAGTCATAAAAAGTACAATGCCATTCATAATATTGAATTACAAGAGACTATTAAGTTAAACATTAAAATACTCTACCACATATCCTGAAATTTCAACATGTCTTAAATAAAACAGAGAGATAAAAGAAATTATCAGCGGCTACAGAATATGAGGTGAAACTACCACTAAAAGTTAGTAAAAAAAAACACAGACTATGCATGTATTATCGTTCACCATAAACAACACTTTCTCCTCAGATTGATAGAAACTATTATCTTTCGAGTACAAATTATTTAGCTATCTCCTTAACGATACCAGTTGTATAAATTGAAGCAAAGCTATTCTCTTTTATATCATTAATGTACAGTGTGACATTCACAATAAATAAAGTTTCTTACATACTTACAGATGGCATAATTGTTTTATAAACAAATACTATTTACAACCAAATAAATATCTTTGCTCTAATTTTATATTTACAGAACAAAAATAAAAAAGGTCCAAAACTTACTTTCTGAATTTCAAAACTTTGAACATGTATTACTTTTCATGTACAAACCGAGTCAGCTTTGCGTTCTCTGCTTCAGTTGACACATTTATTATCCTGAGTCATTAATAATTGATGTAATCAATTACATAAGACTAAACATGTCTTTCCTATGAGTATAGATATTTTGCAACCATAGACACTCTGATCAGTTTCGTTTGAAACGATTTAAAATACCGCTTGAAAAAAAAACGTACTCAAGGTAAAAACATTTGAAGATTTTAGCGAATAATATTTAATTAATGCGTATCACGGATTCTCAAAGTTATATATTAATTCATGACATAGAATACAGGTAGTTAGCTATATTATAATAACTCCAGATACAAAGGATACAGTGGTCTATATTGGAGTAACGCATGTCCGTCCGTCCGACTATCGTGGCCGCTACTTAGCTTTTTATTCGCTCGGACGATATTCATTAAACTAGTGTAACTAGTTAACCTCATCAACACGACGTGCAGAGCATACAACACAGATCACTAAGTCCGCAAACCAGGTCACTAGGTCCAAGGTCAATGTCACACTTGGGGGCTAGAGTCAAACAGCAAAACTTTGCGGCCGTTCCATATCTTCTACCGCTGCCTAAGAAAATAGTCATTGAACTAACTACAATTATCTATCTCATCAAGATGGCGTGCAATGTGCATTGGTTAGGTCACAATGATCAAGGTCAAGGTTATACTTGGCGGTCAAAATCCAGTTGGCTTAACGTCTGTTTTGCCAAAATCGCTTGAAAGATTGTACTATAACTGGCATCGATATTTTACCTTTTCAAGAGGAGATGCAGAGCAGAGTATATGATTCTGTTTACTAAGCTCAAGGTGGTCAAGGTCACACATAAAAGTCAAAAATCAAATCGCTTAAAGTATGCTGTTGGCGACAGGAATGAATTTCTTAAAATAAGCATCAGTTGTTAGCTTACCCAGACGACATGCAGAAAAAATAACACGGGTCATAAGGTCCTAGGTCAAGATAACACCTAGACGTCAAAGATCAAATAGCTTAATTTCTTTTTTGCGTAATTATATCTTCTTAACCACTGAAAGGAACTTCATGAAATTAGCTTGAAGTGTTAACCTTGTAACGACAACTTACAGCGTGTACGACCCAGGTCACTAGGTCCAAATTCAAGTCAATCTTGAAAGTCAAAAGTCATGCTTTCCATGTAAAAAAAACGGCCTTTTTGGTATTATTCGCATTTAGTGATAACTCTAGTTTGTTATAAAAATGAATGCTACCTACAAATATTAGGTAAGGTTGTCGTTATGGAACAAATTAGAAACTGATAGCCTTATCAAATTAGTTTACTTCTCTTCTTGTGCTTTTTATGTGTATGACCTTATCTGGCTATTCTTGTCTCTTTTTTTTCAAAAAATGTTATTTGTCATGGGTTTCTATTATCAATTTTGAACAACATGTTGATTGTTTCCAGAGAGCAAACTTACCAAAAAACAAACGCCAATCTCACAACGAAATATAACCGAGTTGTCAAATGCTGGTACGATTTCCATCTCCTGTTACTAGAGATATTTGTTTTATTATTGACAAAGATAAATGATACATATTGTTATCTGAAGTCAGCTAACTCTTGAATGCATCTAATCGCTTCAAGTCAATATCTGCTTTTCACCTAAAACTCGTGGTAAAGTTTGTATATCCCACGTAATAAAAAATTCAACTTTACGTTTTAAGCCAAACCCCATAATACCTTTCATCAGAATGTTTATTTTCACGCTAAAAGCTTTTATTATATACATACAAATCTTCTGTCTGAAATAAAGCACGAAGTCAAAACCATGTATTTAACTCCCATCGGATACGAAAAAATATCCAAACATAAATGACGTATATGATGGTACCGCGACGTTCCAAACGTTACAAAAATCCCCGTTTCAAACGAGTTTTCTGTTTTATTTATCTAAAATCATACTCAATCTTGGTTGATATAACACTAGTAATAGGTAAAAGTATATAAAAGAGGGTTATTAAAACAGTACGTTGATGTTGAATGATGCATTTGACTACCGTGGATTTTTCTAGACCGGATCACACTCGGCGCAATCGCCTTGTGGGATCCAGGCCTTGCAAAGTCCTTTCGAGTCGGGTCAATGCACTGTGGTAATTACCATGTTTTATTATCAGTTTCTGTGTTTTCTAAACACAATGAAATTTAAGTCTATGAAATAAATTAGCAAGTGTACTTTACTGGTCACCTCTTCCCTTATGTGGCGTAGCTCTGCTGGTCTGCCGTAACAACTGAATGTAACTCTTCAAGTAAAATTATTAATCTAAATTTTCATTTTGTTTACTATGTTTTTGAAATAGGTAACATATATGTACCGAAAATATATGTATTGACAAAATATTCAATTTGTTCATAGTGATATAAGGATATCTTAAAATCTGCCATTGTTGTATAATTGGTCCATTAAACCAAAACAAGTCACATGAGATCACTGCATGGCGTTTTGACTCAGTCGAGTTCTGTACACCAAATTGTTGTCTAATGGGTGATCAATTATCAGTTTTGCCAAGATGATGTGTTATCCAATAATAATTTGTGTCACTGGGTTGCTCAAGGTTATAAATTAATATTCTTTCATCAAGGTGATTATGTATCTTATGAATTTTAAAAAAGACGATCATAAAGATAAACAATAATGGGATATATGCATTTTAGATTATATGTCACTTTCTATTTTAATATTTAATGTTCCGTAAAATAGCTAACATTAAGGTATTAGGTCACTAATAGTAATGTTTACAAAATGGCTTTTGCTTGGAATATTCTGAAAGGTAACCGTGTTTTGCACTATTTTGCATTTTTAAACAACTTCTACCGTGCCGTTTTTTATAAGTTTTGTATAACTTATGGTATCTGCTCAAGCTCAAGTAGAGACAAATTTCAAAGTGATAGCCCCTATCCAAAACGTTTGCAGAGAACTTATTTTACCATTAATTTTAATAAAAGAAACATCAAACTATTGGTAAATAATTATAAAACACAAAATAAAAATGTTAATATCATTTTTTCTATGGTGCCTCAAGTAACGGATTTAATGAGACAGAGTTCATACATCAACATTGAAAAATAAGGTCGAATGCTGTGTTTTTGTTTTGAATTTTGCTTACTCCATTTAAAAATAACCTTAGGGCAGAAGTAAAACCTACCTAAATTTCTTCCACAATATATAATCTATAAGTGAAAGCAAAATAGAAGAAATCACGTATAAGATTAATCTTTTTAAGGTTTATGGTAGGAATTGAACACTCTTCAAAAAGGAGATTCTCTATTAGTGATCTAATACCTTAAATTAGGATAAGAAGAGAAAAGAATATAATAATCAATGTTGCAGTTGTATCTTATAGAAAGATTTACAAATTGTTACAGTAACGACCATTCTAATTTTAAAATCTAGAAGTTTTGACGATACAATAAACAATACCATATTTTCTGAATCAATACGTATCCTTACAATGCTTTAATAACGAGTAGCCAATATTTTTCATAAATAAGTTTAAGTAAACGCACAATTTTATGTATTGTCTCAATACCTCTTACTCAACTGTAGGACAAAACTTTTCAGGTGTAGGACTGGGGACCATGTTTTCACCCATTTCAACCAAGTTTACAAGACATAGATGCTGTAAAGACAAATATTTTGACAAAGAGTTTTGAAAATATTGCCTCCAGAGTGATGTTTTTCAAAATGCAAGGATTCTCTACATTCTTATGCATGATAACTGAGAAATGTTGATTGTACGCCATTATAAACTGGTATCAAATCAAATAAAACACTTTGTTAAGCGATAGTGCAACGATCTGTTAGATTAGACTGTATAATCAACAGAGAGAAAGTAAACAAGTAAACAAGGAAACATTATCGCTTATGGAAGTTGGCATTCTACTGCAACATTTAGAAAAACAAGAAACAAAATAAATACATTCATCTGCTTTTCAAGCCAACGTCTTCGTCACAAAAGATTACTAACACAGTAATAAGTAACATTTTGAAGACAATTTCAAAGAAAGGCACTATACGTATGCTAGTACTGTCTTTCGGTCTAATCTCTGTGTGTTTTATAGGGAGTTCACCATTCGTACCGTATGCAAAATATTATTTTAACTGTTGCATATATATGGTTAACAGAACACTGTCAGAATTAAATCGTACACAGTAGATAGTAATAGTAGTGCAGGAAAGCGGAGATCAATTTTATACTCAAGGACATAAAAACAAAAACCAAACATACATATCACCATTCTTTTAAATACTATAACAGGACACAATTCTCTCAGGATATCTTATCTCATTTGCTAGATAATCATCAAGGGATTTTCTAAATTTTGACAAAAATGATGTCCAGGTCATAACGAATGCCAGTTCTTATGTCATACATAAAACCATATAGCTATATTATATGATTACTGTCACGGTTTAAATTTCGTGTCCAATCTGTGAAATGAAATGCGACTTAATCGCTCAGTAATAATTTTGATAATATTGATAAAATTATATTTTTGAAAAATTGAAATAGCCAATAGTTGAAATGTCTTATTTTGAAGTTATTTACATAGAAATGATTTTGATACATGGATGTCACAGTCAAACTTTTATTAAAAAAGACAAATAATATACGAAGAAAAGGCACAATATTCACACCTTCTTTGACATTTTTACTACCATAAATCAAAACTTGCTTAATATTTCGCGGAATAAATGGAAGTAAAGAAGTTCTTTGAACAAGGTTGTTTTGAAGGTTCCATGTGCACCCCGTATGAACACATCTGCGGATGTCTCTAAATTTTTTTTGTACTTTTAGCATGTGTAAATGTTGAGTTCTGCTCAACCTGGGGGCTAGAGGGCGTGGACGGTAGCATGCATTTTAACTACAATGAACAGGCTCAATCAAACCGAGCCAGCAACATTTTCGTTTTTGTTGTGTTGAGCGACCTGTGGAGTTTCCACTTTTTTCTATTTTATAGTTCCTTCCTTTACTAAATAACATTGTTCTGCTTGATAGACTGTTTTAGGAGACGTGTGTTACACTTTTGTTTTAGAACTTTTCACTTGACTGCAAACAACGGAATGCGGACTAACAGCATTGAGTTTCTCAACTGAATATTTAATTATCGCAAGGAAGAAATACTACGTGCTTTGATTTTGTTTTATTTATTGTAAGTTTT
This sequence comes from Mercenaria mercenaria, assembly GCF_021730395.1. Classification (NCBI taxonomy): domain Eukaryota; kingdom Metazoa; phylum Mollusca; class Bivalvia; order Venerida; family Veneridae; genus Mercenaria; species Mercenaria mercenaria. Next base: position 73,715,346 of record NC_069362.1, on the reverse strand, counting down.
GTTTCATTTAAAAACATGTAGCATGAAATCATTTGTACATAAGCAAGCGATAAACTAGATCAAAAATTACGCTTACCAGAGATCGCTTTCGACTAGTTCACACTTATGGAAAGATATACTTAATTGTTAATGTATAAGCTTGTTTCAGAAGTCAAGTTTGGACTCAAGTTCAGCGACCAAAGTCACATGTTAAACCAAATAATATTCCTAAAATATTATCTTAGTTGACTTCAATGCCACAATTGTAGCCATCCCGCAGGTCCGATAGTCGAACAAATTTAGTTGGCACTGGTAGTCCACCATATATAAAAGATTTTGACCTCCTGCGTGACCCCTCCAAAGTTTGGAAGATAAATTGAAAAAAAATCCTCAAGAATTATACAAAGCTAAAACTAGTCACGGTCACATTAGAACAAGATGGACAGATCTTCTATCCGAAATCAATACAAATCACTGTTGAGATAGAAACACAGTAAATAAAAAAGCAAATTATTTACTCCTTGATACATAATGAATTTACGATGCTCTTTGGTCCAACCCATCAGTTAGCTTATGATTCTGAATGAAATGACGTTTTTATATGAGAAAGGACTTATGTAACATTGCCAGAGCATTATGAGCGGCTGGAGTTTGTTTATATGTTTTACCTTTTCTTAATGGACAGCTAGGAAATTGTTCTTTTGTTAAGATAAGTTAAAGTCTGTATCATCCGTTTGTTGGTAAAACCTGACAAACACTTCCAGCATTCGTCATAGAACAAAGATAAAAAATTTAATGACATCCAGAACAAAAAAAATGGTTAATCTATCATTATTATCTGTATAATGTTGTTATATATTCATATCTCCAGTCGAAATAATTCACGTCGCTTCAGTACGACGACGGAACTCGGCTAAGAAGACAAAACGTGGTCATTATGAATATACTCGGTCAATACAGAATGAAAATCATTGTGAAAACACTGACGTTATGAAAACGCCCGGCATTGTGACAACACTCGGCCATTGTGACATTAATCTAACATTATGAAAACACTCGGTCTTGGAAACACTTGGCGTCAATTTTGGGAACACTTCTAGTATAAAATAATCTCGACCGATTTGTACACACTCACCCAGTATGAAAACACTCAGCCGTTATGAAAACACATGGCCATTGTACGTTTCGAGTTGTATGATAAGCTGAAAAACTCACACATGACGAACCTGAACAGTTTCTCTTTCCTTTTTGGTGCCTTCAGGAAAACACTATCCACATTTTGTGCTCTGATCTGACTCACACAACAGCAAAGCTATTATGAAATCTCCAAGCTATTTATATAATTATAAACATTAAGACTAAGTCAATTAAAATCAGTAATTAAATTACCTGATACTGCTGGTAGTAATTTTAAAATCATAGCTTCAAAACTTGTTTGTTTCTTAACAAATTCTTTTATCAACACTCTTTGCTGTAAACATCAATGCTTGATTCTTGATTGTGTCCATTCCGCATTCCAACTCCACTTTTATTTTTTAATGAACAAAACAGAGTTTAGTGACACAGTTTGCTTTACAAATAAATTAGTTTTGAGTCCAAAGGTATAATCAGTTTCTGATTTTTATGACTGTTAATGCACATGAAAAAGACCGTCGTGAAGTTTTGCTTTACAGCCGATCTGGTTCTAGGTACCGTCACAACTATGGAAAGGACTAAGGCCTTGCGCGTAAGAGGTGATCGTAAAGTTGTGCACCACCATTCAAGTGTTTCATATTAATAGAAACCACCTAAACCGGTTATTTTATTCTGTCTGTTTAACTGGGCAGTTTTTCAGTATTATATAAGCTGTGAATAGCAAATTGTAGAACACTGTTGTCGCTTATTTTAGGGCATACTATCTCATCTGATTCGAATCCTATTGAGAGCGCAACTTGGCCTTTGTCTCAATAATCTCTTACTCAAGAAGCAGTAAGCGAATGCAGTTTAATTAAGGGTGATTTAAAATTAGCAGATTTAATTAAACTAATTGAATTGTTCTAACATCTAACATTTATAGTGTTTATTTGAAATAAAACGCTCTGTTAATTGCCTAATATAATTGGTAAAGTATGTAGCACTCTTTTCTATGCTGATTTTGATTTGGAAGTTGTTCTTTCCATTTATTTGTAGTACTGTATTTCCCCATAAAATTCATACTTGTTAAAATTCTACAATATTGAACTATTTTTATGACGTAATTATTAATTCCTTATTACGAACCTTTCAAAATTCCTACTAACTTTAATCAATAGATTCGTATCTTCAAAACAAGAGTCTAAACTTTTAGCGAGATGATCGGCTGAATTAACCAGGGACGATAATGTTCTGTATTTCTAAGACAATTACATATTTATCTACGTAATTTTGCTTTTAGATACGTGTGATAAGACCACTATCTCATCGTAGTTGGGATGTTATTAGATTAATGGACATACTTGTCGAGATAAAATCATTCTGTGCAATTTTATTATAACAGAATATACAGCTGGCTGTTGACGGCAATGACTTGTCCATTTCGTTACATTATGATGAATGTGAATTGGATCTTTACTGTTAATTGTCTTAAGTGATCAAAATTGCTCTATTTATTTCTTCTTCAGCCATTATTTTCTTAAAGTTTTTTTTTCTGAGTATTATACGTTAACTTAAGTGGAGAGGAAGTATTTTATCATGATAACGGTACTGATTATAAGATTCTTTCACTGGTTATAGGTGCAGATGGGAATTTCCGGCCTCGAGGGTAACTGTTTAGGCGGTAACGAGGTTCCTACTGAGTTACCGCCTAAACAGTTACCCGAGAGCCGGATATTCCTATCTGCACCTATAACCAGTGACAGAATCTTTTTCTTGCATACCGATATCAAGATAAAATAATAAAAATAAAATAGTCGAACGGCTTTCTTTTTAGAACTATTTCTTATAGCAGCGTTTTTAAACAAAGCGCGGGAAATCAACGTCCGTAAACAGGAAAGACGTCATGACGTTTCAAAGATAAATAACAATGTTTAGTTCCGGTTTTTGTTTTATCAGTTCCAGCGTAACGTTATGAATTTTTGATAAAATAACGTGTTTTGAATCGAGAAATATACTATCAGGAACAAAGAGGAACTGTCAAGGTATTGGATTTTTATTCCGTTTTTCGAAATAAAATATAAATAACTACATAAATCTTCTACATATATGTAGTTCGTAATACGTCATTTAAAGCACGAGAGTCATCTTACACCCCGGGGTGTAAGATGGATTTTTTCAGCACCGGTTAAAATACCGGAAATCCCCATCTGGTATGCAAGAATAATATATCCCGACTCCTACGTTCGAATAAGCAAAGTGATCAACGAAAGAGGCGTAAAATATGTTGAAGTATTTTTTACACTATAGTAGTGCGTCACTGACCTTTAAGCTTGATTTAAAGGCGAGTTTACTTTGAAAGGCAGTCAGATATTCGGACTGGTTTGTCATATTTTGTATATTCCTTTCAAAAATAAAAAAGAAGGGAAGCTTTCGGAATCACAAAAAAAAATTTGTTCAATTCAAATCCGCTACATTTGTTATCTAAAATCCATTTTTTTTTTTAATTTGACGCATTTAGCTACAGTGTTGCTGAAAAACAAATATTATATGTTTTGCAGAGCATAATCGATCACACTAAAATATAAGTGTCAATCGAGCTAGATAGTTAACACCCAAAGCGGTTCTATCTCAAAAAGCACTGTTATTGAATAGAATATTCGATCAGTCTAAAACATATTTGACTTGAGATTTGAAATACAGGAAGACACAGGAGAATAATGAAATATACCATGTTGTTTACATGGCGGAGATTGTCTTAGATTTGATAGACTGTGTTTCATTTTGTCTAATCGAATCGAATATTGTATGTTCTTTTATCTAATTATTGTCTTATTATTGGGGATTACATTCGTAAATTCAGCCACGACGAGATTTTATTAGATTTTTATTAGTGTCGCTGAATTTTCTTGGAGTATTATATACAGTTACAGCTTGAACTTTACAAACTTTAATATGGTAAGAAAATAATGTACATAGACATTTCGAGTAAGCATTGTTTCCAAAATATGTCCATGATGGATAAAAATACTAATCATAGCTGAATTGTTTATTTCTGATTATATTTATTAACTTGAGATACAAGGACAACATTGAAGCAAATGGTAACGCATCATAGATTACTGATCTACTAATGCACAGATGCATGGTAAGATACAAAAATTGTAAGAAAGATTTAAACATTCTATTCCTACTAAATGTTTGCTTCTATATAACATGTAAAAATGTTGAGTTCTGCTCAACCCGGGGCTATTTCCACTACCGTCCATGAACAGGCTCAATCAAACCGAGCCTGCAACAGTTTCGTTTATGTAGTGTTGGGCGACCTGTGGTTTTCCACTTTTTAAAAATATTATTATCATTTTAGTAAATTCGTTATGTGGTATTACTGCTTTGTTACAACCAGATTTGTAATAATTATAACATTTCTTGTTTTTATTACAAAAGTGGTTGCAAAGGTTCAACCAGATTTGTAATAACCAGATTTGTAATAAAAATCGCAAACACTTTTTTCGAGAGATGTGTTTTCCCACGTGATATTCAAGCTTATGCAAGCGTTATTAAGCACGTGCAGGTCGAATTGAACTGTCCTGGGTCATTTAAGACTCCAAATGTTTTACCTGAATTCCTTGTTCATGGACATATTTTACTTTAGAAAATTATTACATATCTCGTTTTTATTACAAAAGTGGTTGCAAAGGTTCAACCACAGTTGTAATAACCAGATTTGTAATAAAATCGCAAACTTTTTTTTCGGGAGATGTGTTTTCCCACGTGATATTCAAGCTTATGCATGCGTTATTAAGCACGTGCAGGTCGAATTAAACTGTCCTGAGTCTTTTAAGACTCCAAATGTTTTACCTGAAATCCCTGTTCATGGACATATTTTACTTTAAAAAAATTATTACATTTCTCGTTTTTATTACAAAAGTGGTTGCAAAGGTTCAACCACATTTGTAATAACCAGATTTGTAATAAAAATCGCAAACACTTTTTTTCGAGAGATGTGTTTTCCCACGTTATATACAAGCCTATGCATGCGTTATTAAGAACGTGCAGGTCGAATTAAACTGTCATGGGTCATTAAAGACTCCAAATGTTTTACCTGAAATCCTTGTTCATGGACATATTTTACTTTAAAAAATTAATACATTTCTCGTTGTTATTACAAAAGCAGTTGCAAAGGTTCAACCATATTTGTAATAACCAGATTTGTAATAAAAATCGAAAACACATTTTCCGAGAGATGAGTTTTCCCACGTGATATTCAAGCTTATGCATACGTTATTAAGCACGTGCAGGTCGAACTAAACTGTCATGGGTCATTTAAGACTCCAAATGTTTTACCCGAAATCCTTGTTCATGGACATATTTATTTCAGAAAATTATTACATTTCTCGTTTTTATTACAAAAGTGGTTGCAAAGGTTCAACCACATTTGTAATAACCAGATTTGTAATAAAAATCGCAAACTTTTTTTTCGGGAGGTGTGTTTTCCCACGTGACATTCAAGCTTATGCATGCGTTATTAAGCACGTGCTGGTCGAACTAAACTGTCATGGGTCATTTAAGACTCCAAATGTTTTACCTGAAATCCTTGTTCATGGACATATTTTATTTCAGAAAATTATTACATATCTCGTTTTTATTACAAAAGTGGTTGCAAAGGTTTGTAATAACCAGATTTGTAATCAAAATCGCAAACTTTTTTTTTCGGGAGATGTGTTTTCCCACGTGATATTCAAGCTTATGCATAAGTTATTAAGCACGTGCAGGTCGAATTAAACTGTCATGGGTCATTTAAGACTCCAAATGTTTTACCTGAAATCCTTGTTCATGGACATATTTTATTTCAGAAAATTATAACATTTCTCGTTTTTATTACAAAAGTGGTTGCAAAGGTTCAACCACATTTGTAATAACCAGATTTGTAATAAAAATCGCAAACACTTTCTTTCGAGAGATGTGTTTTCCCACGTGATATTCAAGCTTATGCATGCGTTATTAAGCACGTGCAGGTTGAATTAAACTGTCCTGGGTCATTTAAGACTCCAAATGTTTTACCTGAAATCCTTGTTCATGGACATATTTTACTTTAGAAAATTATTACATTTCTCGTTTTTATTACAAAAGTGGTTGCAAAGGTTCAACCACATTTGTAATAACCAGATTTGTAATAAAAATCGCAAACTTTTTTTTTTTTCGAGAGATGTGTTTTCCCACGTGATATTCAAGCTTATGCATACGTTATTAAGCACGTGCAGGTCGAACTAAACTGTCATGGGTAATTTAAGACTCCAAATGTCTTACCTGAAATCCTTGTTCATGGACATATTTTATTTTAGAAAATTATTACATTTCTCGTTTTTATTACAAAAGTGGTTGCAAAGGTTCAACCACATTTGTAATAACCAGATTTGTAATAAAATCGCAAACTTTTCTTTTCGGGAGATGTGTTTTCCCACGTGATATTCAAGCTTATGCATGCGTTATTAAGCACGTGCAGGTTGAATTGAACTCTCTTGGGTCATTTAAGTACTCCAAATGTATTACCTGAAATCTCTGTATAAATATTTGTCCTAAGACACTGAACTGGCATTTTTAAAGGGTTCTAGCTTGATGGAAGATGTCGGAAAATAGTTATGAATCTTGTCCAGAAATTCTGATGTATATTTATCTTTTCAAACAAATTTTACATGCCAAAAGGCCTGTAAACAAAAGCCATTTCATATCAGCAGGTTTTAGGGGATTCTTTATGTAAGCTAATTCGTACCTATATATCACACATGCGCAAAATAATTTCTGTAGGTACTAATTCCTCAAAATTTCATAAATACCATCTACTTTTAATTCTTAATGACCCTAATCCCGTTGTAAACAGTTGTCGTCTTGGGGTATTCAAGATCATCTTTAGTGAAAGGTCGTTTTTGCATTTAGCCTATACTCTTACAGCTTACCTGACACATGGACATAGACACTAACTACAATGGCAAATATTGGACTTCAGCAGAATCATTTGATATAGGAAATAATCAAATAACAAGCTTATTAAGATTTAGCTAAATTTATTAGGTCTATATCCTTTAGACCCTTTAAAGACACATGCTCACAAATAACGCAAAATTACACAACAAGTATCGTAGTATCGTAAGCAGGCATGAAGTAAGGGACAATGCTACAAAATCAGGGTTACAACATAGCTTTTAGTATCAGTCAAGTCAGTGTCTTTGACTCTAATGACCCCAACACCTAACGTCTTCCACGATTCACGTGCTGAGTCAAAGCAGGCGTCAGATGCAAATAGTTACAGACACACATACACACGAACATTTACACACATGCACACGAACGCGCACACGCACACGCACAACCTGGCAGAATTAAATATATAAAAAGAAAAAAATCTCATAACAGAGTTGTGGGGGAAATCATTACTAGTGTAAAGTGTTATACTTAGAATTTTTAGATTAAAGTTATTGTTTATGGCATCTCTGTTACTTTGAAAGCTATTGATTTGAAACTTAAAATATTTCTTTAATATTAAAGATTACACTAGTAGAAACAATCTCCATAACCCCTAATAGAAGAGAGAGTTATGCTTCGTTTGCATCGACAACCTTTATGGTACAGTTTTATATAAAATTCAATTTATCAGTAACTTTCAAAGGTATTGACTGGAAACTGAAATTGGATCTCTACTATAACACTTTACACTAGTAATGATTTCCCCCACAACTCTGTTATGAGTTTTTTTTCTTTTTTACATATTTATACCACATTTTAAGTTAGATTTTGTTACATATTAAAGTATTGTTAAACTCTTATGTATATTTCTACCAGCCATGTTGTGCGTGTGCGTGTGCGCGTTCGTATGCGTGTGTGTAAATGTTAGTGTGTGTGTGTCTGTAACTATTTGCATCTGTCGCCTGCTTTGACTCAGCATGTGAATCGTGGAAGACGTTTGGTGTTGGGGTCATTAAAGTCAAAGACACTGACATGACTGATACTAAAGGCTATGTTGGAACCCTGATTTTGTAGCATTGTGCCTTATTTCATGCCTGCTTACGATACTACGATACTTGTTGTGTAATTTTGCGTTATTTGTGAGCATGTGTCTTTAAAGGGTCTAAAGGATATAGACCTAATAAATTTAGCTAAATCTTAATAAGCTTGTTATTTGATTATTTCCTATATCAAATGATTCTGCTGAAGTCCAATATTTGCCATTGGTGTTAGTGTCTATGTCCATGTGTCAGGTAAGCTGTAAGAGTATAGGCTTAATGCAAAAACGACCTTTCACTAAAGATGATCTTGAATACCCCAAGACGACAACTGTTTACAACGGGATTAGGGTCATTAAGAATTAAAAGTAGATGGTATTTATGAAATTTTGAGGAATTAGTACCTACAGAAATTATTTTGCGCATGTGTAATATATAGGTACGAATTAGCTTACATAAAGAATCCCCTAAAACCTGCTGATATGAAATGGCTTTTGTTTACAGGCCTTTTGGCATGTAAAATTTGTTTGAAAAGATAAATATACATCAGAATTTCTGGACCAGATTCATAACTATTTTCCGACATCTTCCATCAAGCTAGAACCTTTAAAAATGCCAGTTCAGTGTCTTAGGACAAATATTTATACAGAGATTTCAGGTAATACATTTGGAGTACTTAAATGACCCAAGAGAGTTCAATTCAACCTGCACGTGCTTAATAACGCATGCATAAGCTTGAATATCACGTGGGAAAACACATCTCCCGAAAAGAAAAGTTTGCGATTTTTATTACAAATCTGGTTATTACAAATGTGGTTAAACCTTTGCAACCACTTTTGTAATAAAAACGAGAAATGTAATAATTTTCTTAAGTAAAATATGTCCATGAACAAGGATTTCAGGTAAAACATTTGGAGTCTTAAATGACCCAGGACAGTTCAATTCGACCTGCACGTGCTTAAACACGCATGCGTTAGCTTGAATATCACGTGGAAAAACACATCTCTCGAAAAAAAAAGTTTGCGATTTTTATTACAAATCTGGTTATTACAAATGTGGTTGAACCTTTGCAACCACTTTTGTAATAAAAACGAGAAATGTTATAATTATTACAAATCTGGTTTTTATTACAAATGTGGTTGTAACACTGCTTCATCATTAAATATGCGTAAGCCGTTGGTTTCTCGCTTGTAGTAAGATGTAAATTTAAAGCAATTTTACCAGTCCATAATGTCTTGTACGCAGAGTGATGAATAGTATCATTAAGGGCAGATATTGGATTTTCAAACAGAATGGAACATGATTGAAATAATTTGCCTACTTTAAGAAAAGTTCGTTGCCATTGTCTCACAGACAACAAGGCTACAGCATATTCAAAGCAAACACTTGTTAGTAATCACATTGGAAAAAGGTAATTTCAGTAGCGCGACAGAGGAAAAATCAAGTGTGAAAAGTAATTATTTAGAGGCATAAAACGAAACCAAGCAAATTGCACATGAGATTAATGCAAAAAATCAAGAAAACGCCATGTTCCTAGCCGAAACAAAGCCCTACAGCAGTGCTAAATTGGTAAATGGCATAAACATAAAAAGCTTGTTTTACAATTAGACAGCAAGAACAAAAACAAACGAATAGATTAACACAATTAGCCACCGCAATAAAATGATTGGTTTGACAAAAACAACACTGGATAGTTTAAACCGGTTTATGATTAACAGCAGTCCCCGCTCGTACCCCTACAATGTTCAAAGTCGCAGTACTATGAAAGCGATCCCCGCTGAATCTGTTATATAATATAGCGGAGCAACAGTTCAGAGGACTATTATTGAAACATGCATCTAGGAGTCTTCAGCTTGTACTGCCAAACACAATCAAATAGCAAAGCGTAAAGGCCAATTCAAAATGGCTGAAAACCAAAATTAAATGTATCTCAAAGAAGTCAGATCATAACCTCTTTTAATGAACCGTTTTGTGTTTTACCAGATAAGCAACATCTTCATAACTGTCAGGTGTTGATATTCCTTAATGCACAATTGTCTTTAAATTACTAGAGAAATATTTAATTGTTTAATGTTCATGTAACGGTAGTCGTGCTGATGATATACTGATTACGTTAAAATGACTACACATTCTAGAAAATTGATTAATTGAGAGGTACATATCAAATAATAACTGCCTATCATAATTGGAAAAGTTTACAGAAATAAACTTGAAATGATCTCTCTTGTCATCAATGTTGTATGAATAAATGCCATTTCATGTAAAGAGATGCAAAAATATCGACTTAAGTCGATATTTTTGTTTCCTTTTTTAAGCTCTTATTTCTGGTTAACATTTTCTTTTGATGTGAAAATCCATTTGTATGCCAATGTTCATGTCGATAAGCTTTAAATGCTTAAGACTAATGAAAGATATAATAGGGTTATTATAAAAGTAGCTCGATCTTGGATGCAGTATTCGGCTTGAGTGAATTTTGCCAGACTGGACCTCACGAGGCGCGCAAGCGCCGAGTGCGATCCGTTCTTGCAAAATCCACTAGAACCGAATACAAAATCCTAGATCTATGTACTGTTGTTTAATTTATCGAAAGAAATCGTATATGTTTGTCGGCGTTAAAATAAAAATGAGTGCAGTTTTGCGTATGCTATTTATAGAATTGTGTCAAGGTATGCATATTAAATTAAAGTAGTCCGGCATGATCATACAATACAAAAGATACTATACGGATTTTTTTCTGCCTGCTCATATTTACTTGTGAACTAAAAGCTGTATTTCTGTCATATAGGTATATAATAAGGTATTCAGAATAAGCTCCATGTTTCAAATCATTTGATCTCTAGAGGTTTTGTACCCTTTCCCACAAAATTTGGTGGCACTTAGATCTGTCGTTGTCCGTATGTATGTCCGTCCTGATCTCCGATCGTCCGTTCAGATTTGTCCAGTTCCAATGTCAGAAAAGTAAATGACCCGGAGTCATTATACACGAAATTGTTTAGCAAGTTTTTTGCTGTTGTTTCCTTGAGTAAGAACAGAATTCTAGCCCTTGACTTTGATAAGATATATTTATGCACGTTTGATCTAGGGCCATGAAACGTGATCCAGAAGGTAAAATTATGCACCTGGGATTTTGTTTGAGATTGTACCTAACCAGTCTTTACTATCAACACATTTTCAAAGTGAGGGGCGGTGGGTCAGATTTTCTAATTCTAGACATGCTCTAGGGAGACTTTTCACTTCATATCTTACTGGACTGATAGCTACTACTTTGACTGTAACTGACACCGGAAGATTGAAAAACTGACGAAAATACAATACAGACACGAGACATTATTATAAGAAAAACGAAGATCAATATTTGCTTATCAAAGCGGAATAAAACCTGACGCAGTATTTTCTATAAATTCCGTTGGGATATGATGATAGTTCCATATATGTTAATATACTGTGCACTGTAATCAATAAGTAACTAAACATATCACTACTTCTTCTTCTCGGAATATCCGATTTTACAACATCTTTTCGTCTAGTAAAATTATCAAGGGATTTTATAATTCCGAAAATGATTTCCTTGATATGACGGCTGCCAATTCTTATGTTATACATAAAAGCTATGGAGCTGTATAAAGTTACGGAGAAAATCACAGTTTAAGAAACTAGTGCAACATCTAATGCTGATAGATATTAGGTGGTTGTTGTGAGGAAGCTACAAAAATATGAAAATGTAAATGCAATATTTTGGCAAATTTATCTTGTTAGCTGTTCTCTGCGTTCCGCATAAATCCAATGACTTTACGTTCGGTAAATCAGCAAATGGCAAACAGCAGATTTGTCTGTCATACTGCCCTCGTCCGTCATTGTTTTATTTGATCAAAAGAATTACGGTGGTGATAAAGCTCAAACGTAAGGTAGGTGCAACATTACAACATTCAGGTGTAAAGGACCGAATTCAAATTTTGATTGTAAAAACAACTTAAAACGCTCCCTTTTTTAATATATTCATACTTTCTTATTGCAGCAATAACTTAAAACAACTTATCTCATTAAGCATTGCTATTTCCTATAAGTGACTTTTATCCGGCATAAATGTCTATCACACTGACAATGTAGACACCGGGTAAATGTTAAAAGCAGATTATGTTTTCTTCCTCATACAAAATGAAATGGCGAAGCTCTTTGGCCTTGAATGATTCATCAGTTTTCTTTCGTCATTGAACGCAATGATACATTTTTGTGTATCGCACTATTTTACGTTACTAGGGGCGATATCAGCGGTAGGCTGATAGCGATTTAGAAAGTTCTGTTTTGTGTATGCGAGGTGCGGCACTGTATGACATTCTTGTCGTAAATAGTAAAACATACATGAACATTAAAAACAGAAATGAGAAAGAGAAAACACTGGCTTGTAACTTCAATATTTACTCAAGTATGGTTTTTGCATCGGTTTGTGCCATTAGCACCCACGTTATTCAAGAATACATTGTCTTCATTGCTACTAATTACAATTCCATTTATTTACATATCAATTAATTTATCAATATAATGAATGTATTAGGAGTATTTAATTACGTTTGCCTGGGAATCGTGTCGTTCAGAAAAGCTATACATAAGTGTAGACAAAACGGTATCGGTATCACAGTTGAACGAGTGTAGATTTAATGAACACAGATAAACTCTACAGAACACCATCAAAGCGAATAAACGAAACTCTCCCGTTTAGCTCGTACGTCGTCATGACGCATTGCACGACGTGCGACAAAACGAAACGACACGCCACACGACGCATGGAAATGCAATACACAAGACAAAATACATGCACTACAACGCGCGAAAATACGAAACGATCCGCAACAGACGTACGACAGTTCAAAACGACGCATGACACACGATACGGCAGACAACAATAGGATACGATATTGCGACATAAATGTCACGCGTCGAGTTGAATTATGGTTTAACATCCTTGAAGTTGACACATAACTTGTGACACGACTGTTTGAAACGACGCACAAAAATGCGACACGACAATTGACATTTATGTTGCGATGACGTGTCGTATTTTCGCTCTTGCGTGTTGTGAGGCAAGCCTCGTGTCGCACTGTTGTGCGTCGTGTCGCGAGTCTTATTGCATACTGTGCGTGGATATAGAAGAGAAGACTTTCGATACACCACCAGAGGCGCATCAGTGCGACACGACGCTTGTCATACGAAACGCCGGGCCACAATACGACACAACATTGTTGTGTCGAATGGTTTTCCGTCTTGTCGTATTGTCGAGCGTCATGTTGCTTGCTTTATTGTATAGTCGCGCGTCGTGCACCGACCAGAAACGGAACTGAAGACGCACAGCATGAGCTAAACATGTTTCCATTAAAATAAACCCATTCTTAATAATTTCTTTTCGACATAATATACGTTTGCAAAATGAAACGAAGCAAAGACGATATACAGTTCGTAGGAATCGTCTCAACATAATTTAATTTTTACATTAATTGCAAAAGGAAAACCTGGCTTATAAAGGTGATAAGGTATGGCTTATTTTGTCATTACTTTGTGTAGGAGAATAAAGATTTGTCTTTGTCATTCCATATGTCCGTCTTATCTTGTTTGAAACTGGCATGTAAACTATTCAGTAAAATATTTGTTAGGAGATATTGTTCCGCCGGCACTCCTGCCTAGTACCGGGAACAGTTGTTGAGTTGGGTTCTAACAAAGAGTGATGACATTGTACCTATATCTCTAGCAAAAAGGCAAAATCAGTGTTCAGTCACACATGTTTTATTCAGATATAAAGTTTTAGCAGTTCCAGGGTAAAATATTCAGTAGTTCATAAAGTATTCATAAATTCCACATAACTCCAGAAGTTACTGTTCTATGACTCTTATACAGTATGCTTATGTCAGGATAAATTACTATTTGTGGAGCCGATTTTTATGCATTCAACATAGGGGTTACTGTCTTCAGGGTGGAGGAAAGATTGACAAATGAGGAGCCGAAAATCGGGCCTTTTATAGTTTTAGCGCAGCTCCGCATACGACAACGGTACGTGACGTACGTGGAGATAGCTACTGTCCAATCGGAAACGACGTTACATAAAACGTACGGTGACACCGGAGCAACCGGAAGTAAACAATGTCGCGGAGCGAAAGACCGATATAAGCGAAGTATTTCTCGCATATCTTTCTAAATAACAGTATTCCAAGCGGATCACCGATATAGATTGATCAAGAACAGGTAGGGCTATCGATTAATACCGTGTTTTAGGTCTGACATAAAATACGCGCGCCGAAAACGTTGATGTAACTTCTGGTTCTATGCGATCAAAAATATACATGTACAAGTTTCATGTTACTAATCGTGTTTAGATCAGCTGGACGGCCTAACATTGCACCCTCCCCTAAAAGGAATTCAGTCCCTGAATTGGAGTGAAAATGAAAGTACTCAGTAAGGAAACTTTAGTAAATGAAAGCTGGTGGAGAGTCAAACTGATCAAAACTAGATTGATTAAAACATTCATGTAATCATGAAATTAAGAATGACATGCATGTTAAATCACACAAATATACAACAACATAATTATCGTTAAAGATAGCGACTGTTTTTCAAATATTTTATACAAAATCCGCGGCTAAACATTTTACTGAACTACCTTAACTTGCCCAACTATGACAACAAACAATAATACAACTGGCAAATTCAGCAACATATAAGTCTGTAATTTCTTACTATTCTTATAACTATGTTTATCAAAAGTAATAATTAAACAATAAGTAAGTATCCTATCCTCGGCCGAAAGAATAGCTTACTTTAAAACAAGGCATAAGATTAATAATTAAATTTATGGTTACAGTTTGACGCGTTACTTTTACAACTTAAATATGTCTTGCTCACTAAAACTAACACACTAAAGGTATTCTGCTTTAAAATAATCACATAAACAGATTAACAAAATTACACAGTGTAACAAAATTACACCGTATAAGAAAATTACTCTGTATAACAAAATTACACTGCACCCAATATAACATTTACTCTTATATTCCTCAGAATATTATTACTTGGTATTCTTATTTATATTCATACTAAACTCTTAAACACGGTATCCTTATCCTAAGTGCCAGGCCTACTATAAAATGATTCGTAAACTGAAACAGGAATATAAACATCCCAAAATAAAATCTCAATCACAGTGGCACATTAAAAGTACAAAAAGAGTGGGGAGACAAAAGGGCTTGCACGACCCTGGGCGCCAATATAAATAATACAATAATAATACCTGTCGGGATCCCAAAAAGTGACTGCCTATTAAAGGAGGAAACGGAGTTTTAACCCCCGGCCCACCGGCGTATGTCAAACAACACATGTAAAGGTGTGTGAAATGGCACATGTAAAGGTGTGCAAGGTACATGTAAAAGGTGTACCCGCAGGGCCTCCAATCGGACATTCTTAATCAACTTACATACCGAGAACCCTGCTAAGGCTCGTGAGCAAATAACAATAGGACAGGATTTAAGTCAGCAATAGGTGTAGGCCTAAAAGTAGTAACATCTTCTAGTTACCATAAACAAGTCTCCCATAATATTCAAATATTCTATTAGTAATAGCAGAAATAACGCATGTGCTGACAATGATTTATATACATATAAAAATGTGCAATAAACAACTGACCGTACGGAACCTTTACACATTACATATAAAGATGGCTCATGGATACCTTTAATAATATTCAACATCTATATACTGCAAAATCCCATATACATTTCTAATATAGCTATAGCAATATGATCCTAAAGTAATAGTGCACTATTAACAGAGTATGACCATTTTAGATGGTATTTAGGGTACAGTGTCAAAATAAAACAATACAGACTAATGGCTAAAAATTAAAAATCAATTAGTGATAAAGAAATAGCATTAATTAATAGGAAAAGTTATATACTGTTAGTTTAGTTTAAATAGACATTTATGTATAAACTAGACCTTATACTGGTAACACTATTTTAGCATAAAACATTAATTATAATTAAACTTCTATTTTCACAAATTTTAAGAACAGTACAACACCAATAGTAATACCAAAAATTGATTACACTACGTAATCCTATTACATAACAGTTCATCAGACAATTCTCTTCTTCTGTTCCTTAGTCGTAGTATGTCCTCCGTGGTGTGTTTTGTGTGTGGTCATCGGTCTCGACAATGCACTGGTCAATAAATAAATCCTCGTCTATGTTAGCCTCTGGATATTGGGCTATATATGAGTATTCACATGGAAATTGGGAGTTAAGTATCTGTAACTGTTCTTGGTATCCAGTAAGGGCACTGTAATTTCCGTGATCATTGCCCTTCAATAAAGGGTCTGGGAGTTCATTCCAGGAATTGTCATTTTCACATCCATCATTCGTATTTGTGGCAGTTATGGGTATCATCTGTTGTCGAAGGGTTTCAGCTTTGCATAAAGCTTCAAACCTGGTTGCGGTTATCTCAGCTTCCTTTAAAGTTTTAGGTAGCCTCTCCAATAAACGTAATGGAATGTCAGAATCACTGATAGCTTCAATGAATTTGTCTATTGCAAAAGTTTCAGTCAAGCCCATGGAAAAATTAGGATGTGCCAGTTTGGTCAATTTCATAATATCTTGAGCTAAGTCTGAGATAGACTCTCCGGGAAATTGTCTTCTGTTTCTCAGTTTGACTTTAAATATCTCTTTCTGGTTTAAGGTTCCATAGTGGTCATTCAGTTTCTTTACTAAGTTGTTATAGTCCCATTTCTCATTCTGGTCTAGATCTGGAAGAATTGATCTAGCACTTTTAGTAAGACAACTTGCTAAATAAAGTCCCTTTGTCTTTTGATCCCAGCTGTTTATTTGGCAGATTATGTTAAATGATTCAAGGAATTCTTGTAAATCTTCTTTTCCATCATAAGTAGGTGGTTTAAGAACTATATTACAGTTTGAATTTGTACTGCTTTCTTCTTCTTGGTTTACTGATTGGTAGTCATTTTCTGTCTCAGACATCGTGTTGTCTATATAGTGCATATGAGGAAGTGAAATTTGATTTGCCTCTGGTACGGCATTCTCACTAGGATATTACCTCACACTGTTCTGTTGTAACTCTTTAATACCCTGAAGGTCATGTTCTAAGACTCTTAATTGTTCATGGATTTCATAATGGTATTTTCTATGGGCTTCAATACTACTGGAAAAATCTTCTACCAAATTACCAAGTCTCTTTTCCTCTTTAATCATTACAGAAGTTTTCAGGCTTCCCCCAAGGTGCATTCCTCTTTCGCTTTCACATGATTCAATATCTGTTTCATGATTCAGGTCTGTATTTTCATATTCAAGCCGAAGATCATCACCAACAGCTTTGTTTCCAGTCTCCATTTCAGTTGTGTTACATTTCAATGTATTGGAACAAGCCATCCCTTTTGTCTATTTCAAGGTAATTGGCAGGTATTGTGATGTAGAGATTCTCTTATATTTGGTAACAGCAGTCCCCCTAACAAATGGTCCTTGGATCTAATGGAACCAGCCGATAGAATCCGTGGAGCTAAATTCTATCACCCAGGAGTGTCGACTTAAACTAGTAATAGGGTGATAGAATGGTCAATCGTTCCTTTAATGTACTATTATACTCAAGGTAGATTGTTGCTTATGGTTTCTGCGTAGCTAATGTCTTCACCGGAGCCGATTGTGGAGCTTCATTCCTCGTGGAGCCAAAATACAAATGCTGTGGAGCTATTTCTGTGTGGAGCCACTTTATGGCTATGCAGCAATATTATTGTTAGGGAACATTTTTTTTATGGAGCTACTTTAGCGTTCCGGAGCAATTCTATGGAGCAATTTGTTTCATGGAGCTATATTACGGAGCTTAGTTGATCAGATTGCTGGAACTAAATGTTGGTACATACTGGTTACTTTGTTTGTTGTGTTGATTCTCTACAGTCAGTCTTGAAATAAATATCCTGCACTTCTGACACCAGTTGTTCCGCCGGCACTCCTGCCTAGTACCGGGAACAGTTGTTGAGTTGGGTTCTAACAAAGAGTGATGACATTGTACCTATATCTCTAGCAAAAAGGCAAAATCAGTGTTCAGTCACACATGTTTTATTCAGATATAAAGTTTTAGCAGTTCCAGGGTAAAATATTCAGTAGTTCATAAAGTATTCATAAATTCCACATAACTCCAGAAGTTACTGTTCTATGACTCTTATACAGTATGCTTATGTCAGGATAAATTAATATTTGTGGAGCCGATTTTTATGCATTCAACATAGGGGTTACTGTCTTCAGGGTGGAGGAAAGATTGACAAATGAGGAGCCGAAAATCGGGCCTTTTATAGTTTTAGCGCAGCTCCGCATACGACAACGGTACGTGACGTACGTGGAGATAGCTACTGTCCAATCGGAAACGACGTTACATAAAACGTACGGTGACACCGGAGCAACCGGAAGTAAACAATGTCGCGGAGCGAAAGACCGATATAAGCGAAGTATTTCTCGCATATCTTTCTAAATAACAGTATTCCAAGCGGATCACCGATATAGATTGATCAAGAACAGGTAGGGCTATCGATTAATACCGTGTTTTAGGTCTGACATAAAATACGCGCGCCGAAAACGTTGATGTAACTTCTGGTTCTATGCGATCAAAAATATACATGTACAAGTTTCATGTTACTAATCGTGTTTAGATCAGCTGGACGGCCTAACATTATATACTCTGATAAACTTAATACAGATTATCAAGATTCCGAGATATATTTACTATTGAATAAATGACGAATCTTATAAACGCAGCAATTAATGAACTCAGTAACAAAATTCGTTTGACAAATTTGTGGATCTTGCAACGTAAAAATAAAACAAATAAGTTTTCAGAATTTCCCAACAGCAAAACCAAACTATATGCCCTTGTACAACTACAAGAAAAATATCCCGACCACTTGATGTAAATCAGTGGATCCGAGAAACTTATCAGATTGGAATTGTTACAAAAAGATAAGAAATAAAGTTAACAACATGAAACGAGATGCCAATAAAGTCTTTTTAACAATACTGAATTTACTCTAAGCGATCTAAGTTAATCTAATCAAGGACACTATTAGAATATGGTAAAGTCATTTCTTACAGAAAACTCATCAAGCTGTGGAAACGGAAAAATCCAATTTTCTTCGAAAACTCGGGGTATCTCTGCATTTCTTGATAAAGTCAAAACCTACATCAAGCTTAATTTGTCAGATTTTGAACAAAAAAGGACCAAACTTGAAACACTTTCATCGATAAAGCTAATGGATTTGTGGGAGTAAGCCACAAGCATTTTAAGAAAACTTCTCATTCAAGATGTAAGAAACTATGTATACGTACTAATAGATCCATTCAACATAGTGTATATATAAGTACAGGGAAAGATGTCAATGTCCTTATTCAAAAAGGTGATAAATCTTTTTTCTCGAAATATAGACCTGTATCTCTTAAACGTTGTGTGTAACGTATGATTTTTACATGTTCATATGACATTTTACGTGTAAATAATCTTATTTATATACTAGTATATCTATCTGATTGACATCGAAAACATTTTGTGATAAGGAAGCAACACGTAATGTTTTTGTGACACTAGCAAAGCTTTCAACAGAGTCTAGCATAACGGCCTTATTTTCAAACTAAAGTAGTTTGTAAGACAAACATTGGGACCTAGTCGCATTAGGACTGGACTAGACATTGACCTCTGGAGTGTTAAATTTGAAGTTGTTCATCACTAACGACGAATATGGACGACGGACACAGGGCGATCACATCAGCTCACATTGCGCCTATACCTGACATTTCAGTAAAGTGTAAATAGGGTAGGTTAAATATTTTTGGAGTTATGTGTATTACAAATATTTGTTTGACGGACAGAAGGACGGATGGACGGCTTTTAGAGAGACGACAAAAGGAAGATATATATCACCCCTCATTAAACAGGGGCAATAAACGGGTAAACTGTATCACCGTAATAGTAACAAATAATAAGATTGAATTATGTTGAAATGAGCCCCCTGAAATGTCAATCCGCCCCGCAGTTCACACTCCACTTCGGCTTAATTCTCAAATGTCTACTGAAAGGAAATTAAATATAACATCCTAGTTCTATATTTGGACATATAATTACATTTCTTTTCATAATAGGATGAATCTTTAAAATTTTACCAAGTTGTTTCCTAAACTGAAAGCGGTCTGCTTTGTCAATATTAGTAAAATGTTGTTTTAAAGAACACCTCACATAGCTTTTATGTTAACGTTTTATGTTACGAAGTCATGATTCATGAAGACAAAACTAAAGAAGAGAATTATGGAAGGCCAGCCTAAGGAATCTTGTTAAATTGTAGAATTGCTGTTTGAATCGACATTCTCGGTAGAAACACCTCATTAATACACATTTATGGTAGAAGTGCTGTTTGAAACGACATTTACTGTACAAATGATCTACGGTAGAAATGTGATCTTAATCGACAATAAGGTTACACATGCACGCACTATCTATCTACATTTTCGGTGGAAATGACGTACATGTATTATCGACATTTACGGGGCCATTATTCTGCCCAAGCAATGCCAAGTGCAATATAGAGATATACTTACCTGACTTACTCATACGAGGGTGATTCAATACATTCTGCTACTAATGTTCTTTCATAGAAACCGTTGAACATTACAGCATTAAAGTTTCATTTATTTAATAACGGATAGTTAATTGACATACTTGTAAAAATTGATTTTATGCAAACTAAACGCACAAGTAAAGGTTTAAAAGACATACAGCTTATTCTTAACAATGCATCCAGTCACAAATATTTAACTGTACATATTATATAGAACTAGAAAATGTCATTGATGCTGAGCACCCGCCTTATTTCCCTGCCTAAAATCAAATACTAGCAAATCTCCAAAAGTATGTTTCCTTGCAGCAAGAATACTTTGAACGCGTGATGTGATCTGCGACGAACAAAGAGAGAATCTTGAATATGATTATAAAGATATTATTATGATTACGTATCAAGGTAACAATGTTATCAGACATTAATAAAATTCGGTAGCATTTATCAGTATCAGATGAAGTTTTCTGTGCTTAAGTTACGCTTCATTCAAACAGATTAAATTTGATGTATTACAATATACAACGAATAGTTATCTTTCTAAGTTTATTTTTTTACTTCTCGATTACTTCGCAAGTTACACACAAATATGAGATTTTCTAGTACATTTAGTAGAAGTTTGCGCTTCGGAAATAGGAAACTATTTGCACTTACCACCTGCCAAATTGTTGTACTGAATATGATATACCCGGTCTTACGTTATTATAAAATTTTAGCTGATTGATGCTGTAAACTACTAAATTTAATGCCCATGAAGGCCGGCAAATAGAAATTTAACCGTCCGCCTGTTTGTCCATACATATCCTCGATTTACAATTGATAATTGAAGAATGCTCCGACGAAGGAACCTCAGGTTGATCGTGAACAATACAATGCAATGCAATGCAATGCAATACAATACAATACAATACAATACAATACAATACAATACTTTATTATATACCTATATAAATTCTGTAAAAAATCTGCTTGTATTTCACAATTAAATATGAACAGACCGACAAAAATTCCGTATTGTACCTTTTAAATTCCGTATTGTACCTTCCGTATTGTATGCTGCCGGACTATTTTCATTAATATGCATGACCCGACACATTTCTATAAAAAGCGCACATAAAAACTTAACTATGTTCCATTTAATATCGATAAACATTGAAGATTTCGTTCAAGAACAAAACAAGAATCAAAGTGGTAAAGGTATATAATAAAAGGGTCATTATAACAGTAGCTAGATCTGGGACTTTGTATTCGGCTCTCGTGCATTTTGCAAGGTCGGATCACACTCGGCGCTTGCGCGCCTCGTGAGATCTTATCTGGCAAAATCCACTCGAGCCGAATACTGCATTCCAGATCAAGCTACTGTTATAATAACCCTATTAGGTTATAACACACTAAATAGTTGTTGTTCTATATTCTATATGAAATTGACCTATTTCCAATGATCGCAGCACACATCAGGACCCATTTTAAATTTCTGTAACTTACATTTTCTTGAAGAATATTGTCAGTGCTAAATAAAAATCAAAAGAAAAGTGGGGATCATGTTTAATGCAAGAAAAATAATTTCAGTCAAACACACAAACTGCAAAATCAGCTAAAAAATGAGACCCCAAATTATACTGGTGGTGTATGATCTAAGTTTCCATGAAAAATTTTGTCATGGTGTTATTTCATGATCAAAATGCTATCTTCGTGTCAAGCATAGATCTGTCATGTGATTTTACCCAAAAAATTGCAAAGAAAATAAGGAAAATAGCTCTACACAGCGAAAAAACTGAGGACTATTTGTATCCGCCATTATGCGACTACCATTTTTTTTCGCGCCATTTTTCTATTTAGTGTCTGTATGCCTATAAGAAAAATTATTTTCTCTGACAGTGTGCCAGTTTCATTTGAAATGTACAAGAAACCCAAATGCATGAAGAAATACAAGGTTTTAGCTTGATATCAACAGTTTCCAATTTTTTATGGCATTTTCAGTACCATAAGACAAAGCGTCAGATTTTGTCAAAAATAGCTGTCGCGACATAATTTTGAAGCAGTTACCCTAAATTCAGCCTTGTTTTGCCCTGTTTTGACATTTTCTACTCTGATCTGCATGCAAATTACACATTTAAACTGTTATATATATTCACTTTTACCTCTGATGGCCAGAAAATAGCAATCAGTAGCCTATAAATATGCAGTTTTTGAAAAAATACACTCAAAACAGTGAAAATGTGATATTTTGGGGTTTTATCCTCATTTTCAACAAAATTGCAATTAATTTGTCATTTTCTATCAAAGTCTAATAAAACTAGCCCATTCCCACCATTATCTGGCCAGATTTCATTTTTTACCAATGTCATCTTATAATACTATACAATACAAAACAATACTATGCAATGCAATGCAATGCAATTCAATGCAATTCAATTCAATTCAATACAATACAATGGCAGTGCTGTAGAATACAATACAATACTATACAATGACAGTGCAGTGCAGTGCAATTCAGTGACAAGACAAGACCAAGACCTACATACATATATGCATAGATACATACTTACAAGTTTCTTATCTCAATTGATTTTGAAATCTGTTTCAAAAAGGTCTATGTCCCGGTTCCTCTGTTGTATTTCACAGGTTATCCGGTCAGGTCAAGTTTCTGCAGGATGTCATGACGTTTATATTTGAGTAGTCATTGCAAACAGAAAAACGTGGTGATTAGCTGTATTGTGGATGAATCAGTCACAATACAGGCGCTGTTTTTAGAGCTGTTTTGCATTGTTTCTTCCTTAAATAACCTTGTACGTGTGTTAACAAATATTTTATCTATATATGCTTGTTTGATTTTTGTGTATTTTATATGTCACTCTCAAAAGTTACAGAAAAGTTAAAAGTTGCCAGACAAGGCTAAGGGAATGTTTTATTGTTTGTACTAGTAGGAGTGACTTCTGATCTTATAAAATGAAGTCTTTTCGTAGCATGTGTCAGTAGTCCTCTTGTAACAACATTTATTAGTCAAGAGATTTCTAATATTTAAATCTTCTCATTTAGAGCTAGTTCTTGAAAAACGATTTTCTTAGGATACGTATACTCTGGGGACACATTTCCGTCTAATTTTGGGTAGTTGTCAACGTCAAAGATAAAGTCGTCTCTATAATCTGATTAAAGAATCATATGAGAATTCTACATCTTTGTGATCAATCATTATGATCAAATAACCTGCATATTACAGACCCTGACAGTTCTTATTGCAGTTATTCAAGGCTTAATTTATAATAAAAATAAGGTAATTTTCTTCAAGAATGCGCGCACGCTTCTAAGGTTTTTATGCCCCCGAAGGGAGGCATATTAGTTTTCAACTGTCCGTCCGTTCGTTCGTTAGTTAGTTCGTTCGTTCCTTAGTCACAAAGTTAACTTTTTGCATGAAGGCACTTTACTCGTGAACCACTGCACCCATGACCTTCAAACTTCACATGCTGATAGTACTTATTGAGTACACCATCCTTACTGACTTTGGGGTCACCAGGTCAAAGGTCAAGGTCACAGGGGCCAACGTTAACTTTCTGCATGAAGGCACTTTACTCGTGAACCACTGCATCCAGGACATTCAAACTTCACATACTGATAGTATTTACTGAGTACACCGTCCCTACTGATTTTGGGGTCACCAGGTCAAAGGTCAAGGTCACAAGGGCCAACGTTAACTTTTTGCATGAAGGCACTTTACTCGCGAACCACTGCACCCAAGACCTCCAAACTTCACATGCTGATAGTACTTTATAAGTATACCAACCCTACTTACTTTGGGATCACCAGGTCAAAGGTCAAGGTCACAGGGGCCAACGTTAACTTTTTGCATGAAGGCACTTTACTCGCGAACCACTGCACCCAAGACCTTCAAACTTCACATGCTGATAGTACTTTATGAGTATACCAACCCTACTTACTTTGGGATCACAAGATCAAAGTTCAAGGTCACAGGGGCCAACGTTAACTTTTTGCATGAAGGCACTTTACTCGCGAACCACTGCACCCAAGACCTTCAAACTTCACATGCTGAAAGTACTTATTGAGTTCACTACCTCTACTGACTTTGGAGTCACCAGGTCAAAGGTCAAGGTCACAGGGGCCAACGTTACCTTTTTGTATGAAGGCACTTTACTCGCGAACCACTGCATCCAGGACCTTCAAACTTCACATGTTGATAGTACTTATTGAGTATACCACCCCAACTGACCTTGGGGTCACCAAGTTAAAGGTCAAAGTCACAGGGGCCAACGTTAACTTTTTGCATGAAGGCACTTTACTCGCGAACCACTGCACCCAGGACCTTCAAACTTTACATGCTGATAGTACTTTATGAGTACACCAACTCTACTGACTTTGGGGTCACCAGGTCAAAGGTCAAGGTCACAGGGGCCAACGTTAACTTTTTGCCTGAAGGCACTTTACTCGCGAACCACTGCACCCAAGACCTTCAAACTTCACATGCTGATAGTACTTATTGAGTACACCACCCCTACTGACTTTGGGGTCACCAGATCAAAGGTCAAGGTGCTACGGGTGCATTTGTCACCATTAGTGACAGCTCTTGTTTAAGTATATTAAACATATAAATCTGAAAAATGAATATACTATCATTTCTTTTTACAAGTCTAGGTAAAAGTAAAAATGATTAACTTTACTAATATATTGTCTATCAAATACAGCAGATATAACTGATACGTGTGAAAATAATCAAAGCATGAGTAAACTGGAAGACGCTTTTTGTAGTTTTATTTCTCATGCGTGCCTACATGTAAGTGTAACTTTTCGACATTGGAGAATACTGCTTTCTTGTGTTCTGTGGATTTTAAACCAATAGTGGCACAGAAACAGTAATAAAAGCATCTACTATGTCGTACTATACTAAAAGAAATTGGTCAAACGGAATGCATAGCTAATACACGAACCAATTTTATGTATTACGACATTATGAGTGACTGGCTAACATTTTGTACTATCGTTCTTTTTTGTTGAGTTTTTTCTCTTTCTGTATTACCTTCAGAGAGATCGCAACACAGAGATTCGGAAAGATATATTTCTGGAACAATGCATAGACACTGTCCGAAAGCAACACAATGAATAGAAGAAAACTTTTTGCGGAAGTAGTCTTTTATTATAATCGTAAAGTTTAAGAAACTTTCACCATTCACAATGCAAACTTAGTATTTCTTAACATTAATTTGTCTTTCTTCGTTTTTGTTTTGGGGTTGTTCAAATACGATTTAAAATTATTGTTCGGCAAACTAAATATATTTCATTAATACTAGCGGTATATTCAGAAGCAGATTATTAAATTTTCGAACTAGAGGCAGGTAATAATACAGAAATCAATACCAGTAGCCAGTACAGCGGCGATTTCAACAGATCATGTGTTATTGTACAAAATATCTATTTGATTTGGTAAAGTATTTAGTTATAGTTATACAAAACATCCAGGGAAATGCTCATAATACTGCCAGATGCAGTAAATATTTGCGCGCAATTATATTTGAGCAATATCTTGAGCAACAAGTTATTTTTATTAGCCATGCTAGATCGAGTAACTGGCATCTATACAAAATCAATGTCATTTATACTTGGAATGTAGGCACAAAGTAAATACTAAACGTAGATTATGAATTTTCCTTAAACGTAATGAAATAACGACGACCTTTAGTCCTGGGTGATCCATCAGTTATCACTCATTATTGAAATAAATGACAAATGGTTGTACTACATCTTAATATATAGACTTATCTTGCGTTATTGTGACATTCAGAAGGGATTTATGATGAATATAAATATCATAATTCTCTTTTGTTAATATTTGCGATATTTTGGTATCCATATCATGCATCAGAGAACCCGTGTCATTCTCCAAAAAGGAAAACACTTATTATTCTTGAGGAACGATCTGACAATGTCCGGAGGCATAACTATAGAAACCATAAATCATAACAAGCATTAGAAAAGGAGTAATTATGAAATAATACTGAAAAAATGTCTTGAGTGTTTCATTGTCTGTTTAGGTCATGAATAATAAAGTTAATTGACTTAATGGTCATTTTGATTGGTAAGTTTTGTATCTTTTCTAAAAAATAATGTTTATGATTAGATCATTTCTATTTGCAATAAATGTTCTTTGGCCTTGTTCTTTGGTATAATTTGTATCAAATTAACCTCTGCAGAGCTGCAGCCTCTGTGCAATAAACTCATGTCAGTCTTCCCAGTCGTGTTCGCTTTATGCTATAAGCACTAAAGGCTTCCACTCTTTACAAATATTAACGAAATAAAGACGTCCCCCACAACATGTACTTCTGGAACAAATAACATTGTTCGATGACCTTACTCTAGAAACTCAGATAAAGATCAAAGTACAAATTAGGAAAGACATGTTAAAATTAGAGAAAACATTGAAAACAAAGTCATGCTTATTTCTTTGCCACTATTGTGTCATTTACAACACAGACCACTATCATTATCGTCTGGTCAATGTTTTGCTGATTCTTATTTTGGGTGAGTATTGTAAAGATGAAAGAATATTTGTCTTGGATATACGCTAAAAAGACATCAGCACTGTCAGTTACTTGTTTACCAAATAAAGTTTGAATCCATTAAAGGCAAACATGCTGTAATTAAAGTGTCCAAATTTAACTTAAATCTATATCGGTGGCTGTCCAGTTAGACCTTGAGTGACATAGGGTATGTACAAAGTATTTCAGAACCATGAAATGTCCGTCAAATACTTTGTGAGAAAATATTACAATTTCAGGCAAACGTGTAATAAGCCATTCTGATAAGTTTGCTATTCAAAGAAGTGTTTTTCTGATTTTGTTCGGTTTATTTTGGGTTATGCTGAATTTGAATACGTTTTCAATAATATTACATTTGTTCATATTTATCCACGTTTACTTAACTCCTTAACAGTATTAACCCGTGTCCTACAACAGTATGTCTCACCCAAGGTTCAAATCTATTACCACTTAAATTCGTACCATTGAGTTTATTTACCAGGAAATAAATTTACCTTTTTTTATTCTGATATGCGTTTTGTTCTCCCTTACCCCCAACTATTTTCTAGGAACAACAACAGACAGGCTTATCATTCCTTTAGATACACGCACTTTGAGAAAAGCGTTATGTATATATAATTCAATTTTTTGTATATTTGCAGTTCCCTGTCTTTTCAGAAAAATGTATGTTCATATTTCAAATAAATTAATGAAACTACTGCTGTAAATATTGTAGAATTATTTGCCACTTAGCTTCAGACTACATATGATGAAATATAATAATATTTACCTAGCATGTATATTAATGGCGTGAATTTGTAATTAAAAGAAACAATATACTGGTTAATATTGTAATAATAGAACAGAACAGAACATATGGTTTATTTAGACTTGAGCACAATACTCATCGTCATAACAACATGTATTATACATGTAAATAACAATGCATGTGTTGAGAGAGAGCGAATACATGATAATAATAATAGTAGAAATAAAGGGACCTGAGCATGTCAATAACACAATACAACAAAGTCATAAAGTAATAAAGAAACATTCATCTAATTCATAATATAATAAGTAGTTTCTGACAGATGCTTGTCCCCAATCTAGATTTGCATTAATCATGTTAATGGCTGAGAATGTATCAAATCGTTTTTGTTTAATCTGCAACTAAATGCATCTTCTTGGTAACATGAAAAGATAAAATTTGCTAATTCCTTTTTTTTTCCAAATGAAATAAGGGAGGCTAATGTTCCATTACTTATAAAAATATTAATTTCACTAATTTTGAATTACATTTCATAATTACTTGGAACGTGTGTGGTTTCAGAACATTGAAATGCAAAAGAAAATTTAATAAATGCTCTGTTTTATGTACCTACAGAAGTAATCGTGGGCGGTTTGAATAATGCATGAATAACGTACATAGAGACCCACAGACAGACTAACATTTGAAGCCTTTCTTGTGCAAACCCATCAATAATTCTGTAATATCGCGTTTCCTGTGTATAGAATTAAGCTATATTCCAGACTCTAAAGCTAATGAATGGAAAATCAGGAAGTATTGTCTGTCATTGAGTGTAGTTAATAAGTTATACTTCTATATTCAAAGCTTTTCTAATGATAAATCAGAAATTATCTAATAACAGCGTATGTAAATTGTATGCATTTACATAATCGCTTTCTCACTATTTAGTTGGTTTTCAGATATGTAAAGTACGAATAAGATGGGGATTAATAGCCAAAATCAAAGTATAGTATTTTTTTTATATTAATCTATCTATAAAGATGCTGTTTCTATTGAGAATGTGAATACTTGATCACAGGAAATCCGTGAAATACTGCCATTGACTTGAAAAATCATTCCAGTCTTGTTTAATAAGGCAACTTGTGGTCGGTAAAGACAGTTTAGTAGAGACACCAAAATGAATCAAATTATTGGCATTACCTTTCTAACGAAAACGAATTTCGGAAAAGAAACGAGACCCATATATTTAGTCAGATTTAAACATCTGACGACGGAAAAGTTAATTCAATGTATATTGTTCCCAGAAATGTTGCCTTTGCATATCAAATATGCAGATACGAAATGTCTTATCATTTGATAATTTAATGATATGTTTCATACGTGCATGTGATCATTCATGCGTCAAAACCCAATATATATGCATTAATATTTTGATACATGTAGTTCGTTACAAATACGAGTAAAATGCAACGTTGTAGTGTTCCGTTTATTATTAAGCAATAGATCAAACTCTATAGTGTTCAAGAAAAGAGCCAATCGATCAATGTAGAGTTAAAGGTGTTAGTACGGTCAATTTAAGTCCTCTTGTCGAATCTTTTTGTAGTAATACATATGTATACTTTCCGCATGTCAAAATTTCCATTTGTTTTTCAAGATTTCACAACGAGTGATATTTGAGGCTCACAGTTTATTTCGTGCAGGTTTATGACGTTTCACAGGCTTTTTCCACAGGAGCCTTGCAATGCATTATACTGTCTAACATAACAGCTCAAAGCACTTGTACACCCCTTAAGAAAATATTATTTATTATATACCTATATAAATTCTGTAAAAAAACT
Source organism: Mercenaria mercenaria (assembly GCF_021730395.1). Classification (NCBI taxonomy): domain Eukaryota; kingdom Metazoa; phylum Mollusca; class Bivalvia; order Venerida; family Veneridae; genus Mercenaria; species Mercenaria mercenaria. The sequence goes on along the minus strand of NC_069362.1, from coordinate 73,685,509 downwards.
GCTTGTATTTCACAATTAAATATGAACAGACAGACAAAAATTCCGTATTGTACCTTTTGAATTCCGTATTGTACCTTCCGTATTGTATGCTGCCGGACTATTTACATTAATATGCATTAGCCGACACTTTTCTATAAAAAGCGCACATAAAAACTTCACTATGTTCCATTTAATATCGATAAACATTGAAGATTTCGTTCAAGAACAAAACAAGAATCAAAATGGTAAAGGTATATAATAAAAGGGTCATTATAACAGTAGCTAGATCTGGGACTTTGTATTCGGCTCTCGTGGATTTTGCAAGGTCGGATCACACTCGGCGATTGCGCGCCTCGTAAGATCCGATCTGGCAAAATCCACTCGAGCCGAATACTGCATCCCAGATCAAGCTACTGTTATAATAACCCTATTTTATTCCATTCGGAAACCTGTGAAATGTTTCATCCAGCAATTAAAATGTACAGTTTTAATCAGCTGTTAAATGACCTTCACCCCAGATAGAAACAGGAAGTAAAGATGAAATCAATATCGGACTGCGGTCAGAAAATGTAAGTCTTACTAATGTCTTTGCAAGCTGAAAAAACTGTATAAAATACGACCTTCAACTAGGGAGCACATAGATTGACAAGACAGTAAATATACTAGAAAATTAAACGGAATTTATCCCAGTAACGTGCTGTTTCGTTGAATAATTAAGATTATGCTTTTCGGCAGTAGAAACAGCTATCCGTACTGGCATATGACAATATCAATTCAATCATAATGAAATATCAGAGTCTTATAAAATACAAAAATAAACACAGCTTGAAGTGCAGATTACAAGATACTGTTCTTCAAAATAAGCAAGATAGAAAGAGTTATGAGATACGACGATATCTGGTGCATCATCATTTACAATATGTTTTTATTGTAACTGCAGTTAAATCATTACAAAAATAGACGTATTAAAACTATTAGAACAAGTTGACATAACGAACGTTACTAAATATTTTTAAAAGTATATGTGTTGATAAAACTGTTTTGTTCTGGCTCACAAGCAACTGTTCTGCCGAAGTTCTAACACTAAACTTCAGATTTATTTTGTTAGTTAACGAGAATTTTGATTATCACTATTATAAGAAACTCCTGAAGTATAAATCATCCACCTCTTCCAAAATCCGAGGATGTCTCAAAAGTCGTGTTCCTCTTTGGAATTAAATATGCAAATAGAATATAAATAAGGCTTCCAATGGAAATAACCTTTTTTGGGCCTTGTATGTTACTGTAAACTTCGGTAATAGTGCGACTGTAATTGAGAGCAAATTACCCTTTCGTGTTGTCTGCCAGCGCCTGTCGAATATCAAATAGAATACTTGGAAAGCGCTTCGAAATCTGGTACAGGTCAAACTGAGCCAACTAGTAGACACTCGTTTATTTAGCGTGTCTTCCATAGTTTATGGAAGAGGCTGACGATAAAATTACACGATTTTCAGAATTAGGTTATATAAGTGTTTTGTGGACGTGTGTGTGTGTAAATGTTTAATTATATGTAACTGTACACAAATATTTCATATCTATCTTTTACGATGTCATAGTATGTGTATTTACTGAAATTAGTATATATAACATAAGATAGGAATCTGTATAAAAGTTTATGCAAGCTACCTATTTGAAGCATATTTTCAATGGAACACTTCAAAGTAAATATGCATATATGTCATACACATACTTAATACATTAATCGACGTGGACGTTAATGCGCCATTAACCCTTTGCCTGCTGGCGGCAGATGATTCTGCCTTTGCGACCAGTGCAAACCAAGATCAGCCTGCACATCCGTGCAGTCTGATCATGGTCTGCACTGTTCTCTATTCAGTCAGTAAATTTTCAGTGAAAACCCCTTTGAATAATAAGTGGTACTATCCAAATTGAAAGATGGACCAGTCCATTATAGAAATTTAGCAGGGTAAGGGTTAAACAATAATGCTAAGAGGTATTTACAACAATATTGGCATTTATGATTATCTGAAGATGAGAAAATATAAAAAAAAAACATCATACAGCAAATAACAATCACTTCAATTGTAACATTACAACGTTAAGTTTATAACATAATTTCATTTTACATCGGGGTTTATATATTAACCTTTATTTGTAATCCATGTACAGTAGGTTAGTTATGTTATAGATAACAGTATAATTGCTGGATATTGCTTTTCTTAAGAATCAAATGTCATATTCATTTAAACTGTCAAATCAAGTGCCTAGGTTTGATGTTTTCAATTTTTCTGTTTTACATCTGGTAGCGGAAGAAACGAAATACGTTTAACCATTTTTTGACAAGCAGCATTATAATAAACAATAAAATGACATAGCAAAATGTTTGCAAATATTCTTTATACACTTTGGTATCAGCCAAATCATGTATTCTACAGATACTGGATACTGTGGTACATGTGTATGTAGTAATCTTATCGTGTACATAGGTGCTAAACTGTCCACAGATCGTTGATCTCCAACGGGAAGCATGAAGGCAATAATTAATACCAGTAGACAGAAAACGTCCTGGAATCGGTGATTATTTATCGTAACAGTTTACAGATGTTAGTAGTGTACAGGTAACGGGTCGCTGGTATTTACTCTTTGTTATAACAAGCAATATTTTCCGTTTTCTTTTCATTGCTGACATACTTATCATAATAATAAAGGCATAAATATTATGGTTAATATTCTTGTAGTAAAAATCGAGAAAAAGTATATGGTCTTTGGATGGAAGATTGCTCTTTGGAATTGTTTGTGAAGAATAAATGGAGTAATTTACGTTGTATTAGTTAATGGTAAATATTTTGATTTTATATGTTAAACATTTGCGTGGTATTTCATAACACTGAATGTGGAGGTATGTCAAATAAGAAATATAAAACAAATGTAGAATATGAACGATAAATTGCGATTACTACTGCGATTACTGTTGATATTCAACGATGAGACCATATCATATCTGTAATCTTGTTTAGTGTAATGGATTGATTTTTGTATTATTTTATCATTTTTCTCCCTCTACAATACATGAAAATTCAAGCTATTTTACCTTTTATTTTATATACTATATATTCAATGAGGAATGACTAAGAATCTTCATGCACTGGGAATATGTTTTTATGATAATTAAGTCCTGCTCGTTTGTGTAATCGCAGCCCTGCATTTGTATCGAAGATAGGAGACTAGACTAATTTCTACTATGAATTGATAAATAGCGTTTCTCAACATGCAGATAATACTGATTAATTGAACTATTTAACATGTCTACAAAAACAATAAATATAGGCATAATCGCCGTGAATCAGGGTAAAACTGTAACACCAAAAATTGATATCCATTAGCAGCTGTCAAAGCTAGGCATAAGAATGGATATTACCACAAAAGTCATTTAATTGCTTTATTTTGGATTGTTTTAAGTTTGGATGAATTCCATTGCGCAAGTACAATCTATAATGCATAAAATATATGATGTTTTACATGCATATGTGTAAAATTTGTACGCTTTCATATCTATTTTAATGATCCGTAACAAAAATGATGAACATTTTCTTTTTTTTTAAAGACAAGTAAAACTGTTGTTGTTTTTTTTTTCGTCTAGAATGCAAAATAATATTCGATCATAGAAATGGCAATTCCTTAATTTTACCATATCTTGTGTTTAATATTTATCGCAAAATAATTGTTCATTTTAACGTCATATGTATATGTATATAAAACACAATAAATATATTTATACACCAATATATCAAGGAAACGGCACAGACATAAAGTACAGTCTATTTTGTATTTACAGAGACTTGGCAGATAATACCGTAACGATTGGCCTTGGTCATTGGAGTTAATAAAAGTGTCAAAGCTGTATAAATGTATTCTTGCTGGGCTTGTCAAATCTTAGACATGTTATCTATTTTTCCGCTTATTTCACAGACTGCTGGATGAAGCAAAGAGAAGAACGTGGAATTGCGTTTCATTGATTCGTAGCTTCTACAAACAAGGGATAGCTCAAAATTTTGGACAGGACTCATTGATGTGTATGATGGATCATTACATAGGTTATTGGATTATACAAATTGTGTGATGTTCTCAATTGTGGGAGAAACAACTATGCAAATAGGCTTATTGTTACCCGAAATTAAATTGTGTACTACTTCACGAGCCAGCTTTGTGTTAAGTGATTAGTTAAATAAATAATACTGCATACAAGTTTTCTTGCAAAAAAGGAGAGAAAAAAATAGTTTACGTGCAGTTGTTTTATATAGTGTAATCATGCATTGGAATAAAACTGTTTTGTTTAGAGTAATATCAACATGGAAAAATATTGGGAGTATAATTTTAGTGTTAATTTTTATGTGCACTGATTATAGTGTTGTTAATGCTGTGCCACGCCAGGACGTCGTTCTGCAAATAGTGATGCCCTATCAGTCCCTGGCTGAGAATAAATATCAATCTACACATGTTCGTACGAAGGAAAGAATCAAACATGGCCGAGAAATCGCTTACAGAAACCTACGACGGCAATTTGTGATAGATTCATGGTTAAATTTTACACAGTCAGAATCCCCCGCAGAAATTTTATCATTGTACTGTAACCAGATATTCAAAAAGCCAGTTAATACTATACTCAGTTTAAACCATGGTTCAGGGACTGAATCGTCAAACAATTATATACTGCAGCTAGCCGATCACTTAGGATACCCAGTCATCAGTTGGGACCCACATTACCCTGGAGCGTTACAGGTATGTAATAAACATTTCATTTATTTATGCACTCTTTGATTAATTGCAAATAATTTCAAATGTTTGAACTTGTGTGTTCACAACTCACAGCAGGTTGCCTTATATGGTTTAATGAATAGTTTCATTTTGATTTAAGACGCACAGAAAAGTGTGCATTTGCTACGCACATTTAACACATTGCGATAGTTTATAATATTGTGTTCATTTTCATTTTGTCTCTCACGATAGACTGTGTTAGCAACCAGCGTAAAACCAGCGGTTTCTCAACATCATCACGAAATATTACAACTTTCACCAACCTGCTTTTTAAAAATCAATTTACATTTACTAAAATCTTTCTTTTATTGCAAATTATTGTGTCTTTCAAGACTAAGCCAGTATTTTACAGCGGATTAGCAATTTAAAATCCATTACACTTATGGGAACTGTAACAAGAATTTGATTAACATCTTTCCAAATCTATTTCTATTATTTTCAGACATGCACGATTAAATTATATATTCATTACTTTGAAAATCGTGTTTTTATCTGAAGCCTGAAGCAGCCATATTTTAACAAGAAACTGTCTAATGCATTTTCAACTTGACAGACTTTAATGGGCCTTTCGTGTGCAGCTGCTATATACTAAATGTTTCATTGTAGGACTTTTGGAGAAAATGGAATCTGCATTTGGTTAAAAGGGGTTTAAGCAATATTTAAGATAAAATCATCATAAAAAGAACAAGAGATCAATATTTTATGACTTTTGTAAAAATGCAGTCTGAGCAATTTATATCCAAGCACTGTCACATAATATTCTCGTAATATAGGCTGTGCCTTAATATCTTGTGTGATTGGAATATCCCCTCTTAATGCTGTGTCACCGGCAAGATATCATAGAAAGATTGAGACCTGCCAAATATTGTAGGACAGATCATTTCATAGTTTTAGAAGCTACTACTCATACCTGAACAAGATCAGAAACCTGTGAAGTTTTTAGGTTATATGTTTGCTTAATATATATATAGCTGCTTTATTGTTATATCTTTAGACACATGAGCCATTCACTGTGAAACTAGTTTGTGACTTTTATTAAATTTAAGAAAATCTAAGCGAGCGTTTGAAGTCATTTTATAATTGTACGATATATATTAATAAATTATAACAGACGATTATGCATTGAGATATAATCTAATTGAATTACGTTGACCGACATTTGGGAATATATTCATGAAGTCTTCTGGATCTTTAGCTGTTTTAACAATTGTAATATGTGGCATAAGACTTTTCAATACATCTAAATGTTTCGTGTTATAAATAAAGTAACTGTAAACTAATAAGTGGGAACCAGCCATATTGCTTACTTTACCCGTGCTACTATGCCCCAACGATAACTTGATATTTACAAACATGACTATAAATAGATTAAAATGGAACATAGGGAATTCAGCATTTTTCTAGCATGTTACAAACTAAATATTTCCGGATTTTGTTCAAATTACAAATTAGCTCAGTGGTAAAGCATAATGTCCATGGTCAACAGATCTTTTGGCGTGTGGGTTCGAAACTCAGTATTGAGAATTAATTTTTATTTCACTTTTGCATAAAAATTAGGTTTCCTTCATGAGCTCTGTGACAATACGACAGAGAGGTATCTAAAGCCGATATGGCAGATCAGAATAGTTTATTATATATCAAAGATGATAGATTAAATGCATGCACTCAAGTCATGCAAATAATGAACATGCTATTGTGTTATATAAAGACATATATACAAATTCAAACCATCAAAGAAAGAAACAAAAGTAATGAAATAAAAATGAAAACGAATAGAAAAAAAAAACAAATCTGAAAAAAAAAACTCTTATGAAGATTCGAACCCACAAAACGACTTGCTTATATCCAATTGTTGTCTGCAGTTTACCCAACTGAGCTATGTTGCCATATACATACGAACTATTTAAAATGAAAGAAATACCAATATTTAATTGTCAAGTAAATGGGTAACCATAATGAATTATTATTTCGTCAGTTATCATGAAATAGACTCGTCCTCGCGTTTCGGCGGGAATCTCGTTATCATTGGGGATTAGTACATGCCACGACGATTCATCAAATGAACAGGTTGCGAACAATGTTGTGTGTCCGTATTATGCACGAAAATGTCGGTACTGCATCAAATAAACATTTCGAATCATCGCAGGCATTATATCAACCTATTGTATCGGAACGGTACAAGTTCTGTCTCCGTGGGATAATGGAAGCACTGACTTTTTTTGATGCGGGGGTAAATATTTTCCACGGATGCTTGTCAAAGTGCCAAGCAACAAATATTGCTTTATTTTGTTCTTGTTATAGTTACCTAGGGAACTAATTTTCTGCTAATCCTCACAATCTGTTACGCTTTAATTGTTTATTTTTTATCGAATAGATAAACACTTCGGGTGAAATAGGCAAAAAATGATTAATTGTAATTTACGAACGTGTAGAATTTCTATTCAATTGTTTATCTGTAGAAGAGATACACCGATATTGAAATGTCACGGGAACAGCTTGTGACAGCTTGTAAGTATCATGTATACAAATACAACATGTGTCAAGCACTGACAGACTTCCATGAAAATGAAATCGGAGAACATAATATTTGGGCAACGCATAAATTGATAGACTGGCTCCCGTCCCTATGTTTGTTTTTATTTACATATATCAGTTTTCTTCATTAAGAGGGAAGTAACTCCAGAAGGTTGTTTCTACATTGACATTTTTATTGCCCCTGGCTCCAAACATGTATGGTTCAGCCATCAGATAAAATTGTGCTATTTTAGAGACTTAAATTTTTCTTATAAAATGTTTCCAGTATTTATATAAAAATAACCATGCAGCCAGGGAGCCAGGCTAATAAATTGATATTGAAAGTAGATAGTAGTGTTATGCACTATAGGAAATATTGATGCGATACTTTGTTAATAAAACACAGTTATTAAAGACAAATAACGTGCTACAAGAGGTTATTAGGAAAATTACACCAAAACTGCCATGAGGGCGAAGCAATTGCCGTTTAATTAACAGCATTAATAGCATGACATGCGGCTTGCGAATAAGAGGTGGAATTGCTGTGTACGCTCTGCGCGTCTGTGCATAACTAAGTTTTCTGTTCCGCTATGGTTATTATGCAAACTTCCGGTTACTGACATGCATTATGGATTCTGTCCTGTATTTAAACACATTTCTTTTCCTTTCATCAAACATTTCAGCCTTCCTTATCGAATGATTATATGCTTCAATCTTTACTTAGTAAACGACGTGAAGAGCAAAAATATGTGAATAAAATGAAATGCATTTCCTGATAGTTATTCTGGTTATTTAACCAGCTGATTAATTACAACAAATAATTTACGCGGTCATGCATTCAAGCAGTTTGATTTTTGTTATGTTGTAGTTTCTAATTTAAAGTCTTAATTAACAGAAAAATGCTCACGAAAAAGCAGTATTTGTTTAGTGTTTAGATATAATTAGCTGTCACTCCACAGTATTACAGCATCTCTGACACATTGTGCTGAAACAGGAGTTTTCTTACAAAATTCTAACAAACGTATAATAATGAAGATAAAAACTAGATTTCTTGTACTTTAGAACTGAATGAATTTTAATCAAATATAACATTTAAAACTATCATTTTATCAGCAGTAAATAAATAGATATCCAGTAGGGAAAGCGTATCCCCCTTACATGATGTGTACATGATTGATATGTACACAAAAAAAAACGTACCAACTAAAATACAAAACAAACGCAACAATGGACATGCTTTGGGGAACGGTCAATGGCAAATCACTATCCCTGTCATGATACAAAGAAGTGATTAATCCAGATGCACCAGTATGTAATAATCAAGTTTGGAGTAAACTTAATTTAGTATGATAATTTTTACGAAGGACATACGAAAGTATTGATTTATTGATGGCAATATGCAGTTTCAATATTCTCAAGACAGTATGCGCGGAAATATTTGTAAACTTATGGGAGAAGATAAAGCGGCTCATTTACATAATTATCATCATAAACTTGTATCAGCTCTTATTTGATGCCATGCTCTAATGTTATTTCATTTAATTTGATTTAGATGCGATCATGTTTCAATACATGGCCGCAAGACATATACCTTATCTATATAAATGATAATATATTAAATTAAGGAATAAATTGAAAATATTCGAAAATATGCAAAAAATGATTGTTGCAGAATAACTACAGATGCCACTGACAGATCTAAAAAGTAGGTGTTAAAGCTGTGCTAGAATATATGTTACACAATGTTTTGACCTTTTTCAAACTTCATACAAGCGTGATCCGAATCTTTAGGATACCAATGAGTGCGCTATGACAGGCTTTGCCGGATTCAGACCTCTGACCTCTCCTGCTGCAGAATTAAGTATTTCTGTCTCCTACGGCACTGTGCGGTGGGAGACATATTGCTTTACTCCTGTCTGTCTCTGTGTGTCTCCGTCTGTCTAATTCGAACATGTTTCATCCGATCTTCACCAAATTTGAACAAAATGTGTTTGCCAATAAGTCCTCGGCCAAGGTCGATAACTAGCCATATCGGCTCAGGCACTTCGGGACTATGGCCCTTAAATTACCGATAGGCCGCTTACTCCAAAACTTACCGATAGGCCGCTTACTCCAAAATTATCAATGTTATATTTTCTGTGAGTAAACAGTATATAACTCAGATGTTTAGGCAGTTGTGGGAGACATGCGCTTTTCTCAAAAGCATCTCTTGTTATAGAAAATCCTACAATGGCCTGTTTACATCACACTTGAGTGTTTACAATATTTCTTATAGTGTTTAAAGTCAATGTGAAAAGCACCCAAAGGCAAACTGAAACATAACGCAATTCAAAACTGAGGTTTATGCTTAATAAACGTTTTATGTGTTTTCCAGATTAGAGCTTTGTGTTTTATCTAATTTTGACACAAGGTTTTTCACACAACTGTTTGTCTTCAAACGTCAGAACTTAATAAATCTAATTCAGTTTTGTCAATGGATATGTAAGAAATAAATATCTCGTCACAAGTGGTACCTAGAAAGTTTCCAGAGATAACACTGTCTGCCTGGCAAGGGTAATCAATAGCATCCCCTGATCATCATTATGCAGACATTGTTGTTTTACAGACAGTTACTGTAACAGACTATTACCACGTATGCATGAGGTATTATTTCGTTGATTGAATGTTTGACTAGCAATTTTCATCGTCAAAACAAGTTTTAAGCTCTCATTTGCTAAACGGTAATGCAAAATGTACATTTAAGTCTGCATATATATTTTTCTGACAGAAACTGCGATAACATTGTGAAAAATTCACAATTTTTTCTAGTCAAAACTAGATTCTGTTTACGCAAGACTTTTAAACCATTAATTCCATAACTTGCCTGGTGTTTTGCTTTTTGTCCATTTATATCCACGTTACGAAGTGAAATTTAAATATTGCTGTTTTGAGTGTTTTTCGTAATTATTTTTACGAACTAATTATATTGTAGAACCATGTAGAAAGAAGATATTAAACATGTACACCTGCGGAATAATTTCACGAGGGATTAGCCCGACTTTAACCGACAGTTGACATGATGTAAATTTCGTAATCGCCTTTAAAAATGTTAAAGAATGAAAAGTGGCTGGCCCAATGATGCATACAGGGCTAGCGAGTATTCAGCGGGCCCAATATTTGATTCAGAGCGTGTGAATTCCGTGGTTCTGAAACGTCTCTTATATGAAATGGTATATTAATTCATTCCGTGCATGTGCGAACACATTTGTTATGAATATAACCTAGGCGTAGCCTCGTGTATATTTTTCGTTAATCAACAGTTGAAATTGTGTGTAGAATTTCCAAAAAGGTAAACTTTCACGACTCCTGAACTGGCATCTTTCCTCGTATGAAACGGAAATCTGTGTACATAGCCGTTTTCCGCCCAGGTTCGTATTAATGACAATGATATAGCTTGAGTACGAGTAAACGTTTTGTTTGCCACCATTATAGAATATAAGCAGGAGTTCGGATGCGTAATAATTAAATCACGAGTGTGTAGCTTAGCATAAGTTATTTAATTATTGTCAGCCAAACGATTGTCTAGGTTTCAATATTTACTGGCAAACAATAGGGTCAATTTAACATTTCTTCAATCGAAAAAGGCCGATAACCAAAGATCGATTATTTTCTATTTTTGCTCACTTTGGTGTTTAATGTGTTTAATGAGTTTAATTCACCCTGAAATAGAATGCGTCTTGCAGGAAACGAAACGTTCTTCGTGATTGTATTCGTTGTTTATTGAAATTAAAGCTTGAACAAAACTCTACTGTTATATGCGTTTTAGTGTCGTGCCTTTATTTTTATAACCGCCTGCTTCCTTTGTTGAAATTACTTTTGCGGAAGAAAAGTTTTGATTTTGAAAAAAATGCTAATTTTATATGAAATATGTTTTATACTTAATTACCTCTAGTTTGGTTTAATAATTCTATACATCAGTTGCACATTTTATTTCTTCTTGTAAATATCTCCATCAGAAGTTTATAGACCTAATTTCATAAGACAGAAAGATAAAGGTTCAGAATATTTTTTTTTAAAGAACGAGATGATTAATTAAAATCCTACGAAAAGGTGTGATATAAACTTTTCATAAAAACTCTATTCAGAAAAGAAACAATCGTTGCTATTAGAAACTGTCTGTTGGAGATGGGACATAATAAATTGTTGTTAAGAACTATTTGTTGTTGATTATTGTTATATTAATATATCGGAGAGTTGCTCTGCTACAATAACTATACATAACCCGAAATGCCAAAAAGTGATACGCATGCGTAGTTTTTACTTTCTTCATTTAATAGTATCGCCTGACACTAACTTATTAACTAGAAGGAACTAAGATACATTTTTGCATATCTAGCAAGTCAATATTAAAACTATGTTCTATAAGATATTATGCATGAATTTATTCAGATGACTTTACAAGACAAGATATCTTACAATAGATATGAAATGTGATTATATCTTGTTTACGTCCGAGATTTTAGTATTTTTCATAGTACATTTAACGTTGTCAGAACAAAATACATTTACAAATTATATCTTTTTCGAAAATAAAATTATATTATGTATTTTATTTATGTATTTTCACGGGATAACTTATTTTAACTGCAGTCGTAAAACAAAACAAAAGAAATTAAACTAAGTATCCGGTATGAAGAAGTGCATAATAATCACTGCGTATCGGTTTGCGAATATTGATTCAAACCAGTCTGCACGTAAACAAAGAGAAAGCTGGTTAGTGTGGTTGGTGGGGGTGAGATAAAGTGGTGCATTAAAATAATTAGTGTAACATAATTATAATCAGAAATTATTATCTGGTTATACAGTAATGCTACACAATTTCGTTGCTTAGACCGGACACGTAATGAAATACGATAGTGAAGGTAATATGAGCCGCGCCATGAGAAAACCAACATAGTGCGTTTGCGATCAGCATGGATCCAGACCAGCCTGCGCATCCGCGCAGTCTGGTCAGGATCCATGCTGTTCGCTTTCATTTTTTTTTTTTTTTTTTTTTTGTTGGGTTTATTTTCGCACCGACACAGTTTTAGGTCATATGGCGACTTTCCAGCTTTAATGGTGGAGGAAGACCCCAGGTGCCCCTCCGTGCATATTTCATCACGAGCGGGCACCTGGGTAGAACCACCGACCTTCCGTAAGCCAGCTGGATGGCTTCCTCACGTGAAGAATTCTACGCCCCAAATGAGGTTTCGAACCCACATCGATGAGGGGCAAATGGTTTGAAGTCAACGACTCTAACCGCTCGGCCACGGAGGCCCCTGTTCGCTTTCAAAGCCTATTGCAGTTAGAGAAACCGTTAGCGACCAGCATGGATCTTGACCAGACTGTGCGGATCCATGCTGGTCGCAAACGCACTGTGTTGGTTTTCTCATGGTGCGGCTCAATTATGTTAAAAACTAGTAGTAAGATTGTACAACAGAAGAACAACTTTTTTCTTGCGAAATATCGTAGAAGTTTGAGAAGTTCCAAACGTGATATTTTCAGCATCTTAGATATAGAAAAATATTTTCATAATGATAGACATAATTGACCGGATTTAAAATTTGATTTAATGTTTAAACTGCCACTACTACAATGTTTGCGTGACATAACTATTGTCTTTAACATTATCTTACCAGTTTTATTAATCATTTGTAAACTTGTTTCAGGGTATATGGAATTATTTTACTTGAACTTACATTGATTTTCGCCGGTAAATATGTTGACTATAAAGTGCCCCACGAGAAATTGCACACTCTGCATACGATCCGACACATTATTTAGCAGGTGTTTTAGATAGTGTAAAGATTTATTCATTTGGCTGTGAGCAATTTCTTTAGACTTCCAGATGTCTGATACTTTTTTCCATTTGCGTATGTGCGTATTTGTGTTGGGTTATTAATGTACTTCACTTTAGTAATCTTGTAGTAAAGCTCGTCAAATTAAGGAAAAGTATTATTTAGACAAAGCAAGAATTATCTACGACTTCTCAGGCCAGGTATAAGCAGCTTTGTTTTACACCTGCAAAGGTGCAAATTACAAAAATATAAAAATGTACACCTTTTATCTTCTAATGAATTCATTCTAGAGCATTAATATGAAAGGAAAATTTGAAAAGTGTTTTGTTCACCAACATAGCCACCTTAATTATGAAAGATAAACTAATCAAAAGTCTCATAAACGCATGAATCACTATTATAAATAATTAATTATTACAAATTAATTTCACTCACTAGGGATGTCGCATTTAATAACGTTTTCCAAAATTAACGAGAAAATACAGATCAATAGTAAATAAACCATGATGCAGATAGAGCCACCAACACCTGTGTCGGATAGACTAAATCAAAGTTACAATTAAGCCGCAATATCACATGATTGCAATTAAATGAATGTAGGTTGGAAGCTTAACGTACGTAGTTATGGAACGCAGGTGTTTGCTTAAGGTGGAATGCGCCCCAAATTTTTTTTCCGAATTTCGTCCTGGAATTTATACTATACAAAATTCAGGATATATGCGATTAGGTTCCGATTTTACTTTGTCGCCATATTGTTCGAGTTTTTTGCTATTGTGTCACAAACATGGCCCCTGACGTCACTTTTCGTGCAACGCCCAGTTCCGAATGCTCTCGGCATTTTTCCTTTCCTGCGTTCTGAATGTCATAAAAATGAAAAATACAAACTAATTATCACTTTGCGTACAGAAAATGCTACTCAATGGTACAAAAATCAGCGAAATAAGATTGATGCTTAAAACGTCAAAGACGATATTGTGACGTCAGAACGAAAAAACTCATATCAAGTTTAGCTATAAATTTTGCCTTAAAATCCAGTTTACAAAAAATCGGCTCGATAAAAAAATGTATAACTTTGGTATGTTGTTTCACAGTATGTGGTCGTCTAACAGACACATAAATACTTAGGGGTCACCGACTTCTATTTTTCGCAATATAATATAACTTTACCCCCACCCCCACATGGTTTTAGGCTATATCACGTTAGAGTTAAAAAGAATGCGTTTTCAACTTGCACAACTTACGTTCGTGTTAAAAACGAGATGTATTTATTATAAGAAATGTTCACGATATATTCGATCTGAAGTGCAGAAGAAAAGAAAACAACTTTGAAAAAAAATGTATATACTTTATACTTTTTGTCCGTAAGTATTGACCGGGCACTCATTAATCTTCGCTGATATTTTCGAGCGTTTTCGTTACTTTACGCAATATTGTATCCTTAAAAGATCTATTAGTACACAAATAACCTTTATAGTTAACCGTCTGACTTCCACGCACGTTACCATGGGTAAACACTTCTGACAAAATGTATGTTTTATACTATTGTCCGTAAGTATTGACCTGGCACTCATTAATCTTCACTAATATTTTCGGGCGCTTTCGTTACTTTACGCAATATTGTATCCTGAAAAGATCTATTATTACAAAAAATAACCTTTATGATTAACTGTCTGACTTCCATGCACGTTACCGCGGGTTCAAAATTACCTCAGACCATTTTTGTATATTCAATGTACAAAATGTAATATAGTGTTATCGTTATTGCTTGTATTCTTACATATCTTTGCGACAATATTCACGCATTTTAATTTGTTTTCACTTGTAGTATCAATTTTCGGGAGTAATTTGTCTTTTTATCTAAGATACCTTTACTCGACACATTCTACAAAATATAGTGAACACAAGTGTATTTCTTTCAATAAATGAACCATAAAATTTGATCAGATAAGTTTTAATTTTCCGGCCTGTAAAATTTGGAGATGAAATTTGAAAAATAGATTATCAGACTGAGAAGTCGAACCCACAACCCCGAGATTGATGGATAATCGGTTTGTCCCCGCAGCTACTTAAACATGCGATATTTTGTTTATCATCAAGAAATATTTATGCTATTTAGGTCTGGGCATGGAGAATCAAATTACGGAAATGTACGGAATATTCATGAGTGCCAGGTCAATACTTACGGACAATATCCACTATTTACTATCCATTGTTTATTTCCTATTGATGTTTTCAAAATGCAAATTCAAGGGTTGAAGAATAGTTTAACGTTCACACAGTCTCTTGCAAATGCTAACTTAGCTTTGTAAAAAAGCTTGTATGTGGTCCGTTGTCGATTTAATATCGTGAAAATAGGTACTTTAACATGCTTTTAACATTTAGAAAGTTCGTTCAAATGTAATTTTATGAAATGAGCATTTGCCTGATTTTACCAGAAATATTTATCGACGCATGGCAGACGGTTGCTCCACTTTACATGTATAATCAGCACGAAAATAGTATATCGGATCCTTTATCTGATAAGAAATTATTATTTTTTACACTAATTAATTTATGGTGAATCATGAAATAAATTCTACTAATTTAGACATCAATCTCCACATCTCATTCATGCGAGATTACGAGTTGAGAAAAGAGTCTATTATTTCCGCATAAAGCTGAGCAAATGGTATCATTTTTCACATTCTTGGTAAACGACTGGCGATCAAAGTCATGATATTTCGCACCGGAGGCGGACGCTCCAGACAAGATGACTTCACTGAAAATGGAATCGTGTGCAATTATAGCTCAGTGGAAGAGCGTTCGCCTCTGGAGCGCGAGTTTCGGAGTTTGAGCCCCACCGGAGAGACAGAGAGAGAGAGAGAGACAGAGACAGACAGACAGACAAAGTGACAGAGAGGTCACAGTTAGGTAGAGTAGCTAGTCCAATGAAGAGACTTTATTTCTGAAAGACATATCTTCAGATGACGATAAGTATTGCAGCAAGTCCGACGCAGAGAATTTATTCTTGAGTGTCTTTTTATTACAATTAAGCACAGCTGCAGGTCCGATGCAAAGAATTCATTTCTTGGCGGAAACCTTTTAATCAAGTGCAGTAACAAACTCTTGATAAAGTAATAAATACTAGAAAAGATGTTATAAAACCCTCACCAGTTGCAGTGTTCAGATTTACGGAGTACGGAGATTTAGTAAAAGTCCTATCTGTTTCTCCGAATGTCCTGGATGTAGAAATTATAGTTACGTGTTCACATTCTGAACACTTAAATTTAACCAATGAACAAAGTTTTTTTTCGATAATATCCTTAGATACGACATGTCGTTAACATGATTTACACCTTTTATCAAATATCTCACCAAGATATTTCATATCTACAATTCTTCTTTTCGGAACATGTCCGTAATCACTGAATGTTTCAATTTATTACATGTTTTAAAATATCTGACTTTTTCTTTAACACTTTCTTAGCAAATCTCCCCTTATGTCTCTCAATACTTTCCGATTTACCGTTGATACATGCAACTTCGCATACTATTTAGATTATTTTGTTAAATAAAACACGATTTAGCGTGAAAACACGATTTAGCGTGAAATTTCTTAATGGGGTAGGGGTAAAATATCGTCAAATATTGAAAAATAAAAGTCGGTGACCCCTAAGTATTTATATGTCTGCTAGACGTACACATACTGTGAAACAACATACCAAAGTTATACATTTTTTTATCGAGCCGATTTTTTATAAACTGGATTTTAAGGCAAAATTTACAGCAAAACTTGATGTGAGTTTTTCCGTTCTGACGTCACAATATCGCCTCTGGCGTCTTAAGCGTCAATCTTATTTCGCTGAATTTTGTACCATTGAGTAGCATTTTCTAAATGCAAAGTGACAATTATTTTGTATTTTTCATTTTTATGACATTCAGAGCGCAGGAAAGGAAAATTGCTGAGAGCATTCGGAACTGGGCGTTGCACGAAAAGTGACGTCAGGGGCCATGTTTGTGACACAATAGCAAAAAACTCGAACAATATGGCGACAAAGTAAAGTCGGAACCTAATCGCATATATCCTGAATTTTGTATAGTATAAATTTCAGGACGAAATTCGGAAAAAAAAATTGGGGCGCATTCCACCTTAAGTCACTTCTACTACACATACAGGAGGATTGCTACAATTCATAGTACAGGGTGGCCTACGCACGTGTCTGTTCGGTATCGTACGCACGGGGAAAATTGCTCGATTAAGGTAACATTTTTGCTAATGATCCCCATATTACATGACCATTTGTAACCATAATATAAAAGCGTCGAATAAAACATTGGAAGCTTTCCTTACCGTAAAGCATTTGCAAGACATTCATGATACTTTTCTCAAAGACTGTTTGTTTTTTACTGACAAAATGTATATGTAACGTACACATTTGAATATGAGCGAAGTGTTTGCTGACAATATTGACAAAGTCTGGCAGATGTTATGTACAGAGGAAAACACTCTTTCGGCTGTAATCGACGCTTTTTATTTTATTTCAATACATTAAGTATCAGAGAAAATACAAATAAAAACGTTATCTTGATCGGGTGATTTTCACCGTATGTACGATACTAGACTAGCTGCTAGACTATGATATATACATGTGTAAAATTGTGAATGTAGCAAGTCTATATCCTATGTCCATATCATATAGTATTACAACCAGTTCTCTGCGAAAATCACTAAGGTAAACTTGCATTTTGGAGCTATCAAATAAAAGAAAAAAGAAAAGAAAAATTACATAAGTTGAAATTTTGTGACATATTCTATATTATCAGTCTAGTGGCTAGTCTAGATCGATATTAATAGGTCAAGTGGGTTGGCCACCCTGTAGCATTCTTTTTAGCCAGACATTTAAGATACTCTGTTTGCAAAACCTTGTCGTTTATCATTTATTTTAAACCTACAGTATATCTAGATTCATGGAGTCCAATTATGTTCTTTTGCAATATAGTTTCGCTTAAGCCGGTGTTCGGGGATTCGGGCATGTTGCACTTTTTATTACGTCTTGTATACAGACTAGTTTGCTTGGTTGCATATAATGCTTCTAAAAGATATTCTTAAACATCACGGCAGCAGTTATGAAATGATTGTCGTAAAGGTTTAAAAGCAATTGCACTCGGTGTTTTATTTTCACATATAAATTTCTGGTAATTAAGGACCATGGCATTCTGCTAGGGAGCGCGAAGTATTTCAAACTTTTCTAAACCTCTCAGGAACAGACTCGATTTAATTGTGTCTGCCATTTTATATGCAACAAGTCACAATATTTATTTTAATGATTGTGCAATTGAATTTAAAACACTGGGTCTGCTATAATATTATCTATTTTACATTGAATGATATAAATACGAAATCGCAGTTAAGACGTAAGGATATAATGACGTTCTCAGTTTCAAAGACACATTCTTGCATAAAAACTACTTTTTTCACTGGATCCGCCCATGTACAAACGAGAGAAAAATCGTGTGCAAACAAGGCAATTCACGTGCTGTTAATACATGATTTTTATTTTTGAAATGCTTTGCCAGGGACGTATGTATGTATTTCTGCGCAGACTGATATTTGGCATCTGCATCTTGTTTCTTCCATAATAACTTCTTCTTGTAGCATTATAGATACAATGTAATCCATAGTATTTTAGCTGTATCAATTTCCAACCCCAAACGTACTGCCCCCCATCAATGTACGCTCTAGCTTCTCTTAGAGTTTACTCCCTTTACAAAGCGTCTGTTCAGTTATTGTAAATAACTGTGAATAAATAAGTATCGCGTGTAACTTGTGCTATTGCCCGTTTTTAGGTATTATATTAATGATTTTTGTTAGTATCAGTCGGTTTGTTTTTTATCTGATTGTTCGCAGAATTCATATAATAAACCTCGAAAGCTAGTCACTAGCTTCGTACTCATCCGTACTCTGTTTGTTCGTACTCAAAATAATTCGAATGTAAAGTTGTTATTCTTAAAATAATTGTGTTCCTGTTTATCAAAGTTTTAAGTTATATGCAAAATTATGTGTAATGTAACGTTTGTAATAACTAAAAATAAAAATAAGATGCTCAAAAACCTTCAAATCACGCTTTTAGTAGTGTTGTTGTTATGTGTGCCCCGGTTATGGATATTTAAAACATGTTTACCGTTTCCAAGAACAACAAGAATGGTAAATAAAAAATATACCGGAATCGTCAAGTCATCACATATGAAAACAATGCATTTAGTCGTCGTGTAATGTTTTTTATGCAAGAATAGCGACAATACACGTTTGTTTTGTGCATTAACGCCTGCAGAAGCCCTTGGGATATGTTTGTGACCTCGACCTTCGGTCTCGGTCACAAACAATCCCGCGGGCTTCTGCAGACGTTAATACACAAAAAAACGTGTATTATCCCAACATTCTTCTTCGAAGTGTAATCTTAGTTTAATTGTGTATAGTAAACTTGTCGTAAGCAATCGTTCATTGATTATGCAAAGTAAATCGTTCATTGATTATGCAAAGTAAATCGTTCATTGATTATGCAAAGTAACGCGGTATACATTAAGTAGATGATTTATTTGGTAATTATGGGGGTTGCTTATGGCGAGACCTCCTAATGAATTATTACTTTCTCTTCGATGGGTTCACTTGATTTCATTAGAAGGTTTTCTACTGAGTCCTTAGAAATTCTATCTAATTTAAAACTCTGACTTTACATTGTATCAGAAGTCTAAAGTAATTCCGATATTTATATATAAAGGAGATATGTGTGTTTCTATGTAAGATCGAATTATCTCGTATTGAATGAACATTTGGTGAACACGAGTGAAACATGATTTCATCTTGCATGAAAACAAATCAGTTCTTCATTTCATGATTATTTCACTGGTTTAACCAATGGTTACCCATTTCTTAATGCCGTACCAATCATATGTTAAACAAGCAATGAACTTTTCGTCACATCTGATATCAAACTTTTACATTTCGGACAAAATTCAGTAATTTCCATTCCCTTGCCAGAACAGTCTAGCTTCCTGGACAAATAAGAGAAACAATTTTAACCAAAAGAAGTGTTCGTTGTAAATTCCCAGATGTAAATATGCTTTGAAAACTGAACAATGCCTGTCTGGCTCCTTGGGTACTAATCGATTACACCTAACCTTTACCGCCCCACTGTAGGCAGAGTGTTGCTTTACAGAATGAGAGAACCTCGAAGACTGTGCTGGGCAATATCTCGCTAAAAGTTAACTCTTAACCATTATGCTCCAGGAACACAAACATTACAGAAGGAAAATATATTATGCAGTAAATTTAAAGTTTTGGGAATCATAGATGCTCGCCAGATTCAATATAACCGTTATTTAAGACTGTGTATATACTTTCTTGGTTATTAGAAATCATGAATGCCAACTCAAGCGAAGAGTTCATGATTTGGCAGTATTACCTGCAGGTGTTTTAAGACACATATATATCCTCTAAGTTAGGGTCTGATATTATCATTAAGGATGTTATATGCCTGCCTGTGTGAGACAGGGTTCTCCCTATAACAAGGACAGCGGGGAATGAAAACCGTAGCATAAGCGGATTTCTTGTCAACGAAGTCCAGCTGTCATTCAAAGCCTGACGTAAGGTCATTTTTTCTTGCCTGTCACATTGAAAGATATTCGTGATGATGCTATATGCCGTCTATTCGACGTGCACGGGTTTTTTTTTATATCAAATCAGCAATATTTTGAACATCAACACCTGTAACGGTTTTAAAAATGAATAATATATACTCCCAATCGTTTGTAACATATACAATATATTTGCAACTGGCTGATAACTTGTATTTTCATAACATCGAATTTTACAGTTGTAAGTAATAAATTAAAGTTAAAATTCAGTTTTGAAGATAACAGGTTTTTCCTAATGCCTTTTTTTCATGTCGGTCTGTTTTATCATCACAGCCTGGTCAGCAAGGTTGCGGAAGTCTAATTTGTTTATTTGGTACTTGTAACATGTGTAAATGTTGCCTTTTGCTCAACCTGGGGCGGACGGAACTCACGGAAGCATGCATTTCAGTTACCGTCCATTAACAGGCACAGTTAAACCGAGCCTGCACCATCTTTATTTTCATTTTCCAGTTTGTTTAGTTCTGCCGATTGTTTGCTCGTTTAGGGCAAGCTTATTATTTTAAATGGGGATCATACTTCGTTTTCCAAGGAACTGCACTTTGTGTCGAAGGTTCCACGGGGCTAGAAGGCGTGAATAGTAGCATGCATTACTACTACCGTCAAAGAACAGGCACAATCGAACCGAGCCTGCAGCATTTTCATTTTTGTCGTGTTGGGCGACCTATGGAAGTTCTACTTTTTCTGTTTTGCTGTTTTTTGTTTAGTATAGACAGTTTTATTCGCATTTTCAAGGCTGTTCCAGCAAAAGCTCCCACTACATATATCAAAACTCATCATTTTCTATATTTTTCCGACGAAATAGATTTTTAATCTGTCTTTGAAAATTCTTATATAGGATTTTTAACCAAAGGGATTTTCCATAGAATCTCAAACGGCACCATTTGCCAAATCTGTCGAGCCAAAATCAGGAACAAAAATATCTGGCTAAATTGATAAGAGTATTTCACTTAGCTAAGAATAACTAGGTTAAAATGAAGTTCTGCGTATAAGAATACATTTGGTAAGAGCATACAACTTTATCCGTTATAACAAAATGTGCATTTCTGCATTCCTGCAAATTCTGAAGAAATATGATAATGATAAAAAGCATAATGGTGTGTTTAAAACTTTCGGTAAATACAATCATTAAAAAAGATTATAGGTAAAGGTAGATTTGTCGGAAGCACAGAGCACTAAAACACGGTCTCAGAGCCACGCATTTGCAAAGTAGGCCCACAACAAAAAGAAGCTGTAACGGAAAAGTATTACAGACGGATTGCTACGAAATTCCAACAAGTACACTTAAATTTTATGCAAAGTATAGATAGAGGGGAGGAAAGGGGTAAGGGGTAGAAAGGGGGGTGGGGGGGGGCGGAGTTTGAAGGAGAAAGTAGAACAAGGATGAAAATACAAAAGGGAGTGCTACGTTCCTTAATTACACTACAACGTAAACCACAATAGCACAGACATTCATGTACCAAAGATCAACACACACAACCACATCCAACTAACTAACATAGATAAACAGACAAGTAAGATACAACAACACTGTAGGACACCGCTTTAGACACACAAGCACACAAATAAGCGGAAAAAAATAATAAAAGGGGAGAGGATGCCAAAAACAAGGGAGCGCAATTGCAAGGGGAAAAGGAGGGGGTTAGGGGGAGTGAGGAGAAGGAAGAAAAAACGCTAACAACAAACAAGATAACATAAGCAACACAAAATACAAGACAGACAGAAAACCAGTTGAAAATAGGGGCACCGCCTTGGACTGGTCAGTAACCTATATAAAGGAAACTGGGGGTTTGAACGCATTTAGGGCATGCCAACTTTGCACTTACCCTATTTTCAACAAGTTAGACAACACAATGTAAATAAAATCCCCGCTGAGAAAGGCTCTAACAGTAGCGAAAAATTACCAGATCATATTAAGTAAAACATAAAATTGAGGTAAATCTAAGGTATAATTACACCAATTGACTCAACAACTTCTCTGAAGTCAGATCACCAAGAGCCTAACTTTTAAGGACACAACTAAGAAAGCTACAAGACAAAATTCCACTCCCTCCGTCCGTTTTATGTAGGATTTAGGAGAAAAGCATCATGAAGTCTTACTCTTTATTAGTCATCGCACCGTCAAAAAGGAAAGCGTAGCGATTAATTGTAGAGGGTTCAATCACTAAACATGCACTGTGCTTCACGATTTTCGCATCGTATCCTCTTTTGATAAACTTTTTAACACATTTTACAAATATCTGATTAAAATAAGGCTTATGTTTAATTTTCCGAATTTTATAAACTACATCTCCATAGTATTCCGAGTGTGTAAGTCCAAGTTTTAAAAGTGTTTTTAGGTTAGTATTATATTTTTCTAACAGTTCGGACGGTCTGTAGTAAAAATTACTGAAAGCTTTCCGTAGCTTATGATAACGGGAACCCTGTTGTAATAATTTCTTGTTGATATGAAGATTTCTATCATTCAAATCTTCTATCTTTGAGCAAGCTCTTGCAAAACGAATAAGTTGTGAAATATGGACACCGTATGATGTTGCTCGAAGGACATCTCCATCAAGGTGGGGAAGTTGACTATTTCAAAATTAAAATCGTCCCTTTTATCATATATTTCCGTTTCTAGATTATTATTCACAATTGTTAAATTTAAATCCAAAAATGACGCTTCTAAATCTGAAGTATTAGTCTTGTTAAGCTGCATTTCTTTTGGGTAAATGTGTTTCACCATTTCTGAAAAATATAGGTTATCCATATTTAAAATATTATCAAGATTCTTAAGGTTCCATTTAAAGCTTCAATAATTTCACATTGTGCCTCAGTGGATAAACTAAGCATGAAATCTCGTTCATAACAGTATAAGAATAAATCAGCAATGGGTGGGGCGCAGTTGGTTCCCATCGGGATACCAATTACTTGTCTGTAAGTTTTATTGCCAAATTTGATAAATATGTTATCTAGTAGAAATCTTAGAGCTTCACAAACCTGATCACAACTCCATAGGTTGTATCTCTTAAATTTACTCTTAGAAAAAGAATGCTCTAGTTTCATTGAATGCCAGATAATTAACGTTTTCTCTTGCAAATGTTTTCTCAATTAAAGCTACCAGTTTTTCTTTAATAAGATTATGTGGTAAATTAGTATAAAGAGTAGAAAAGTCATAAGTACTTATACTCGAACATTTGAAGTGTTTGTTTATTAGCTTTTTGATAACATCTCCAGAGTTCTTGATGGACCAGATTAGATTAACACCCGAGTTCTCATATACCTTGGAGCAATACTTCTGTACGTGTTCATTTATTGCAATTAAGACAAGAATGAGAAATGTTTTTGTAGTGCATAAGGTTGAATTTGCAATGAATCGAGCTTTATATGGAGTTTTGTGAAGTTTAGGGATTCAATGAAGATTAGGGAGCTTCATCTGATTGTCGTCAAGTGCGACATTAAAATTTATACATTGATTTACATGACTTTTTACAATATTATTCTCACTGATCAGTTTTTGTTTGTTTCAGTTCATTTTGTAATATTTCTGCGTAGTAAATGCGTCATATGATAATGATATTAATTGAAGCTTTGTCTGCAGGAGTTAAAACAAAATTCGTGTGTATCTTAGATAAAGCTTTATTTAAACTTCGAAGTGAAAACTTTGGTTTAGGAGGTATTAAGGAAGGGTTTGATTCATAAAATTTAACTCGAGTTTCTATGATTTTAGATATATTCTTTTTCCATTCAGTGAGAGCGTTCTGATCTACATTTTCTTTCCGACACCATTTTTTAACATAGTCATCAATAGACTGAGTTATTTTAGAGAGACATTTTTCAAAGTTAACAGACGAGGGAATTCTATATTTTGGACCTTTGGAGAAAATATTTCTGAATCTTTTATCATTAAAAATCTTAAAATTACCCGTTATGATATGACCGGCTAAACTCATTTAGTGCAAAATACAGTTGTTGTATTTTGTGTTACAAGCTTACAATCCGAGTGACAAACAGAAATTTTCAAACCGAACATTAAAATTTTCTAAATATTTAAGCTCAGAAATATATGCCCTATGCAGGAATCTGAAAATTGTTTCAGTGTAGGTCTGCTAACAGGTTGGAGCCTCCATCGCCGAGTGATTTCGAATTACTTGCCTCTCAGCGATCATCTGGGACAAGAAATCTTCACGTAAAAAAGCCAACCCGCTTGTTTACTAAAGGTCGGTGCTTCAGCACATGTGTCTGCCTATGCACTAACAAAAATCCCCGACGGAACACTTAGCATCTTCCTCCACCATCGAAAAGCTGACGGAAAATCAAACAAAAAACTGCTAACAGGTGACTCGGTTGTAAGCATAGAAATTGGAGTTCTTGTTATATTATAGGAGCATTTCTGTGCTGCATAGAAGGGCTTTGTAGCATCTGGTGTTAATTATTGTTCCATTAAAGCAGAGAGCTGACCTGTCTCTCTAATTAACTAAAAGCACATCACCTGAGCTATACAAGAATGCGTTTGCTTGTATTTCATACGAGATTTATCCGTACTTAAAACATTCATGGTAACGAAAGTCGCGATCACAGAGATCTAGATGTTAAGTATAGCGACGAGTTTAAGATATTAGATTACCGGTTTTGAAAAAGGACAAATGATAATAAAGTTGATAAAAGCCTGTATTGTCACATTTGCTCCATTCAGTATTTATTTGTTTGACTTATTCCATTCTGTGTTCTTGAAAATACCCCGAGCACAACAACTTTCAAAATATTTCTAAAATATTTCAAACAACTCATTGCTAACGTTTTTATAATGATAACATCTTTTGAAGAAATGAATTCTGTCGTCACGAATTTTTTAAAGCTTTTGAATACTCAGTTCTCAATGTATTGTTAAGGAATATAAGGTACCAATATTATGAATCTACTTTCTTCATTTATTCTGGTTCGTCTACACACTCCACGTATATATCCATCAAGAAGACATTCATTTGGCGAAACTCTGAAAGAATTGAATTTCTCATAGAAGTATCAAATGGTTACAAAGAACACACTCCTTGGTATCTGTTTATTTCGTGCAACACATAGTTGCAAGCATCTGTAAAACCAATCTTTGAAACCAACGTTAGTTTTTAAATCAGCCAAGTAATATTTATCTATAAAAGATATCTAGTTATTGACAGAAACAGGTATATTAATATATTGTGTATTTACAGATAATCTGATAGCTTTATATAACACATTCAAACACAGCTGCCGGAGATACTTTCTATGCTATTTTGTACGTATGTCCAAAACCATACCGTGTGACATAACTATCATAAACTATTTTATACCAGTCAGTAATGTTGCGGAATTTTATTTAGAATGCACGGACAAACATTGGACATGGTACAATATAATTGATATATACTGTGTTATTTGCATGAAGGTCGAATTTATCTTACAGCGAACGTGAATTCTAATAATGTAGACTGCTACTTAAGATAGAAGTTGTATGTCAGGAAACGACGGGAAGGGATTTAAAATATTTCGAAATATTTAAGATAGGTCCCATCAGAGACTGTTTTACAACATTTCAAAAGTCCATTAGGGATGAATGTTTGATAGTTAAGTTATATGTGAATATGTATTTAAAGTCTCTTTCTTTTCTAAATGAATATAAAGTCGTATGAAATGGCTTTCTTGTTATAAAATTGTCTCTTCATTTGCCATAAGATGCGACTGATAAATATTGCGTTTCAGAATACAATAGGGTTATTATAATATTAACTCGATCTGGGATGCTGTATTCGGCTGTAGTGTTAGTGTATACACAATTTCGTGTGAGCAAATAAACAAAACACAAGTGTATTCGGCTCTAGTGAACTTTGCCAGATCGAATCTCACGAGACGCGTAAGCGGCGAGTGTGATCCGGCCTTGTAAAATCCACGAAAGCCGAATACAAAATCCCAGATTTGGCTACTGTTATAAGGATCCTTTTATGATATACCTCCACCTTTTTGTTTGTTGTTTTGTTGTTGAACGAAATCTTCAATATTTATCGATGTTAAATGGAACTTAGTGAAGGTCTTATATGCGCTATTTATAGAAGTGTGCCAGGTCATGCATATTAATGAAAGTAGTCCGGCAACATACAATACAAAAGGTACAATACGGATTTTGTATCCGCCTGTTCTTATTTACTCGATTTTTTTTTACAGAATGTATATAGGTATATAATAAATGACGTTTCTGTACGGTGTGATTATTAGAAATATAAAGATAAATATGGCCATTCAACTGTATTCGCGTTTCTTAATCTGTAATAGAATAGGATGGTTGTTGATATGAAGTCACTGTCTTTACTAGATACATTACAAAATCCGACTGATATAATCGTTAATGTGTCCAATATCACAATATCAGTTGTTTTAAAAGGCGTTTTCTGAAATTGTATCACTGAATCAAGCACATGTTAAAAAAAAGATACCTACTAGATTTAAACTTATTCACTTAGGCCTTACCAAATTGATTTGTCGTTCGTCGGAACTACCGCATCAATGATTTCATTCCCGAGAAAAAGAAAAAAAATTCACCCGCCCGCACGTACATAAAAATCGCCGATTTTTTTTTTCTGATTACGTGGTCCGGAATGATAACGGTAAACAGGTTTTATCGCTGTTTTAATGCGTCAAAGTGATATTGATCGGAATCCATGCGTTCGTAATACATGTAGCTGATGACACAAACTCGAAAAGTCAGGAATTATGGTGTTGTTCATTATTTGTTTTAAACCTGGAGTGTCTGTGCTAGTGCCACACATGACCTTCGATGTGCTGGTAGGTGATGAAGTATGCACGTTCTACGATTGTTCAAATTATACAGTGAAAAGAACAAAGCCCGACTTGTAGACGTGCACGGCTACGGGGATTCAAATTGAAAATATTTGGATTAAACATAGAAATATTGTTCAGATAAAGTTTTCAAACCATTTGTTATCAGTGTGTTTAGTTAAATATTTTAGATCTAGAGCCAAAGCCAGTGTTTTCTTGAAAAAAAAGTTTGTTCACAGATCCTGACTGATCCATCACATTAATTGTCTCGGGTCCAAATCGTTTTGAACGTAACTTCTTTAGTACGACAGTCAGATATTCTATCAAAATTCATATTTTCATTTTTAAAAAATGTTTAGCTTTTCAAATAAGTTGTGTAGATATAAAAAATAATTTCTGTCGTATTGTAACCCCAATTTTCCCTGTTTGTATATTAATTGGCTGTGAATTGATTGAAAGAAAGAATCTGAAAAACAGACCTTCCCAACTCAAAATTTCTTGGTCAATCAAAGCACAACAAATAACACTTTTAAAGAGTGGCCATATTGGGATCATTTTTTGTCCGTCTGTTATCATTTTTGACTGAAATGAACCTCTGCCACAAAAACTTAAGCTAAGCTTATCTGTTAAGAAATTATTCCAATGGGTTCGAACAATGTCGGAGCATTTGTGTGTCCAACTCCGTTTGGTCTCATTGGTCAAGTGATTTATTACTTCCCCTCACCTCTACCGTTTGGAGTTTCACTAGGGGCACAAAGTTGCTCATGTGTCGAAGCCATCTAACTGGGTTTCAGAAGATATGTTATTCCACTTGGGTGCCTGTTTTGTCTTAAATATTCCTCATCCTCTGCCGTTAAATGGGCACGCCTTCAGATTAATGTAGAACAATCAAAATTAAAAATAAGACACTCGTCCCTCAGTAATTATAAATACAAAATAAAAACAAAGTGATTCAGTGAGTTTTAGCAAGAATTTATTTGCAAAACCATTCATGTAATCTTTAAAACAATCAGAAAAGCTATCTGCTGTCTTAGTCACACTGTAAATGTTTAAGTTCTGTGTTATTCTAAAAGAAATGTTAACTTCATGTATAATCATAACTGAAAAAAAAAAATACCCGCTCGCTCCATGTAAAAGCAACCAGCCTCTGAAAAAATCAAAATTGAGAAAAAAAAAAAAAAAAAAAAAATTCGCTCGCTCGCTCCTATTTTTTTTGGAAACTTTTCCGAAGAACTACTAATCAATTTGGTATGGCCTTATTTCAGCGCTTTTTCTTATAATTATTCACATAACCTAATATAAATGGAAAAAGGTACATTAACACTGTGGAATACGTATAAATATATACATCATCTTTCAACTATGTACATGGAAAGGACAAAGCGTGAAATCAATTGCGTGTGAGCAAATAAACAAAGCACAAATACAAGGATAGATTTAGCTGTCACAATAAATATAAAGCTTCTTTGAGCCGTGGCTAAATATGGTTCTACAAGATAACACAGCAGGTGTCTTGGGTACACGATGTTTAATGATTTGTGCTCTGGGGGAAATTCTGCAGACAACAGAAACCTGCTAATCCATTTGGTTCGAGGATTGCAAACAGCATTTACAAGTGGGCACAATATTTCAGATCTCTTGAAAAATAATGTTGGAAATGACTATTTTTTATGCCCCCGAAGGGAGGCATATAGTTTTTGAACCGTCTGTCCGTCTGTCCGCAATTTTCGTGTCCGGTCCATATCTTTGTCATCGATGGATGGATTTTCAAATAACTTGGCATGAATGTGTACCACAGTAAGACGACGTGTCGCGCGCAAGACCCAGGTCCGTAGCTCAAAGGTCAAGGTCACACTTAGACATTAAAGGATAGTGCATTGATGGGCGTGTCCGGTCCATATCTTTGTCATCGATGGATGGATTTTCAAATAACTTGGCATGAATGTGTACCACAGTAAGACGACGTGTCGCGCGCAAGACCCAGGTCCGTAGCTCAAAGGTCAAGGTCACACTTAGACATTAAAGGTAAGTGCATTGATGGGCGTGTCCGGTCCATATCTTTGTCATCGATGGATGGATTTTCAAATAACTTGGCATGAATTTGTACCACAGTAAGACGACGTGTCGTGCGCAAGACCCAGGTCCGTAGCTCAAAGGTCAAGGTCACACTTAGACATTAAAGGATAGTGCATTGATGGGCGTGTCCGGTCCATATCTTTGTCAACCATGGATGGATTTTCAAATTACTTGGCATGAATGTGTACCACAGTAAGACGACGTGTCGGGCGCAAGACCCAGGTCCGTAGCTCAAAGGTCAAGGTCACACTTAGACGTTAAAGGTCATTTTTCATGATAGTGCATTGATGGGCGTGTCCGGTCCATATCTTTGTCATTCATGCATGGATTTTAAAATAACTACGCATGATTGTGTGGCACATTAAGACGACGTGTCGCGCGCAAGACGCAGCTCCGTAGGTCAAAGGTCCTAAACTCTAACATCGGCCATAACTACTCATTCAAAGTGCCATCGGGGGCATATGTCATCCTATGGAGACAGCTCTTGTTTTCCATTTAAAGAACAGCACTTTTTGTTGTTCAGGTTGTGACAAGGCAGCGTAAAAACATTAAATTTGAAACTGCTGTGATTGTTCATGTGTAAATGTCGGGCTCGGTCAAAAGTTTGTAGATGGTTGTTCAAATTATTATTATTATTGTTAAAGAAATTAGTGCTTTATAAATGAGTCATTAATTCTGTATTCCACAATCCGTTATCTAATATGCCTTCTATAGGGATATGACATGGATAGGATTAGTATTTACTAAACAGTTTCACTATTAGATAGGTTGTATCCGTTGCGTTTATAGTTTTAAAGGTATCTGCACTACAACGAACAAGAAACAAGTGTTGTTGTAAGTAGAAAGTTCATCAATCCAATATAAAATGCTTCAAATTATTTTATCTGTTTCAACATTTTATTCTTCCAGTTTCAGTTGTCACAGTAACCCCTTTCTAGGAAACGGTGTACGTAAATTTTGCCATAGAGTCAAAATTAGATTAGGACTATTTGCCTCATGTAATGGAGATCGTCATAATTAGCAATTTGCTGACAACATCTTTAAATGAGCCGTGCCATGGGAAAACCAACATAGTGGGTTTGCGACTAGCATGGATTCAGACCAGCCTGCGCATCCGCGCAGTCTGGTCAGGATCCATGCTATTCGCTTTCAAAGCCTATTGGAATTAGAGAAATTGTTAGCGAACAGCATGGATTCTGACCAGACTGCGCGGATGCGCAGGCTGGTCTGGATCCATGCTGGTCGCAAACCCACTATGTTGGTTTTCTCATGGCTCGGCTCAAATCATTTAAAGTTAAAAATTGCATTAAGCTGTTGAAATATTTTTACTTCGAAATGTTGAAGTCGCATACAAACATTGTTTCGGTATTTTCTCTTGATAAGAAGGTAATCAACCTCTGATTTTAAGGCCAAGTATAATTCCTGTTTTATCTGTAAAGAAAATAATTAAATTAAATAATTACATTGTTCTTTTATGGTACATTTAATCTCACTTTTTATTATATTTTTGCCTCTCACAGGATGTTCCAAACGTGACGAGGTCTCATTTGAGATCTAGATATTGCTCCCTTCTGACAGTTTTTATTGGTATTATTATTATTATTGCTGACTGTACCACCATTTTAAAAGTAGCAAAAAATTAGGCCGAATTGAATTATTTTAGTATCGAAATATGTATAATGATGACATATCAATGATATGCCGATGATATGTATTCTATGATACGTAGCATATTATGCAAGAATTATTCCTTAAATAGGGCAAGGTTAGAACAAGGTTTACATATTCTGATAAAACACATAACTTTCTGTCCAAGTTCTCAGCTTTAATTGTGTAAATATTTCATGAATAGCTGAAATAAATGTATGTTTAAACTAAACTAAAACAACTTTAGCAATGAGAAGGTTCCATTCACTAGCGCATTAGTGATGATTTAAATAAATCAAAGCCTTGAAATGTCTGATGGTTACGGGGTTTTGGCAGATTTATTTTTTGTTTAAATGCTAATCTATGAATATACATGAATGAGAAACAAATACAAATTTAATGTGCCTCATATCTAAGATGAACTCTGCCTGACCCAGCTTGTGATGTAACCATGGGCTGGAATACCTTATCATTGATAGATCTTATATAATCTAAATGGTCAGTGTGAGTGGATACAGGTTGAATAAGAACTACTTGTTCATTGATAATTCATCCGCATTGTTCATGAATGGGACTATTTTGTGTAGCACATGAACATCCTTTGGATGTGATTGGGAATAAAAAAAGGATGCTATGATTGTCAGAAATACACTTTAACTTTTGTAGCGAGATAAACCCGCAACCAAAAATGTAATCTATTACGTAAGTAGTTACTTATACCTAGGTATTGTTATACCTGCATGGTTGCTTAATGATTACCGCAGGTGAAACATTAGCTTACGATGATTGCTTGTAACCAAAGTGTCTGACTTTGCTTTTCTTCTCTGTGATATATTCTGGTCTGTCGCTTTATCAGTCTGACAGCAGGGAAGTTATGTGTGGTAGTCTAGAACACTTCGATTCTATCTCATTTCAGTAATGAATCTGGTCAAGTCACATATTCGTCTTGTTGTGGAGTAAAAAAGATAATGTTCTGCAAATTATGTTCGGCTATACAGCTATGTGAAAAATACATTTGTAATCAAAATAATTTTCTCACATTTTGCTAACACTGGATACTTTTATATCTTCATCAAATGCAATTACTTCTAAATTTATACACAAGTGATTAATTGCACTATAAGTAACGTTTATCATTTCCTTCCTGCAAAATGAAAACGTTCAATTAAAGGTGGTTAATCAAATTTAAGCGATATTTTATGACATTTTGTTACTCTTCCTGTATTGTGTTAGAGATTTATTTGAGGAACACATAAATTCATTACATAGGGTTAGAGTCCTTAGAAATATATCTTTTACTGCTTTTATAAAGTTGTTTTGGTACATAATGAGATATTTTAACAATCGGAACAAAAAGCAGTGTTTCAAGCCGTGTGTAAATTCATTTATTTCTTAGACTAATCAAGCTAGAATTTTAAAGATCCTTACATGTTTTAAGCACTCAATGGACATAAGTGTACGAGAACATGATCATATTAGGAATTGACTGAAACACATTATATTCACAAACTTATAAATAATTATGTCATTGTGCAATAAAATACACAAACACTATTGGGTTTGCATCAGTCTTTAATAAAAGACTGTGCTCTACACACACGTTATACCACACGTGTTTTTAATAGTTAATTTTGATATGACGGATCAAAAGAGGCACGCAAGTGCCGAATATGATCCAGCCTGGCAAAATCCTCGAGAGCCGAATATAGTATCCCAGATGAAGCTATTGTTATAATGATCCTTTATTATATAAATAACTATTACTTAGCTGAAATATACACGCGCAGGAGTACAGTAGTGTAAGTATCGTTTGTCAGCCGTTCAAGCCATGTCAGTTATGAGACACCGTAGCGTTTCGTAGTTTTATTAAAAATTAACTGTCACAAAGGTACAGACTATAAATACATTCGAAACTTGGAACACTTTCAATTCTATTAAACGTAAAAAATGCTTTCTTCTCAGAAACTTTTAAGGGAGTATATCGGTCTTAAAACTGGGTCACGTCATGAATATAAACTATGTAAAGTAGTACGGCCACAATACTGGGTTCACATTACAATACGTATTCTTTTTATTTGTAAAATACAACATAAATATTTTACAGAATTTGTGTATTGCAATTGATATTCTTCGCTTCGCAAATAAATCGTCTGCTAAATTTCAGTTTTGTCGGTAGAGAGCACCCATAAGATAGGCTTCAAAACAGATATTTCATAGGCAGATATCACAAATAGCACGTGATTTATTTCATTCCGCAGAGAGGAGAATCGGAATAATAGTCGTCTATATCTTATAGACTTATCTTAAAGTAACAAAACTGTTTAATAGAACAGTTTCGTGTTTTCATTTGTTCTTTTATTTCTCTTACCGCCACATCCCAACTACACTGTGAGATATCCATTTTGTATATTGCTATTAATTGAGTAGTATTTGGGACAGTTTCATTTCCATTAATATAAAACACTCGATTAAAATAAGTAGCATTATTCTATATCTATTTTATCTATCCAATCGTGAACGTTCATTTGCAAACACTCGTACAAAAAAAACTGTATTTTTCCGTATTTGGACGGTTCAAAAAGTCCCATGTTAAACATACGATAAAGCCCGAATCGCGTGAAAATGTTCCGAATGTTAATCGGGTGAAGTAGGCACTCTGTATACAGAGTTTGATTATGCGTCTTGAAATCAGGAAGGCAGAAATACAATTTCAAATAATCGGTTTTAATTTAAACTAAAATAAAATAGAATATGAATAAAAAGGTTATTTAACATTGAAGTGTACAATACGAGATATATTTGAACTCGTACCCAGCTGGGAAAACCATAATGGACTCGCCTAGCGGCTAGTCCAGTATGGTTTTCTCAGATGGGTACTTGACCAAATATATCTCCGTATTGTACAGAACAGTGTTAAATAACCTAATAATTGTATTGATATGTAGTGCTGCTTTCGCAATCAAAAGTCGTGTATTAGTATTTTTAACATAACGCATGAACATTATGTGGGTTTTTTCGTAATTACATGAATGCTGTTAAGTTTAATACTGATCTTTTTTTTAAAAAATACGAAACTGGGACATAAGAACTCCTTAAATAAATTATTTTATATATGAAATTGAATTACACACTGAAAATAAATTGATATTTTTCACTGACTAAACGCATCGAATATAATTTATTTTTTTACTGTTACACATTTTTAAAGAATTGGTTAAAACTATTGACCAAAATGAGATAAAACTTGTGAATACTGTTGTGACGATTGAAATCAGTGACCTTTGTTTAGATAATTCATATCTTCGCTGGTAATGTTGAAATAGACATAGTTATGAGCACAATATGAAAATGCACCGTTAACTCTTCATAATCCAGGCTGTGCAATACCTTCGCGACATCAAATAAACATCACTTGGCAAATCCAGTATTGAAGAAATCTTATACATATATATGTAGCTGGAAAATTATTGATTTGTTTGGAATTGAGACGAAAAAGTTACCTAAAATATGATAACGGCACATGAATATATTATAGATAAAACCAATACCTCTATGCCTCTATGAGAAATTTATCACGTCACGGCGGCCGAGTAGCTCCGCTGGTGCAGCATTGGGTTTCCAAGGCTAAGGATTCGACGTCTGCTGCGCAGTTTCTCACCTTGTGACATTTACATGGACGTTCGAAAGACATCTCAATAAGGCTTCAAAAAGCTAGCGTATATAACACCATTAAAGATAATTAGTTTCGAAACATGATGTATAGAACGGTAACTTTCAAGTAAAATATAGTTTGAGAAATTACTAAAATGTCAAAACGATGTATCAGAAAATTAAATACAGAATAGTTTTAAATGAAAACCTAAACAATTTCTCTTTTATTTGAAAGTTAACGTTCTATACATCATGTTTTGAAACTAATTATCTTTAAAGGCGTCATTAGTTTCCGAAACGCAGTGCATTATATTCCCTTGGTAGATAACTCGGCAGTGATATTTTGGATAGCCATGATTTACAATCTTAAAATCACGCAATGCTTATTGCATGTACCAGTAAACGGTTTCTTTTTCAATTTATTGTTACACGAAAACGGAAAAAAGTGCTTATTTATCAAAATTTGGCAAAGATGTTTCCTCGATGTGGGAGACGTGTCCTTAACCAGACCAGAGATGTTAAAAGCACTATGTTAATTGATAAAAGTTTCAACATTTTGACATCAAACTTTCCCGTCATATAGATTTATTCATTCTATCACTTCAATCCATTTTTGAACAAAAGTCACAAAATACACTAATATTTACAATGGGGGAAGAACTGTATGAGCGAAATCAAAACGTACCGGTCATAGCAGAAGTTTAATAAATACTTCTCGCCCGCAGTTTGGGTGAAAATTTTCAATATGTTCTTTTCCACCAAGTTTCGCATATATACATGTATATATATTACACTTACATATGATAAAGTGGGTGAAAATGAATGTAAAATATTGGTAAAAATGCAAGTAGAATGTAAATTTTCTGCCTTATTTACTGCCCTATGCGCAGTATATTTGGTTATTTCAAAGAATATCTTGCGAAATTCTTAGTCAATAAGTTTGTACTACTTTACTAGTCACTTTCACGGATTGTGGAATGAAATGAATTTTCGCATAAAATATATGGATTTGTCCCGTTAATACTCGTCTAACACATACCTGCTGATTAAGTAAACTATCTGTAATAAAAAAGCATATAATTACAGGAATTAGAATATGACAAATATTTTGTAGAACTCTTGTAAAGTAGAGTCTCGGACAAATGAAAACTGAGAGTTCTTTACGAGTTTAAATCTGGAAACTTTAGCCTAAACCGATACGTATCGTTTTAGGTTGAATAAAAGAATAGAATGAAACCAAACGTCAAATTCAGTGTAAAGATGCATGAAATTAGTATATTGTATTTTGCATCCAGCCTAGATGCTATAAACAACGCATCTTTCTTGAATTATACGCAACATCGAAAACTTCTGTAGATTCACAACTGATCGACGAGATCTACACTAAACAATTTAAAATAACTCCAATCCAAGTGATGTGTTCGGCTGTAGTACCGGGGTCATTATCATGTTTAACCCTTTTTTTGCCAGTGCAATGTATGTCCTAAATGACCATTGCATTGTTTTTCATTTTTGATGTCTGACCCGGCCACTAGTAATGGCACCAACCGAGAAAATTCAGTTTCATACAACAGGAAAGCAATCAAAGAGCAGAAAAGAAAGCATTTTTTGACGGGCATCACTTTGAAATATCCTTTATTTTTTAGTTTGATGACTGCACCAGAAAGAAATAGTTTCGATCCATAAACTCTAAAACATGTGAATATGCATTTCGAAAGCACATATTGATGGTTTAAATGTAAGCGTATGGAACGCGTAGACTGCCTTGACATGATATTTTTTTATTTAATTACGTAGTCATTCCAGATTGTGTTGTGCTTTTGCTGGTTTGTGCTGTACAATTAATACTTCGTCATGTGCATTTTCCAATATATTCGATACAAATTATAATTTATGTAGATAAAACAGTTTGTTATATACATTTATTAGTTTGTCGGGTACATTGCTTAGTTTGTGTTGTGCATTGACTAATCTGTTCTGTACAAGTAATAGTTCGTCATGTGCATTTTCCAATATATTCGGTACAAATAATAATTTGTTATGTAGATAAAACATATTCGGGACAAATTATACTTTGTCATGTAGATAAAACAATTTGTTATATACATTTATTAGTTTGTCGGGTACATTGCTTAGTTTGTGTTGTGCATTGACTAATCTGTTCTGTACAAGTAATAGTTCGTCATGTGCATTTTCCAATATATTCGGTACAAATAATAATTTGTTATGTAGATAAAACATATTCGGGACAAATTATACTTTGTCATGTAGATAAAACAATTTGTTATGTACATTGACTAGTTTGTCCAGTAAATTTCATAGTTTGTGCTGTCCAATTGATAGGCTGTCATGTGCATTTTCTAGTATGTTCGGTACAAATTATAATTTGTTGTGTAGATAAAACAGTTTGTTATGTACATTTATCAGTTTTTCCATGCTAGTTTTTAAACCGGACCGCCACTACGGAGCTAGAGAATTCGATTCAAGCGTATATTTTCTTACACAAATTGATTATTCGTGGGAGTGTAATAAAATCACAAATAACCAATTTCATATAAATGCCTTTGAAATACATCTACTTCTTACATTCAGAAACCTCTTTTTATCAAGAAAAAGTTCACCGGCTACGAAACAAAACTGTTCATTGCCATCGCCATATGAAACTGCCCCTTGCATCGAACTAGCAGGGGATCAATTGTTTTTACAAGTTAATTATATTATTTTTAATGATATGTTGGGTAGTAAATAAATCTCTTAATATGTTATGTATTAATTACAAGATTTATTCTGTTTTCGTCACTGAAATATCGTATATAGCAAACTTTGTCTATAACAAATGTTTGTTTATCTGGTTTGATTTCCGCTGGTCCAATAACTTTCGGTTAGTCCATGTCTTCCGTTTAGAGGACAATCCCAGAGATGCATCACTGACCTGTCTGTATTACAAACTTTCTATCTTTAGTATTGTTTTCTGTTGCCTATAATTAAAACTGTAATCAAGACAATACTGAAGTCTAACGATGCTCTTAACTAAGAAACATTGCCATCATCGGTGTTTACAAAAGTGCAGTATTCACATGATTTCTTACACACATTGGACAGAGATGTGCAGAAAATGAGTTGCATGAGGTCGATGCAATTACTTAAATAAACCACAAAAATGACATGGATATACATTTGAAAATAATTCGTGTTTGACAAATAGCCTTTTAAGGTAGTAGGGGTGTAATAGCAATGTTTGCAAAATAGCATTTGCTTGGTATATTCTTAAAGATGACCGTGTTTTGCACTGCTTTGCCATTTTTTAATAACATTTACCGTGCCGTTTTTTCAAAATTTTGTATAACTTATGGTATCTCCTCTAGCTCAAGTAGAGCGAAATTCAAAGTGATGACCACTTTACAAAACGTTTGCAGAGAACACATTTTACCATTAATTTTAATACAAGAATCATCAAACTATTGGTAAACAAATATAAAACACAAAATAAAAATATGAATATCATTTTATGTAGGGTTCCTTAAGTAAACGGACTTAATGATAAAGAATTCTAACTTCAACATTGAAAAAATAAGATTGAATCCTGTGTTTCTGTTTTGAATTTTGCTTACTTCATTCAAAAATGACCTTGGGGCAGACGTAAAACCTACCTAAATTTCTTCCACAAGATGTAATCTAAAGAGTGAAAGCAAAATAGAGAACTTTTACCACATGTAATTCAATATTTTTAAAGATGTGTAACTCTACCCCTTCTGTTTAAGTAGTAAATTCACTTTAAATAGCAAAAAATCGCTTATCAAATTATTTTTTTCCCATTTTTGTACAATAAATCAATCATAGGTCTTGAAAGAAGTAAAAACTTACGAGAAAAAAATGGAAAATAAAAGAAAAAAAATTTGGTCCCAGTAGGGTTTGAACCTACGCCCCCTGAGAATTGTAGTAAAAGTGGGTTTATGTTAGTAATTGAATACTCTTCAAAAAGGAGGTACTCTATTACACCTCTACTACCTTAATAGCTTTCTGTTTGCATGCTCATTCTCATTCAGTTTTGTCTTTAAGGACAACATCATTATAAATAATTCCGAAAACTGTGTTATCATATTCCCTTGAGGAAAAACTAATCTTAAACAATATATCAGAATTTACACGAGTAAAACAGTTTTGACTGGCATATTTCAAAACATTTTAAACTCAACATTATATGTCTTTATATTACATACGATCTATTCAATCTTCAACTTATAACACAAGAGTGCGTACTCTGTCTTTTCCTTCGTTGTAACATGCAAACTTGTTTCGTTACAAAAAGAGACACATGTCAGTGCTATAATCTTTGTATAAAGAAACTGGCCTGGTAACGGTTTAATCAATCTTTGAATTCTTGTATAGAAGGTATTGAATGTTGAAAGAATAATATTTTATATTTGATTAAGAGAATGTGTAATTCGAAAGGACTGAAAGAGTGGTTGTTGCTGATAATAACAGAAATATCTTAGCAATAAGTTTACGGCAAATGCTACTCTGAACATGCACTCAAACTATACATTTGTTTACGAATAAACTGTCTATGGGTCATTTCTTGCTTGCCGTTCATACCTCCACCCGCGGGGACACAGATTAAATGTGACCAAAGAACCCGGACTGCAATTTCAAGATTCACACGTATAAATCAGATACGAAATCTGATGATGAATATTTAAAAAAGGAAAAGATTTGGCCTTCACAGTGCCCTTGGCAGATGATGCACTCATTACCTGTACAGACACATATCTGAGACTATATAAATAAAGATTAGAGGTTCTACGAGGCACTGGACATAACTAAAACTGAGGTTTAATTTTCTTATAACCACAACGTAACTGGTATGGTGGATTTATATTCTCCCTGTTTCAGCCAAATAAATAAAAAGTCATTTCTGGGAGACATAAAAGACCTTTACATTGATGCCAGGCGTAACAATTACGTCATATATATAGTTTTCAATGACGTCATCAAGTGTAAAATATGAAAATTAGAAGTTGCTTTTTTGGTAGTTTTGAGAAACAATTCGTTACTATTACTCAGTATGATAATATGAAAATAACACTTCAGTCTAGATGAATATTTTAAAAAGAGTTCTAGATTCTACTTTACACAAAATTATTTTTGTTAACATGACACATTTAATTTTACATCAGCAAAAAAATATTTAGCCTGCCCGTATCGTGTTCATAAAGGAGTTTTGTATTGTTTATAACTTTTCTTCCATTGCATAGTTCAATAAATAAAGCACAATAAATAACCAAGCTGCAGTAGAATAGGTATTTTCAGTAT
The DNA here is from genome assembly GCF_021730395.1 of Mercenaria mercenaria. Lineage (NCBI taxonomy): Eukaryota > Metazoa > Mollusca > Bivalvia > Venerida > Veneridae > Mercenaria > Mercenaria mercenaria. The sequence continues at coordinate 73,645,238 of NC_069362.1, read as the reverse complement.
GTTTTATGAAGATATATCCTCTAAACTTTCGATGATATCTCAATCGGAAATCAATCCCAGCATCAGTGTCTGCCAAGGGCAATATTTACATGTTATGTTTACCGAAATAAAATAGATATATAACCATCGTTAGTTTTACATTTATTCCGTTATATACACTATTGAATGTCATGGACTAACATGATACAGTTAATGTCATGGACTAACATGATACAGTTATATATAAAATCATAAATCTCATCATTGTAAGATATGCCGTTTGTGGCTGTCAAGAATGCCAGCGAGCATAAACGCCTCGAAATAGCCTGTAAAATGATTCAGTGATGTACTTTTTAGGTAAAGACATATTTTTCGCAGTATAATATAACACATATTTCTAATACCACTTTTATTACGGAAGTGTTTACGCATTAAAACAGAACACAGATCATGTCAAGAAATGCTGTTTAAAATAATTAGCATAAGGTAAAAGAAATCTGGCAGACATAAAGCAAGAAGAAAAATTAGAACGTCTTACCAGTTCTTCACTGCATCATTGCCTCAACGCGTCTAATTCTGTTTTATTACGTTCTTTTGAACACTTCTCCTGTTCAGTTATTTTTGACCGCTCAAAATAGTGGATATAAGTAATATTTAAGACAACATTGTCAACGCACTTGTTTTGAAAGCTTTCGTAGCATCGCATTCCACAATGCCAATAACATTTACTTAGCAAATCGGTGTTCATATTTCACTATTAATTTGTTAAAAACGTGCTGATATTAACTTCATTCAGTCAATTTTCTTTTGGATAGTTTCGCTCATCTCATGCAGTTTAACTATAACAGAGTTTCGCTTAAGCCGGTGCTAGGGGCTGTGAGGGGTTTTGCACATTTCATTATCAAACCAAGTCTATTGTTATTTTGTTTGGTTTTGTAGTATGCTTCCTAAAGATTTTCTTACGTACTTTATTTATAAGTGCCTTTTTTTGCAGAGTAATGAAGATTCCAGGGTTCTCCAAATTGCACCAACTATATACCATCAGTGCCAAGCAATGCAGAAAATACTAAATCGCTACAACTGGACAGATTTTTCCCTTGTTACCACGAAAATTACCAGTCACGTAGATTTCATCAACTGTATGAGAGACATGGTGAGAAGAACAAGTGTATCTCAAGGATTTACAACAAAAGCTAAGTATGTTTTCTCATCTCTGTTGCATTACCACCTTCCTGAATATAGTAATGGCACTTGTATCTTAAACACGTGTTTGAAAATACGCCGTAACAATCTAGGCCATCTTGTTTCCTGTTTAATCTCTCAGCTGAACTTCGGTTATATTTGACGACTGGATGAATGATATTACGCCAACAGTCATCCGGCTTTGTAAATTATTAGTTTCTAGCCGTACACGGAAAACTGAAACTGAACTTGACCCATTCACTGTTATTACAAGGGAGATATTGTTAATTGCAAATTTCTGAATGTCGATAGGCAATTAACGAATACTGAAATACTACTGTAGTATTATGTATGCGCAGTTTCCTTACGAATAGTCTTCAATTATTCTATGATTGTGTGGCAGATTCAGTGATCGATATTTTAAAAGCCCATCGGGACTGATGTCTTGATACTTGTTCGTGGTTTGGCCTGTTCAGTGAGCCCTAAATGTGTTCTCTTGTCGCTTTGCCTTCTGATATTGTATTTTATCTACTTCTGTTATATTTCATATGAGCACTTTGTATTCTGTCTAACATGTCTTAGTGTGTTAGTGGGATTCATCTAATGAGGACTGCTGTCCTATAATAGCTCGTTCCTGCTTGTCGGAAGGCGTGCTAACTTCCACTTATCACTGTATGTGTTTTCAGATATCGTTATGCAAAGAAATGAAATTGGACTGCATATTTCCGATATCTTTTCTGGAATCTAGACCTCTTTATACAGCAGTTAAAGAAATTGAATAAATCGTCTTATGCTATCTCAGTGACAATGCCTGCAGGGCTAGCATAAGCGATTCAAGTAACTGGTAAATCAGTTATAAAGTGTCTACCGCCTTGTCCATTAAATTGACAGTGTTTTACGAGACAATTGAAGCCATACTGGCATACGTCACAGAGAGAAGCTTTCAATCTTAATGAATGAAGGCATTGACAAAGAGTGCGGACAATCTGTTGAGCCCGTAAGATACGCATGTGAGTCGAAAATAGACTAGCTGGATAGAAAGAGATGTGAAAGAAGGAGTATACGAAGAAAACTATAAATGGGATGCAATACTTTTAGGTTTACATACGTCAAGACAAATTGCAAAATTAATAGAGGAAGCTGACACTTACATGATCGCAGTTTAACTTACTTATGCATTTAACAAATAATAAAGCGTTTATCTACGTCGATATCGAACTGTAGTAACTGTATATAAATAAATAACAAGATACAAGCTCAGCCCTTGATAAATTGAAATACTTTAAAAGCACAAACAACAAAGATAAAATAATAGAGAAAGAATAGACATCATATTCAGACTTGACATCAACTGCAATGGAATGGAACGTTTGTCAATGTGCAATGTAGCACGATTAATATTTAAAAATGAATACTTAGTAGAGTTGAATTGTGATACATGTATATATATATATATACTCGAACAAATCATTGTTCACTAATACAGCTTCTATTAAGTTTGCCAGCAACATTCGGGAGAGATGAGAGTGTTACATTTATATTGTAAATACGACGAGGAGGTTACAGAGTTCTGTTGTAGACAATGATTTTGAATTTCGATTCATGCATAAAGTGCAATCATTCCTGTACCTAAAATCTGTTTACCTAGTAATATTATCAAATTACTTTTTGTATTTGGATAGATACTGTCAACAGATTGTTTATTGCGGTTTCATTGTGTCATTGTAAAAAGCGTTTTGTTCAGGAATTGTCAGCCCTAGACAACTGTGCAATTTAATAGGAAACATTACACATTAATGGAACTCATGCTGTCACTAAATGTAATTTGTTATTACTCCAGGCTTGGCTTTTAGCAAAACATGAACACATATAATAACACATCCTTCCATTCGGGTGAAACACAATATAGGGAACAGTAGTGTTGCACTTGGAGGTGAAATATTAAGTTCTTAATTTTGGCAAAAAAAGTATTTTTCTACATAGTAGAGTGCTTGAAGTATAAGCAACTTAAGTGGTTTGCTGGTACTTGCATCGGAAATGTAATTTTTAAAGGCTGATAAAATGCATATTTTTGCTGGTTACGGACACTACAAGTGGTACATTTTGTAAAATAAAGCTTCATATTTATGATAAAGTTGAACTATTTTTACTGTTTTGTAAGACAAACACATGGAAATACATAATGCAAGGCAGAAATAGGACTGGGAAAGGTATAGATACTGAAAAAAGAAACATATTGTTGGATATTACTTTGTTGCTAAAAAACATGTATATTTCAAATCATCTGACATCTTCAATTTCAGTTTTAATAATGTAAACTTAATGAAAAAGCAACACAGATTCTGTCTTTGTTGAAACAAAATGACTTAGATTAAAGGGAAAGTGATTAATTTTCAAAAAAATCCTAAATATTGATAGATACAAGTAATTGGTTACGGACACTACAAAAAGCCTCAAGAATGGTTTTGCATTAGATTATGTTAAAAACATTAAATCCACTCATGAATTATTTGGTATAATGTTAAAATGATATCTGAATGGAAAGTGTATTTAAATTTGATATTCTTCAAACAGAAATATACAACTTGCCAAATTAAAACCAATGAAAAAGAAAACAGAACAACAAAATCTGAAAACTTCCTGTTTTCATGAAATCTTATAACTTAACAAGCAAAATTAAGTTCTCTAAGTGATACATTATTATCAATACTTTGTATTCATATCACACAACACTTACACTTATTTACTCAAGAATGTCACTAACCAGAAAAAAGAAATTAAGTTCATGGTTATGGACACTACAATATGAATTATCTAACGGAAGTACACATATCTATAATCTTTTTGTAACTTTTTGTTTCAAATTTTCAGATGTCTTGGTGTTGAAAATGTAGCCCTATTATCAGTCATAGTAGATTCATCTATAAATGCAACAATATTGTCTCTTATCTCCTATGACAGATCCTGTTTGTGCGGACACATAAATTTCTTTTTACTCGTTTTTCCTTCGTCATGTGATTTTGATATTAGTTCTGCTTTCTTAACTAATCTAGTTTTGAGTTATTCTTCCCTACTTCTTGTCTCTTTCTACAATCTTTCTTTCTCTCTCATTTTTCTTTTAATTTTCACATTGGCCTGGAGTGAGTTTCTGCCTTTCTTGCCATTTAACCTCTTCTAACCTATTCAGCATTTTTGTGCCTTTAAAGTTTCAGCACTGCAGCTGCCTCATCAGATCAAAACTATATCTGAATCAAAAATGCACAATGAAATCAGACATACTTTTACTTTATTATAAAGCAATTGAATTGCAATATAAATTTAGATATTATAACCATACGACACAGATGTGCACACATACACATGCCATTGCCCATTCTCTATAAAGCAAAAATGATCATCACTGCTGCCAGTAAAAATGTACTCAGAGAAGATTCCTTCCCTTCATCTGCACATAAAGCTTGTTCATCTGTTAAAGTTTGAAGCAAATCAGGCTAAAAGTTTGGGAATCGTTGACAGGATTTTCCCCTATCATACTATATTCTATAGCAAAAAAAAGGGCCATAAACTGGAGTAAAAACAGTCACAGAAAGAATTTCTCCCTTTACGGTCATCTGAACATCAAGTTTGTTCATCCGTGAAAGTCTGAAACAAATCAGGCTACTAGTGTTGGAGGAGTTGGACACATAAAAATGTTTCTCTATATTCCTTATGATTAAACAGAAACTATCAAAGGGCCATAACTGTAGTAAAATAGTCACAGAAAAAAATCATCGCTTTAATGTAATATACACATCTTGAGCTTGTTCATCTATGAAAAGTTTGAATCAGGCTAATAGTGTGGGAGGAGTTGGACACAAAAGATTTTTCTAGATATATTTCTATATAAAAATATAGTATCATAACTGTGGTTAAAATAGTCACTGAGAAATTCCTTCTTTTATGGTTATCTACACATCAAGGTTGTTCATCTATGAAAGTTTGAAGCAGAGCAATCTAATGGTGGGAGGAGTTGGACACACAATATTTTGAACGGACTGACGGACGTACATACATAGAGCAGCAACACTATATGCCCATCACATAAATATAAAATCTCATCTAAATGAATATACATGTACCTGTCATCACATGGTTTGTACTTAGTACTTCTTGAAGAGATTTTTCTTTCATTTGCAAGTTTTTAGATATTACTTTTAATCATAAATACTTGTAAAGATTTATTCACTTGAACTGTAAGATGTATAATAATCCAAACAAAAATTTCAGTAATACTGGATGTTTTTTTTACATTGTATTAATTTCTGTAGTGTCCGTAACCAGATAACACCGCCCCTCTGAAACATTTTGAAAAGAAACATTATTGTAAGCTACATGAATTTGAATTATCTTAACAATGATGCTCCTGAAGAAATTTGTCTAAGTGAATAACTGTTAATTGTCATTATCACATCTTTACATTTTTAATATAAATCTGCAATTTAGATGATAAACACGATTTTTAGTACTTTTGAACTGTATCTATATTTTTATATCTTAAAATATTTGTCAACAAATACATATATTTGTTTTTTCTCAATATTAATAAAATTTGAAATGATAATTTTTCTTTTTTCTGTAAAAAAAATGCAAGTTTTAATTTTTTCAGCTCTGGTTACGGACACTACAGTTTCAAGTAGCATTATCAAATAGACAAAATTTACCTTTTGTAGTGAAATTATTAATAGACTTTACTAAATTTGTCATCAGTGAACCTTCCAAATTGAAAAAAGTAGTGACCCTTTATCTCTCATCGTTTCAATGTTTGCTATGACATCTTTCAATTTCATGCTGCAGCAACAGAAAATGATGCTGTATATAAAGATGCCGAAATAAGGGTTTTCCAATGTGGTTGCAACATCAACAAGTTGATGAAAAATAAAGTTGATTAATTAACTTGTGAAATCAGTTATTACTTTCATAAGAACAGCTATAAATAAAACTTTTAAAAATGTTTATTTACACCATTGAAAGACAGGTTACGGACACTACAGGGTTTTTGTAGTGTCCGTAACCATATTAGTGGTGCTAGAGCAAAAATGTAGTTAACAATAAAGGAAATAGCATAAAAATTTAATGTCAACAGTTAAATATGATAAGAAAAAATCAATAAAGACTCTCATAATATCTTACAAATCTATAAAATACAATTGGTTACGGACTCTACATCTTTTCATAAAAACCTGATTTTCAATTTTAAAAATTCATACAAATAAATTTCAGAAATACAAGATTTTGATTTTTTTTCTTTAAGTACTATTACAACAGAGAAATGATTCTGGACCAAAATATTAAAGAAAAAATAATGTTAACATTGCAATTAATCATTATAACAAAAGGAAGGAATTTCGGTGAAAAACTGCATAACATCTTACCCATTTCACATTTTTCTCGACAGCTTCAACAATTTTCATCCGATCATGATAAATCAAACACCAAAATAATCCTTAAAAAATTGTCTTTATGCTGATAACACACATTTACATGGAAATATATAATATCTTACCATTATTTTATTTGGAAAATATGGAAATTTCTAAGTGCAACAACATAACGCTTCAAAAATGACTTTTTCTAGATGCGTTTTTTGCCACTGCTTGAAAACTATTTGAGCTAGATCAATAAAATTTGGCACAGAACTTCTTCATATTTAGTGTTATGAAGTGTAAATGTTAAATTGCAATAAAGGGTTAGGAAATTTTTGAAAACCATGTATAACAATGCGATATTCTAAATGCTCCCTATATTGTGTTTCACCCGATTGTTTATTCTCACTAAAACAAAAGCATAAATAAATACTTTCTTCTTCTGTCTCTGTTTCGAAAGAATTCGCTTTCGTATCTTTCACGCAATGTTAGATAATGACTGTGCTACTATGTCAAATATCAAACGATAAACTGTGTTGTAAGGGTGAATATCTGATATCTTGTTTTCGTCAAATAATCAGCATTTTAAATGATGTTAGATAAAGACAATCATCTTTTTAAGTATTTAGCTAGACAATTTTAGAGCACAGTTTCACCCTGCAGTATAGATAGGGCCAGGTTATTACAATAAATTACTGACTAGTTCCACCATTGTGTTAGTGGTATTTGAACATTTTTTGCAAAACGTGTGTGGTGTGTGTGTGTGGGGGGGGGGGGGGGGGGGGGGGGGTAGCGGCTTTTTCAACAGTTTTTCCTTGCAATCGTGTAACAATAATTTTTGTTCTTTTGTTCTTCTTTTTTCGCTGCTATCTAGTCTCCGTGTCAGTCATATATAGTCTTCGACAATGTAAAGACTGGCTCAATTTACTGTTCCGGAATAAGAATAAAATAAATCTGCTTTATATGCTTTCCAAAATGGAGAGCATAACTGTCGTCGCTTCGTCCGTCCGTCCTGAATTCTTGTCCGGAGTATTTCTCAGCAACCTTTTGCTGGAATTCAGTGAAACTTCGTAATAAGCTTTATTCCCAAAAGGAGATATGCATATCTTGTTCGCGCGTTTTCTCAACAACTACTTGCTGGAGTCCTAAGAAACCTTTTCGGAAATTCCACTACTTAGACGAAATATGCGCTTAGTCGATGAATTACGATTTTGTGCTTTTAAATTAAATTTGATAGTAATACTTCGAGGAGCATCCATTGGTTTTACCGATAATTTTTGTTTGTTTTGTTGTTGTAACAGTATTATTTGTTAACCAATATCGTCCTAATTTATAATAAATTCATTTCGTATAACAATTCATTGCACTAGTTAATGCATTACATCTGTCTGTCAAGTGGTCATTTACTTTTTCAGGTACAATATATTATCGTCTGTCACCGCTGATATTGGCGATACTGATGACTATGAACAGACAGAAGCGGCTATCAAAGCGGCCTTAAAGATCGTTAAAGATTCGGTGTCTCGCGTTATTATACTACATGCTGGGTAAGCTGATATCTAATTGTTTTGTTTATCAAGACGTGTCAATTTTAATATAAGACAAAGGCAAACAATAAGAATATACTTGTTGTAAGACAAAATGCTTTCCGATTAGTTTTGTTTATGTATAAATAACGAACGAACGGATAGACAGAGTGAGAACAGTTGAGAAAAAATATACCAAAGACGGGATCATCACATTGTCGTACCCCTTGATTTTCTTAAACATTCTTCTTTGGTCATTACTTATATTATTTAAGAAGTTTAAACGTTGCTGTAACATACTGAGGCAGCAATTGCATTTTGAAATATATTCAGAATTATTAGCAATAGAAATTCATGAACTTCATTAACTAGTCCCAACTATTTTATGATATTAGGAGCAAAACATCAGAAGGATGTCTGATAAAATCTTTAATTTTGATTTATTTCATATTTCGTTGGATTTTACTTACTTTAAGCTGCTAATTACAAAATGGTTTGTAATAGCAACTGTTACAAAGTCATATTTGTGTGTTGCCGTCAATTCTAGGATGTCGGGTGTATGTAGAACGAACGTTTCTGTGCAATTTTACTATTTTTATTTTAGTCACAATAGTTCAAATTAACAGAAGGTATAAATTTATTATAACAAAGTCAGTAGTCAGCTTTTGAACACTGGTTATCCAGTTAATATATTTAAATAAGAAATTTAGTGTCACTTTTAACGTCGGTTAACCGAACTAAGAAGAAATTAAACATTACAGTATAACACGCTTGTTCTGTGGATGTCCACTAACTAATGACTGTCATTTTACCTGGCTGCTGCATTATTTCTTATCTTTTCGGTTTAAGATCTCCAACCAATGAAATCACAGATTAGGATCTTGACAACCAGTATATACGAATTATGCAAATTATTCTTATACAGTCTTCTTTAGATCTTATCACATTTATGATAGTGATCGAAGGAAGTGGTAAACAATGGAACAAAGACCTTGTTAGAAATTATCTACACTTCACACTCTTGCATTGCATAACAAATAATCAGCTTAATTGTCTACAAATATTACAGAACCTAGCAACTTAAAAGTTTACAGCAGGACATTTGTTTCAGTAAATGTCTTACTCCAGAAACTATATCACCAGTTTGAATCTGTCATTAACAAACAACAACAACATTACCTTTATTAAACTCAAATCACAAAGAGACACAAGAGTATACAGTAATACATTGTATATATCTCAAAAATGTGACATGGTGTAGAAGCTACAAAAAAAAAGACAAAATTTACATTGACTTGAGATATAAGATACAATATATTATACAAAAATAGAAAAAAAACTGAAAAAGAACTAAAAAGCGGATTTCATTCAAGGAAATGAAATGAGGGGGAATGTATACTTTGACCTATTTTTTTTAAAACATATTTGATGCACACGCGATCTAGAGAAACAGACTATAATTTTGGATTTCCAAACAATTCTATTTAAATAATCTATTTTGATTGGTCGTTATGTCACGCGCTGTGTCAATTGAAACTGTGTCAGTTGTGTATTAAACCCAGATACGGGTCAGAAGCGTGCAATTTATTCATAGACAAGAAATTCTCGTTAAAGTAAATTCAAAAGAAATAAAAAAGTGTTTTAAATCTATATGACGCGGTGTGAAAGTGTATATTCGTATTGATTAACACTGGAATAAATTTTGCATCTCTCAACATGCTCAATATGTGGTCAAAACAGAAAAATCAAGGCATGATGTAACAGTACAATTCATGACCTGTGAGTAATACTTTAGAAATTTTGTTACACATTATTATTTTTCATTACAAAGCAGAGCAGAATCTAACATAGGGTTACTGTATGCTTATTATGAAAACCTACACTTATTACAAGACCTTTCATACCTTATATAAATATAAAATAAACTTTTTAATGGGGAATCAGAACAGAATTTCTTGTATAGTGTACATTCAAAGCTCATATAGATTTCATGCTTCTATGAGATAGATACACAGTTCAAAACAAAAACAAACAAACAAACAAAAATATACAAAAAAAGGAAATTGTACAGGTAAATACAATGCGGTATGGAATGTTTTGTCATATATCTTATAGATTATTTTTATTTTAAATATTTTCACTATTTATTCATTCGGTTGCGGCAGCTTATATATAATAATTGTGTGTACAAATTTTATCGTTTAAGTGTCTGAAATAGAATTTTTATGAACTTACAGAGGTTTTTTAATTCCTTTATTGACCTGGATGTAAGCAGTTCTTTATATTTCAGTATATTTGTTCTAGTATAATAATATCTTTTAATAAACAGTTTTCTTTGTTCATGGAAAAACTGGCATTTTAGTAGATAATGAAACTCATCCGCCACATCTCTACTTAAACACAGTGGACATGTTCTTTGATTAATATCTTGGCCTGCCCATCTCCCTGTTTCGTTTGGAAAGAAGTGGTTACCTGTTCTAAATTTAATAAGCATGGATGACTCATATTTAGTCAATGTTATTAGGTACTTCTCCAATTCAATTGTTTCTTTATAAATTGAAAAGTTAAGACCCTTTGTTGAATTCTGTAAAGATGCTTGCCAATTTTGTAGATTTTGTTCAAGCAAGGTACGTTTTATAATGTACTTTATATTTTTATTTTGGAGTTCATGCTGATTTAACCAGATATCCATTCTGCCGGTTTGTCTAAAAATGTTTTTTATATAGTTTATCCATTTTGATTCAAGATTTGGAAGATTTAACATGTAATTATATATACGGTAAGATAATTTATCTTGTTTGCCTGTCATTAACCTATTCCAAAATGCAATCATTCTGCACTATTTAGTTATTTCTAATGGATATCTTCCTAGTTCGGCATAAAGCATATACAATGGTGTGCTTTTTCTTAATTTAAAAATTTTCCTTAGGAATTCAGTATGTATTCTTTTTAATATAATAGTACTTTCATAACCCCATATTTCAGATGAGTATGTAAGTATTGGCAAAATTGTGTTATCAAAGAGCTTTAAGATTAAGTCTAGTGGTAAATTCAGGTTATTGATTCTTGCATAAAGAAGATGCATTGCTTTCCTTGCTTGTTGTGCAAGATGTTTTCTTGCAGTTAGGAAACTTCCAGATTTTGCGAAGTATACTCCTAGATATTTGTATGTATTGACAATATCCAATGTTGTATCTTCAATTTTAAAAGAAAAATTTCTATCTACTCTTGATCCAAAAATCATGACTTTGGTTTTTTCTTTATTTGTTATTAAATTCCAAGTTTTACAGTACTCAACAAAGTCGTTAAGGCAATCTTGTCATATTTGGTCAAGTTCAATATCGTTAGTAATCTGTTCCTTTCCGTTTCCAGTATTCAATATTACCAACTCACGCATTCATACTCATTTATAAAGCAATTTAATTATGTATGATCAGACTCTATGAGAAATGCTTTTCGTAGATTGTAAAACTTTGAAAGTATCGTAACTTTCCACGATAGACAAATATATACGTATAATAGCTAGTGAGGGCTAAACCAGAATTAAGGACATTTCCAGCGGTTGTTTCTTGGTAACCTGGACCGTTACTTATAGATTTTGTGTCTCGTTAAATAGATAGCTGAATTTTTTTCATACGGTATCGAACACATCACCTTAATGGAAACAAACTAGTTGTCAATACGTTTTAGTCAGTAAAAGCGAATTGGTCGGTTTCTATCTAGAGGAAAGGTAGATGTAATGAAGAAAAGATTACTGTTTACTTTCAAGACGGCAGAAAGTTGAGAAAATATACCTTTGGGTAGTATAGCCAAGAATAAATACAATTACATATAAATCACGTTTAGGTGTTTTTTTAAGAGTCATGTGTAAAGGACAGTTTTTTTCTGAATCAAACACCCAAGGAATGAAACAATGCAGACAGATAATAGAGTTATTGCCTCTGGTATAAATGAACCAAATTTCAAGAAATATCTAGATATTACAGAAAAATATATGTATACCCGTGACTTCTATGGTTTCTTTCTGACGAATACGACACAGTCAAAATGAAAACAAGCTGTAGGTTTAAACAAGAAAATATGATAAAAAGTGAGTTTTTGTAACATTTTTGTATATTCGAGAAATCTTCTCAAAAACAGATTCTCAAAAATAGAAAGAAAAAACATTTTGTCTTTCAAATAAATCTTTTAAGTGAAAAAAACAGTTTTTAAGTGAAAAAATCAGTTTGTTCGGTTTATTTGTGCTGGACGGATTCACGTCGTTTGCTTGGAAAATGTGTTTCTTTTTTGTTTCTTATTGCGGCTCACATTGTATTTTTTTAGAATATCTACATTTTCCCTGATATTAAGAATATTGCTTTCAGCCGTAAAATTGCATTTACCACGTAGGCATTTTGTCAGTGTTGCTAATCGGAAGTAACAAGCCAAACTTTTCTTATTTCAGATTTGTTTTACTTTGAATCCTTTTTTCAGGGATATAGAAACATTGGATATTATGGATGCTGCTAAAGAAATTGGGCTTACAGATCCTAAATATGTCTGGCTGCTAACGTCATCCAGTATCGGGCGCATTGGCAGAAGCACGACTTTTCCTGTTGGTGTTCTGGGTACGAGTCTAAGAATGTTTTAATGTCGTTGATTACTTACAGTCTAGTTTAGCATTCCGAAAGTAAAATAACATTTTTAAAAACTGTATCCAACACTTATTCTGTAATACATTCGCATTTAGATGAAATATGTGTCTGGGTAAAGACAATGACTATCTAAGGTGTAATTTTCGCAAAAGCAGACAGTAAATTTATACAAAATTTGGTTATACAGCATACAAATGTCCAATTATTCCGTAGTTGGTTATGTACCGGAGAACCAAATAACAGCAAAAGTCATTACTCTTAATTATACCTCAAGATAAAAAGAATATGGGAGCTATGTTGGGGTCACGCATGTTCGCCAGCCTACCCTTACGTTTATCGTGTCCGCTTCATATTTTCTTAACCGCTGAGAAAAGTTTCATAAATCTGTAGCCTCTTTGTTAACCTCATCAATACGAAAAACGACATGCAGAGCCAACAACCCAGATCACTTGGTCCAGTGTCATAGGCAAACTTGGAGGTCAAAGTTTAAATAGCTTAATTTCGTGTCCGCTCGATATTGTCTAAACCACTTGGTAGATTTTCATAAAACTTTACAACATTTTGTTTACCTCACGAAGACGACGTGCAGAGCACTTAGAGGTCTAAATATTTAATGGCGTAAATTTGTGCTCACTCCATTTCTTCTAATTCACTAGAATGAATTTCATAAATTAGAATCAGTTGTTAACCTCATCAAAAAGCCAAACAGAGTACACAAGCCATGTCATTAGGTCCAAGGTCAAGGTAACACTTACAGATCAAAGATGGAGAAGCTTAAATTTATGTCTGCACCATATCGTCTTAACCACTGGCAGGAGTTTCGTAAAATTAGCATTTCTTGTTAATCTTACTAAGATGACGTTCAGAATTGTACAACTAATATAAGTTGGTCCAAGGTCAAGGTCACACTTGAATGTGAAAAGTTATGATCACAAAATATTACTTCCTCTGTATCATTGTGCCGTCTTGGGGTATTAATCGCCATTAGTAATATCCTTAGTTTTATTTTCTAAAACAATGTTCCTGTGCTATGACAATTGTAAGAAAGCATACTAGATGTTTTATATATTCAGTGCTTGCATGTAATTTCAGTATTTATTTGCACTTCTATCAGACACTTATTTATTTGTAGACTGAAAGTGTAGAGATAATCGTGCGTGTTTTACAATCAGTTATCTTCTTCTTGTATGTAATCAGGCACCATGTGATAGCAAAAGCTTGAGTTTACACGTTATGATGAAATTAGTCTCTTTGTTTGGCATTTCCTTAATTAAATTTTTTTTGCGTGTTATTCATCTTACTAAGCAATGGAATTAATTTTATTTGCGACTTGATATTTGTAAAGTTTCATCACTACAGTCCACAGTTGAACAAGGTACCTGCCTGTGAAAATGATGTCGCCATATTGATTGAGCTTTGTGTATGTAGATATTTGTAAATCTGTGCTTCGAAGTATCGTCAACGTAACATTCCTGTTTGACGGAACACGCATACATTATATATACATTTGCACTTTTCAACATGATGTATACATGTAGTGCTATATAAATGTGGCACAATAATAATCTGGACCTCGCACTCGAGACTTTTATTACTTTATATTGTAATTTTGAAAATTGTAACGGATCTCCAGACTTTAAAACCGATAGAAGTAGGAAATTGCTAAAAGCGACAGGGTAAAATGCCATACTGAGCAGGTTTCAGTCTTTCCACGACCTCTATGCAGCTCCACATATTCACATATTACACTCTTGAAGAGATAAAATGAGCCTGATGGTACTCGAATCAAACCAGAAATATGTTCATTTGAGTTTTATTTGGCGATATACGTTAAAACCCAATTACTGTTACAAATCACGAGAATACGCATTATTGCCAAACCTTACTATTAGCAATTCTTAAACTAAGAAAATATCTTAGTGTTTCTCATTCTCTAGAACTATTTGATAAACTGATTTCACCAATTTCGAACTATGGGAGCGAAACTTGGGGATTCTGTCTGGCTAATCAAATAGAGCGAGTTCATTTACAATTTTGTAAGTCTCATTTGGGGGTTAAAACTACTACACAGAATGACTTCATTTCTTCTTTTTCTTCTTCTTCCAATATATGGTCAGGAGTCATCGTCTGACTGTATAGTTGACCAGCGTTTACGGGGAACTTGGAAGGTTTAAATTTCAACCATTACGATTATTTAAAATAATAAAATACTGGCTAAAAGATGTAAACACCCCTGAAAGAAAATATATCTCAATTATATATAAGTTAATGTTAAGAGATAAATAAAACAATTCAATTATGGGTTTTTATCAAGTATGGCTCGCACAAAATGTTGGTGATGTAACCCTCTTTTTATCAATTTTCAAACAAAGAATAAAAGACATGCAGTTACAAGAGTGGACTAACAGGGTCGGAGAATCAAGCAGAGCATCATTTTATAGATCTTTTTCAACTTTTAATTATCAAATATACCTAAATCAAGTAAATGTTAAGAAATATAGGATTGCACTTACTTGATTAAGAGTTTATCTCATAGGCTTAAAGTAGAAACTGGAAGGTGGAATAATACACCATTTGGAAATAGAATATGTCTTATCTGTAACAAACTAGAAGGTGAATACCATTTTTTGTTAGAATGTGTTCAGTGTGATGACTTAAGAAAGAAATATATTAGGCCATATTTTTAATAAAACACCGAGCATGCACAAAGCAATCGAATTATTAACATCTGAAAACATAAAAGTCATAAGAAATTTAGCTACCTTCATATATAGTGCCTTTGAAAACAGAAAGTCTCATATGTAATTATTCATTCCACAGTAACTACAAATACAAAGACAGTATTGATTTTTTATATTTTTCTTTCTGATGTACGACTGCCTTTCTGGAACTAAAATACATGGTCTCCTGTCACAACTTTGCAATTGATTGGAACACTTTATTATTACATACGCATTTTTAAATTCCCGTTTACTTACAATGTAATTTTATACATCAATATTTTTCCAATTGACGTTCAAATTTCATATTGGTGTGTGACTTCATTTGTGACGACACTTTCATGTATGTCGACGCGTTTAAACTTCCCTAACGACGATATTTTCAGTTTCACTTAGGTTTAATTAATATCAGATTTGTATCATCTATTTACTAGTTTTAAGCGTAGTTGAGTATGTAATAAAAGATTGTTGGGTTTGCCTCGGGAAATATGCACTTGTTCTTTGGCGGAGTAATATTGCGCTTCTATAAGATCGCGCAGTATGTCCGTTGCGGAACTCGTGCATGTTTCTCGTTACAAATCTAATAACCTATGATTATTTGTCACAACGAGGTGTATTTTTATGCATGTAGTTAAACACTTTAAGCATATTTCCGCAACTGACAATCCTTTTCAGAATTTGTATTAATTGTCAACTTTTGATTTGATTATGGGTCATGTTGACCTACATCAAATATATCATGTAATGTGTATTATCATGATAATTGTATGAATAAACTTCATATCATTTTATTAAATGTGTATTAATCTTTCACTGTTGTTGGATGGTATTTAAACAAATGTTGTCTGCACTTTTAAATAGGCCTGAAAAACTACCATGTTCGTTTCCGTTGTAGGTATAATGTACAACGAAACACAAGATATGATTGAAGAAGCCATGAAGACGTCTATAAGAATATGGGCAATGGGACTTGAAAAACTGGCGAGAAATCCACTTCTGTCCAGAGTGATGATGCACCCCAATCATACGTGTAGTAATTCAAGCCAGGAATACTGGAAGAAGGGCTTCTGGCTGTATAGGTAAATCAATATTCATTGAGAATGTAAGTTGGTAAACGCACTCACTTAAATAATTTGCGTTACAAATGAATATAGAAGATGCTGATAAGTAAAATTTTCAATATTGCACAGTTGTGCTGGAAGGTACTCTATTGCAATGAGAAACCTTCAGTTGAAAGCGGCAGGAATATTGATCAAGGGATGAGAATCTCCTCTTCCACTTACTTCTGTTGAGAAACGTTCACATGCTTGCGAGATTGCGTTCTATAATTCAAATACGTTTGCAAAGTGGGATGATATGCATATCTTTCAACTAGTCATATTAGCAAAAAAATTCAGTTGAGTCATAACCCTATTGAAGTTACCTTTTTGCATCTCGGTATCTCTTACTTTGAGTTTAGTAAATTAATAGAATTGTTAAATTTGAATGTAATTGTTTTGATGTATATTTAAAATTCGGGAGCCTAAAGAAAACGTCATATCAGTTAACTTTATATATTTATACAGGGCGATGAGAGATGTAGTCATCAAAGACCCACCTGTATCTTTCAGTTCTAATGGCGTCATTGAATATGTTAAATTCAATATATACAATGTCCGCCCATCAACAAATCCTACATATGCAAGACGAGGCTGGAATGAATTTACATCGGTAGGTAGGAAAGTAATATAAAATAAAATTGTGTGGTTCCGTACAAGTATATCATTAATTTGTATCTAAAAATGAGTTAATTTAAAACCAGTAAAATATGGCGACAATAGGAAATATTGTTTTAATTTTTCAGATTGTTTTATCATTGGATTATGTATAGCTTGTTTTTAGAAAAGTTTGTTGTACAATAATTCTTACACTCGGTTGTAGGCCTGTACATGTCATAGAGTGTTTTATATAAAGACACTAAGTCATTTTGCTTTTAGGTTGGTACAATTTCTCCAAAGGAAGTCAATGGTAAAATGGATATGCGGATAGAAATGGATGAGGTTGTCTGGCCGGGAAATGCTGTGTTTCCCCCAAAAGGCAAACCAGAGAGGCGATTTTTCAAAATTGTTACCTTGAAAGAGCCTCCCTACATATCTTACGTACCACCGGACGCAGAAACTGGCACTTGTGGTTCACATGCAATTCCCTGCAAGCTAACTGTAGATCCAAAGAAACCAGATGAGTAGTAAGAACTTTATAAATGCATTTGTCACAAACTGTCTAGCTGTTGCCTTCTATTTAACCGGACAGTTTAAAAACTTTTATTCCAGGTAAAAATTCACGTTCAAACAGAAAACAGAATTTTTCATGTGAGGAAGTCATCTAGCTAGCATTCTGAAACTTGGTGGTTCTGTCCACCTGTGATAAAGTAATGCAGGAAGGGACACCTGTGGTCTTTCTCCACCATCAAAGCTAGAACGTTGGGTCATATGACCTTTAATTGTGTTGTTGCTACGTTAAACCTTGCAAAAATACGTAAGAGTGAGGTAATAATTACCGAGCGCGTGCTGTAAAAGACATCTCATGTTCCAGATCAAGAGGCAGATGCTAAAAGTGTTTTTTCTTTTTTATTTATTACAGTGGTAATGCAACTATAAACGAGGATGGACTAGTAGAATATTGTTGCGCCGGGTTGTGTGTTGATTTACTGAAGATACTTAGCACAAAAATGAATTTTGACTACGAAATGCATGAGGTTTCTGATAGGGAGTGGGGCATTAAACAACAGGTATATATTTAATGTAGAAAATGTAACATCATTTCACTGTATATATAATAAAGTATTCTTGTAAATATTATGACATTATGCTATGGGTAAGATATGAAATGTTTACTTTGATTTGTTATATGATGCCCAGTCATGCAGTATGTCATATCACGTCCAGTCAATTCACGTTTTGCTTTGTAGATGTTATGTTATATTTTTTAGTATTTAAAATTGAAAAACGCATCAGTATTATTTTGAAAAGTTGCAAAATCTTATATATCTTGCTTTTAAAATACGATATTATTTCCGGTAACAAAAGTACCATATCATCATGAGAAAAAGATAAATCTACCTTCGCAAAATTTTCTGCATAAATTATCGCAGAAGACTGCTCAATCCAAAAATAAAATCTTACAATAATGGTCGTTTATTTGAAAGTACCAATGCACAGATAAAATTAAATTTTTCCTGATCGAGTAGTCCAAAAGTTATGTGTTCGTATTACCTAAACATCACCTTGTATTGTGTTCGCTATCTTTAGCTTTACTTTTGAATATGTTGCACGCCTAGATATTATTACGATGTTTTTAGTCAAACTGATGATAAAATACAGGACTGTGAAAAAGGTAGTAATGGTATAAAGTCTAGATTTACCATGGGGTTGACTGACCGCCGTAAATATTCCTAAATATATAATTGCCGTCATATTCTATTTTCGCAAACATGACCACATGCATAGATGCCGCATGTAAAGGAATATTTCTATACTCGAAGTAATTCTATGAAAAGTAAAAGAACTAATTCATATATTTTATGACAGAATGGTGAATGGACTGGACTTGTTAAAGATATGATGGAACAAAAGGCAGAAATGGTTATCACATCTATTAAGATTAACCACGAAAGAGCCACAGCGATGGATTTCTCCACACCATTTCTAGAAACTGGAATCACAATAATGGTAGCACTTCGCAAAGGTGCAATCTCTGCCACCGCATTTCTAGGTATGTACAAATATTTTATATACAAGTATAAATAGGTGTGACGAGTTGAGACAATACTGTACAAGTAGAGGTTTTATGCTACGTGAAAACAAGTTGATTTTGAATTAAAAAATTTCTTTTGATATAATCACAAAGCTTAGAATTATATTATGAAAATATGAACAATGACTTCATAGTATATATGTAAACGTACATGTTTGTGTGTAGAAACATTACTTTGTGTTAGGTTTAAAGTAGTACAAACCAAATACATGTATAGCTAAGCCCAGTATAAACCTAAAAGGTTGTTGTAACAAATAACTGTGACAAATGACATTTATTTGAGAATGTAGATCTATAAGCACAGTTAGTTTAAATATTTAGTCAAGTTAGGTCTGATGAGGAGTTTTCAACATTTAAAGTTAGCAAGTAAAATAAAGTAATAAAGTGAAAGACGCTCATTGGAAATTGAACATGCGTTAATTTCCTGATCGTATAAGGAAGATGGACAAAAGTATGGGCCAGTTGATATATATAACTAAAGAAGTATCATCCAAGAGGGGTACTTTGGGGACTACAGTGGGTACTATTTTCACATCAAATACAGCTTACAAATATTCTTACTTTATATTATGTATTTCCTTAGCAACAAGAATTAAGCGGATATTTCATTCGTGAATATTTCATAGTCTAAATCATATTCAGCTGCTTAAGCAAACGCATTCTTCCTCGTGAAGTACTCTAAGCTAAAGAAGCATTATATTTTGATAGATTTAGATATTTAATAAGTGCTAAGTGCATATCTTATACAAACTCGATATATATCATTCAATATCATTGAAATGTTTAGTCTAAAATATTGTGAGGTTATAATTAACATGACATAAAGAGGGAAATCAAATCAGTGTCGAATAACCTTTATGGTTATATGGAGACGTTGTTATTTCTTACGCAAATATCATGTTTGAAACCATACAGTTCAAGCCTCACATAAATACATTGGAATCATATTTAATTTTTATCATTTTTTTCTGTTTGGTACAGTTTTAAAGAAAACTAGATTTAATTAATTTCCCTCTTAAAATACTTCTGTTAAATATTTCAATACTTACCCTTAGCTCAACCCGTTCAGAGCTGTCAGACTTACTTTTTATGTATATAATTTAGAAGTTGATATCGTGGTGGAAGTAATTATATTTCGCGAAACAAGCCGCTGCAAAGTTTTACATCTTTCTTGTTTAGAGATTATTCTACCCAGATCTTATCTAATATAATCACCAGATGTTTGAAAATAAAATGTTGGCGGAAAAACAAAAGTTTAATTCTTCTAAAAACCTAACAGTTGTTATTTGGTTAACGTGTAAACTAAATTTAGATATATGGTAGTTATTTAAGACGCATAGCGCATAATAAAAAAGCCTGTAAAAACGTCAAAGCACCGACACGTGTTATTGCTTCAGAAATAAAGCCTTTTTGAAATATATTTTTTACAAATTTCATTTTAAAGAAGTAACAATATTGAGCATGACACACAGCAATTTCATTTCATACATTTCTCTTTCTGTCCTCTGAATGTGGTATTTAAACATCAAATGATTTATGTCAATATTGAGGCCACCGCAGTTATGGAACGAAGTCATTTTTTCCAATCCAGATTTTTTTTTTCTCACATGTATTTTAGCTCCCATCAAATTATATTCTAAATCGGAATATACAGTAATAAACCAACTTTAACAACAAATATAAAGATAATCATAATGACCGTAAGTAAGAACACAAGTCATGTTACGGAAATGAAATTAACTGATACGTACATTGGCAAAATCATTTACACATTCTATTTATTGTTGAATGAACATATTCGTTGCAAGGTAGGAATTGTCACAGCTAGCACTCGGGAATAATTCAGCAGTAACGCATTTACTTAGAATGAAGGCTTGCCCTCTAGACCTGCATTAATGAATGTCTGAATGAAGTTTTAGTCTAACAGGAAATGAAAAACGCAATTTCCATTCGTGTAATGTAATATCCTGTGTAACACATGGGTACTGAAATGAACATTAAACAGATTTAATCAACTTTTCCTTTTGTAACGGGATTGTTTTTTTACATCTTTGATCATTTATTGTTTGTGATCCAAGTTCGTTTTTGCTTAATGAGCTGCACTGCGTTTGAGATATCACTGTGCCTGCCACTGTCGCTTTGGATACAACGTTCTTTGGATACGAAACAACATTATGGTTAAAAAGGAAATACCATGTCTTAAGCTACAAATGCATACATAATTTTATTCTAGACACGAGTTGAGAAACAAGAGTGCAATATTTAATTCTCGGCATTTATATGCATTTTCACTACATATTTGGAATAGCTCATTATGTCAATATCTAGGACGAGATACTTTAACTTATGATATTGGTGTCTTTAATTTACTTATTTAGTCAGTTATTTCGGGTGCTGGTAGATTCATATCCCTTTGCAGTCCATTTATCCAGTTTTTACTGCTATGATATAATTTAAGTGGTTTACAAATAACACGAAACTTTGGCAGCAAATGATATCTTTTACACGCATCAAGTATCAGAAATTCATTTTCGGATTTAAATTTCATCAGGATGTTGCACTGAAAGCAGCATTTGTGACGAATCGTCCATTCACAAATGTAGTCGTCTTAAATATTAAGTAGTTCACAAACGGGACGAAGCACAATATTTCGACGGTAAAATACCCATATTACCTTGCGTGTGTATGTTTGTGTGCGTGCAATATCGTGCCTGCTTTGTTGGGCATAGTCGAATTTTGAAATACTTTCACAAAACTAACCACCATAGCAAGGTAACTTTTCGCCTGCAGACCCCAAACCACTTGGTAAAAGTATAATTTAGAGGTTAAAGGTTTGATGTGATTAGACTTGTCTACGATATAACGTTTCAGCCTACTACAGCACTACGTGCTCAAGGTGTTGTGATCACTCGCCGTCCGTCCGAGTGCATTTTCTGTAGATGACATCTGTTCCAGATCACTTAGTGGAAGTTTCTGAAACTTGACATGGATGTTTCTTAAATACACGTCTGTCAATTTTGTGCAAAGAAATCTATTTCATGCAAAACTAACTTTGCCGTTGCAATAGAAATCAATAGAAATGAAATCGTAAAAAATCTTACTGTCAACAAGTTACAACTTGTAGGCTCATTTCAAAACAGTTCTTTACACAAATTGTCCTTGGTTGACTCTCTACCTAGATTGTACGAGTAAATAAGATTTGACATCAGAGGGCGTGATTATTTTCTCTATTGTTTAAAGGTCACTTATTCAAATCCTTCTTTGTCTCACATAAAAACGAGGTCTTATTTACACACCTTTAAAGCGCACCAATTTTACCTACACATATTTTTACCTTTAACTCTTTTCAAAACTCGCCGTCGTGTAAGTATAAACAAGAAATCCCAGCATTGGATAAATGCGATTGAAACACTCGTTCTACACGACATTGTGCAAGAATGCAAAAATTAGAAGCTATTTCTTTCGACTTATTCATTGTCCTGTTTACGGATCTCTTAGACAAGAACTTTTTAAAAATGTTACAAAATACAATATGTCTTTCTCAATGTATACTGACTGAAAAATTTATTTATTTGCTATCACACGAAAATATTGTTAAATACACTGCCAGAACCTGCTTTGAAATATTATGTGAAAGACGAAATAAGCTGTATAATGTTACTTAACTTGTACAAAATTTGTTCTTTTATATGAACTTTTAAAGATGTATATTAAGGTGCTATTTTAGCTTTTTTAGAACTGTACATGTATATCTTAATATTCTATATTTTTAATGATTCATTGTCTTAGGATTTTAGTCTCTCATAACTCTTATAGAGTGGTTTTGTACATGTATTTATATTTTAAAATATGTTTTATTATGTAATGTGTGTACAAACGTGAGACTTAAATAAACTATTGTTGTTGTTGTTGTTGTTGTTATTTGACTACACTGTGATAACACATTTTGACCGAAATACTAACCTTGTGCCTATTATGTTATAGTTGAAATATTGTAATTCTCGTCAGAAACAGCAAAATAGTTTCTCGGGTGACACTCCATTTTTTTCATTAATTCTCTACTTCTCATCATTTCAACCTCTGATTTTTTTCTTGTCTTGAATTATTTATTCAATAAAATTATTCGTAGAATGCAATTTTTTTCAATTTTTTGCAGAAGTACGAGGTTGCACTATGTGTCTTAGATCACATATACTTAATTTCATATTTGTTCCGTATATTCTTTCTCTCTAAAATGACAAAAAATGTTTAGCGTAATATACGAGGGTTGTTCAATAAATTTTTAGGCTGACCCTGTTATGTGCTGTTAAGTATTACTGGTACCGTTCATTACCAGTAACATGTCTGCTATCAGTTATAATTACTTAGATAGAACGACACATCGCAGTACAAAAACAGAATTTGTTCAATAGCAATAAAAACGCTCTAGCGGCCCAGTTGATCTTTTAATTCCATGAATGTAAAACTCATCAATAATTGAAAATAAAATTATATAAATTTCTGCTGTAAATGAATTTTTCTCAACATTTAATATTGTCTCCTTACGATTCAATGTAATTAGGTCATTCCAGTTTAAAACAAACAACGTTTAGTTTGGGGCAGTCTTACGTGGCCTGACATAAAGATGATGCCACAAAAACGTCTAGAAGTCCGCGCAAAACATTAAATAGTTAAAGAGCGTTGGAAAGCACAGGAAGAAACTTTAGAATTGCTTAAGAAAACAAGAGTCTTGATGCATCAGTCATATGTATTATTTACGTTAAACAAGTGATACCTTGTGGAAAACGGATATTGTTATTCTTCAAATGATACACTGATATATTAATCATAGACGTTCTTTAAATAGTGACTATATTTAAAAAAACATAAAAAAACGAATTTGACGATATGAAGTTGTCGCAGATGTGGACGACAATGCGTAACCCTTACTTAAACGAACGACCACAGCATGTTTTAACATAATACAAATGTAAGACTTTTGTCGGCTAGTGTGAAGTAATGGCATTAGTCGACGTATTTTGTGAACGACCCTCGTAACTCATTGTACATAATCACAGTATCAGTACAATTACTACCACCACTACAATGCCATGTCATAGTTTCTGCCTATAGAGTATAAGATTCTTTCACTGGTTGTAGGTGCAAATAGGAATATCCGGCCTCGAGGGTATCTGTTTAGCCGGTAACGAGGCTCCCTGCCGAGTTACCGCCTAAACTGTTACCCGAGAGCCGGATATTTCTATCTGCACCTATAACCAGTGACAGAATCTTTTTCTTGCATACCGATTTCAAGAAATAATAATAAAAATAAAATCAATTGAACGGCTTTCTTTTTAGAACTATTTCTTATGGCAGTGTATTTAAACAAAGCGCGGGAAACCAACGTCCGTAAACAGGAAAGACGTCATGACGTTTCAAAGTTATGAATTTTTGTTGAAATATTGTGATTTGAATCGAGAAATATACTATCAGGAACCAATAGGAACTGTCAATGTATTGAATTTTTATTCCGTTTTTTAAATAAAATATAAATTACTACATAAATCTTCTACATATATGTAGACCGTTATACGTCATTTACAGCACGAGAGTCATCTTACACCCCCCAGGATGTAAGATGGGTTTTTCCAGCACCGGTAAAGATACCTGAAATTCCCGTCTAGTATGCAAGAAATGTTTATCCTGTCGAAATAGTGATGAGTTTTATTCCCTCCGGTTGGACCAATGCAGTCGAGCTATATATATATATCGGCAAATGCAAATTCTTTTTTCATTTTAGCCAGAATGACAAACGAATCCTAGATACAAACGGTTGTGTTCAAACCTAGTTATAACCTGCATTCACGTGTTGTGGTAAAACTGAGATTCAGTTGATGTAATTACATTTTGTATCATATCTGCCGATATTTTTGTAATGAATTACTCTGCAAATTCTGATTGTATCTGATCTGCTCATAAATATCTGAACAGTATTACAAATCGTTAAAAAGTTAAATGTCTGCTCAATTTTCCCGATTTCATTTTATAATGATGAAGGAAAACATGATAAAATATAATATTCCTTGACATAATGGAAAGCTTTGTTTTAATCTTCCAAGCTGTCAAGGTTTAAAACGTTTTATGAATGTGCAATGACACCAAAAGTAATATCTATTTTTTCATGACGCACAGCTGAATAATGTGTCTCAAACTTTTGTTAAACACGCATTTCTGCTGATTGTAAAACTACGTGTATATATCAATATAAAGTAAGTTTTGTCTCTTTGTTTTTTTTACCGTTAGTAGCGATATATAACCGATCAGATAGTCTATTTCTACATGTCAGTCGTATTTGTACAGACATTTAGAAGTGTTTTGTACAGACATTTAGAAGTGTTTTGAAGAATTGCAGAAGTTTAATTCGAAAAACCTTTCTTTCTACGCTTGCCACGACAGGATCGCATCAATAAAACCGAAAAGAATTTTACAAAACATATTTTTCGTTATTTCTTGTATTGATCTTTTCTGAAATTCATATAACATTGCCTGTTTGGCAGGTTTGATTGTTGCCGACATGAGCCAGTCCCATTCAGTTTGCAATTCAGAGACATAAAACCATGATTTGACCATTTTGCGGACGGATATCAGATTCTTGCACACCGAACTGGCGTTTCCGGTTATTTTACCAATGCCGGCAAAACCCATCTGGCACCCCCATGCCAGATGACTGCCATGCAGTTAATATAAACTAGCGATTCATGCATTGATTTTATATTGTTCATGTAAACTACGAAAAAATCAGGTCCCTTGATAGTTTCTACCCGTTCCTTATAGTATATTTCTCGATTCAAAATAGTTATTTTACGGGAAGAATGTACCGTTACGCTACAAACGATAAAACTATGACGTCACCTCTGCTAACGGACGTTAATTTCCCGCACTTTGTGTACACACTTTCCTCGGCTAGCCACGTTACCGCCCAATGCGCAGGTGCCCTCGGGACGAATATTTCTATCCGATTTGTAAACACATGACAGATATTATTAAACGTGTCTGTTTGTTTACCAATAATTGATAACTTTTAATAACAGATCATTTGAAACTATTGAATAATTCATGAACGTTAAATTCTAAAATTTAATAATCTTGCATGAATATAACAATTTTAATAAGCTTGAAATTTTACGTTCAGAAAATTCAGACCGTGACTACTCTTAGCTTCATTGATGTACCATGAGCTGACAAGAAAAATTATAACCGTGCCGATAAATGGGAAAACAAAGGATCAACAGTTTTTGACAATAAGTGCATACATTGTTACATATCTTTGAATTGAATTTCAGAATGATATAGATAGCATTTTTAACGTCTTCAAACTTATTTCCTTGATTTTTACTGTTTGATATAAAACAATTGTCTGTAGGTGACAAAAACCTGTGGAAAATAAACGAACCTATCTGTATCACATTGGCTATCATAGATGTTGCACAATGTAAAACAATACCCCATATGAACTACCATATATACAGTACAAGTAACAAACAAAGCTATTTTAATACAACAGAAGCAAAATATCACAATATTATTTACCTTACTGGTATGTTAAATAATTCTAATATCAATTGCAGAACCCTTTGACATTGCTACTTGGTTCACAGTTATGCTTCTGTGTATCCCTATCTTGGCGTCTTTCATATTTGCATCTGAATGGTTCAGTTCGTCTGGTCTTAACCGGACAATATCATTCGATGGAGGTATCTTACACCACATGTGTATTTCAATTCGAAAATACTTGATTCCATGACACAAGTGAAACATTCAAGAACACGTTTGTATTGGCATCCTTCTTAAAACACTATTATGTCATAAAGAAACAGGTTCGTTGCATCTTCAGTTAAAAGGGTAATGTATTTTCTACGAAAAGTATGCTTTATATGAAGACACACTTTGTTTATGGAATCAAATGTTTCCTGTCAATTTTACAGACAAAACACTTTCTCGTCTTTCTATGTGGTAGTATTAGCGTCGTCGTCAAAATTTGCATGTTGTAAAAACTATTTCCGGTAATCTCTTCTGTAAAATGTTTAAAGTCGATTTAAACTAGTTTTAGAATAATTGACCGATGGTGTTTATAGTTTTCTTTGTGATATTTATGAGATTTAGTATTATTAAACTTGTAATTTAAAAGCAATGCAAAAATGCATACCAAAAAGAAGAAATCGTGCATACATACCTTTTCATACACCAATCAAAACCTAGCGCTTTTAGAGGACATTCTAGCATAAAACTGATGTTACGGTTATTAAACTTCTGCAATTTTTCAAAATGAGTAAAAAGTATCAGTTACAAACTTGGAGTGATTCTCGCACTCACATGCTGTTAAACACCTTTTTGTAATTTATATATAAATTATAAAAAGGTATATGTGTGTTCCGTGGCATGGCGTAAATGCATTACGGCCCCAAAACGGATAATTAAAAAGTATACGTGAAAAACATTGCAGACGTTCCCGCACGTTTCGTGGAAATTGAATGACGTCGAGGAATAATGTATATAGGATATTTGTTTGTTTCAGTGTAAGATCGAAATATATTTCACCAAGTGAACGAGTGAAAATGTAAATTAAGGTGTTCTCTGATATCCATTTTAATTTTGATGACGTCACGATATATATGGTGTATAACTGTCAAATAATTCTATGACGTTTCCAGACTTCTTTTAGATTCTTTAATGATGGAACGTATATATGGCTTTATAATCCTGTAAAAATTTATGTAGCTCTACATTTATATCTTTACTGAAGTATATTTTGCTTGGAATTTTCTATTATTCATGATTTATGTTCTTTCGCATTCAACTGTTGTTCCGTACCAGTGAAAAATAAACATGATATTTTCACTTCATTTGAAACTGATAAATTTCAGTATCTCATTGAAAAGCATAAAATATATTCGTTTATTAGTTTTGTACGCGTTTTATGCTAGAATAGCATTAACGCATGTTCATTTTGTGTAGTTGTAACATCTTTAGAATTTCTCGGAAAACGTTTGTACCCTCGTCCTACCGGGCTCGGGTACCAACCAATCCATCGAGATTCTGAAGATGTTAAAGCATTAAAAAAGCATGCGTTATCTCTTTAGAAATACAGTATTTTAGCAACCGGAAATGGCATTATTATTGAAATGTTTTATCTATTTTGTTGCATGTTGTTTTTTTTTATATTTCTGTGTGCGTATACCAGTATTTCATTTAAGGGAGCAACACGTCCAACCTAATCTTAATTAAAACGCAGATGGTAATACGACAGTGAAGTGTAAATAAAGTTCTGATTACGTATAAAACACAGAAACAACATCCAACACGAAATATTTCTACAGCTACGTGTTTTGGAAGTATGGAATAAATGTAGGTCTTTCTATCATGTTGCAAGATAAGGCAAAAAGGCCAAAGGTCAAATTAGCATTGCGAAAAGAGTTGATTTTAAAAGCAAACAAATAGAAACTTCACTGACTGTCGCCTGCAATCATCTACGTTATGCAGGGCATGTTTTTATTATAGTTATTAGGTATTCAAGTGTCATGTTTTGTTTCAGAACCGTACGACTATCCGTCATGGTGTTTAATTCTTGTGTTCAGTGTGCATGCAACTGGGGCGTCCATCTTTATCTTTGAATGGCTGAGTCCTGCTGGTCTGGACAAAGGGAGGCGATCTATGAGAGGTAACTGATTGAGGTAAATTTAGGGGAATCTTAGCCAAAAAGGTACATGCACGGTTTCTCGAGGATTAATTGTCATTAAGGTAGAGATAACACATTTTATATAACATTAAGTAAATATATAATGAATTATTCTGTACGACACGGGTTGTAAAATTTAATTTCTTCCTTTTAAATACATTAGTGTTCACAGTGTTGGTACCTGGCTCGTTTAGCTGCTATTTAATTACTACTGCACTCCATTTACGAGTTTTTTTGTCACACATGATTATTAGCTTTAGAAGGCAAAGTT
Organism: Mercenaria mercenaria; assembly: GCF_021730395.1. Lineage (NCBI taxonomy): Eukaryota > Metazoa > Mollusca > Bivalvia > Venerida > Veneridae > Mercenaria > Mercenaria mercenaria. The sequence goes on along the minus strand of NC_069362.1, from coordinate 73,616,017 downwards.
TTATTATGTCTCCCCCAGGAGACATATTGTTTTTGCCCTGTCCGTCCGTCCGTCTGTCCGTCCGTCCGTCCGTACGTCACACTTCATTTCCGAGCAATAACTGGAGAATCATTTGACCTAGAACCTTCAAACTTCGTAGGGCTGCTAGAGTAAACGACCCCTATTGTTTTTGGGGTCACTCCGTCAAAGGTCAAGGTCACAGGGGCCTGAACATTGAAAACCATTTCCGATCAATAAGTAGAGAACCACTTGACCCAGAATGTTGAAACTTCATAGGATGATTGATCATGAACAGTAGATGACCCCTATTGATTTTGGGGTCAATCCGTCAAAGGTCAAGGTCACAGGGGCCTGAACATTGAAAACCATTTCCGATCAATAACTAGAGAACCACTTGACCCCGAATGTTGAAACTTCATAGGATGATTGGTCATGAAGAGTAATTGACCCCTATTGATTTTGGGATCACTCCATCAAAGGTCAAGGTCACAGGGGCCTGAACATTGAAAACCATTTCCAATCAATAACAAGAGAACCACTTGACCCAGAATGTTAAAACTTCATAGGATGATTGGTCATAAAGAGTAATTGACCCCTATTGATTTTGGGGTCACTCCATCAAAGGTCAAGGTCACAGGGGCCTGAACATGGAAAACCATTTCCGATCAATAACTAGAGAACCACTTGACCCAGAATGTTGAAACTTCATAGGATGATTGTACATGCAAAGTAGATGACCCCTATCGATTTTGGGGTCACTCCATTAAAGGTCAAGGTCACAGGGGCCTGAACATTGAAAACCATTTCCGGTCAATAACTTCAGAACCACTTGACCCAGAATGTTGAAACGTAATAGTATGATTGGTCATGCAGAGTAGATGACCCCTAACGATTTTGGGGTCACTCTGTTAAAGGTCAAGGTCACAGGGGCCTGAACATTGAAAACCATTTCCGGTCAGTAACTTGAGAACCACTTGACCCAGAATGATGAAACTTCATAGGATGATTGGTCATGCAGAGTAGATGACCCCTAACGATTTTAGGGTCACTCTGTTAAAGGTCAAGGCCACAGGGGCCTGAACATGGAAAACCATTTCCAATCAATAACTTGAGAACTTTTCGACCCAGAATGTTGAAACTTCATATGATGATTGTTCATGCAGAGTAAATGACCCCTATTATTTTTGGGGCCACTCCGTTAAAGGTCAAGGTCACAGGGCCCTGAACATTGATAACCAGTTCTGATCAATAACTTGAGAACCACTTGACCCAGAATGTTGAAACTTCATAGGATCATTGAACATGCAGAGTAGATGACCCCTATTGATTTTGGGGTCAGTCTGTTAAAGGTCAAGGTCACAGTGGCCTGTTCATGTAAAATCATTTTTTGGAAATAACTTGAGAACCACTTAACCTACAATGTTGAAACTTAATAGGATGATTGGACATGCAGAGTAGATGACCCCTACTTATTTTGAGGTCACTTGATCAAAGGTCAAGGTCACAGGAGCCTGAACAGTGACTTGAGAACCACTAGGCCAAGAGTGTTGAAATTTAGCGGGATGACTGGACATGCCAAGTAGATGATCCCTATTGCAGCCAACCATCAGTGTCTCTTTGATTTTTGCTCCTGACCCCTATTGACTTCTTGCCTATAGGACTTTGCATTTGGGGAGACATGCGCTTTTTCACAAAAGCATTTTCTAGTTCAACACTTAGAAAGTTCCAAATGTGAGGAAGCTTTTTCTTGATGAATACTAGTTTAATTTACAAACATTAAACATGCATTTTATACCTATTTCAAAATGCATATGTAAAAGACTGGGATGGGTTTAAATAGCCAAGTGGAATATTCAAACAGATGCATACATATGGTTTGTTTCTGGAAAAATGACAACAAGTTTGCATCATATTTGGATAAGATTAACATCTTCATTATAACAGTTTTAAGAGTATCTTTTATATAATCAAAGAAGGAATTTTGCCATTATTGTCTTGTCAATTAGAACACGTTTCGCAAAATGACCTACTTTTAGCTATTCTGGTTTACTCCCTCGTATTTAAAACCACATTTTATCAATGAAATCACATGATGTAAATACAGATTTCCCTTCCTGGTGTAATTTCAGCGTGTTAGAATGGAAATAAATTTTAGTGTAACGTGCCCAAAAACGTGTTTTATTTGCCAACAAAGTACGCAAAACTAATATCTATTCCCAAGTTAAAATCAGTTATGCAAAAAATTTGCAGTGCGGATAAAGACTATAAAAACATTAAATATTTGATTTAACTGAAGAAAAAAGTCTAAACAAAATAAGCGTTACAAAAATACACCGACCTTTGCACTTCTGAGAGAGAGAGAGAGAGAGAGAGAGATAGAGATTACTCTTGAATTACTATTTGCATGCGGTATATTGGTAGCTATTCGTATAAAATAATGAAAATCACTCTTTTTTGTAAATATTCATTCTGTATCATTTCCATATATACCATGAATATAGTCAACATTTATTCGGTCTTTACAAATTATCGTGGAAATGATTTGCCCCGGGAAAAGTAAGAAATAATATCAACAATTTCTCTTCTCTTTGAATTTTCTTAGCAATATAATAGTAAAATCGTAGCACCCTCAGCGCTTATTGTAGTACATATGTACGCTACAAGTGATTTCATGTCAGTTACCATGGCCGCTTGGCAACAGAGGCCCACCATGTATTGTGTAGGCTGTATAAATATTAAAGTTCTAACCATTCTTTGATTGATCATTCTTATTACTGTTTTAAGATTTTTTTTCATGCATGTTTTACTGAAACATATTTACAATGTGTCCTTGATAAGCATGAATATTGTATTTTGTTAGTTGCTTTCGTCCTATGCTGCACTACGGCGAAACAGTTTTTCTTATTATTTCATTAAATAGATATATATAATAATAATAATATGATTCCGGTTGATACAAGTTACGATTAAAATGTTATATTTTGATTGAATGTATAATAGTGTTTCTGATGACTTCGCTAGAAGAATAAAATTACCAATTTGAATTATCAGGCATTTGTTTTTTCTTTAATATATATTTCTGATACATTTTTGTAGTGTTAAAATTCAAGCTTTCGTTTTGTAACCATAGCTTTCCCATTTTTTCTATTCAGAGCACAAGTTTTCTCTGTTCCGTTCATTTTGGCTGATATGGGCGATGTTGTTTGGAGCATCCGTTTCAACTGACAATCCACGAGGCATGTCCAGTAGATTTCTCGCCAACGTCTGGGCCCTGTTTGCCCTTGTTTTTCTCGCCAGTTACACGGCAAACTTGGCAGCCTTTATGATCACAATAGAGGAATACTATGATCTCAGCGGGATCGAAGACTGGAGAGTAAGAAGCATTGTCACCTTTATTTTTAATGGTTTACTAATTTGCTCATGTTATTTTACGACGAAAAGTTCATACAATTAGATATTATGTTTGTTTCGCTTGAAAGGCATTCTTAGTATTGGCCCTCTATATCCGTTTGCCTGAAGACAAACGATATAGTTTCTCCCGCATTGAGTAATGTACACTATTAAACCTACGTTAAACCTAAACCTAACCTTGAGTCAGTATATTGTACACTCAATACGTGCGTACATCTAATGTTCGCGTATATTTTAGGTAGCAGGGTACACTTCGAACTTTGGCCCCGTCAATATTTGTAATAATTAGAACTTCGTGATTTTGGATGTCTGTAAATTAAAGTGAGAGATAATGATTGTTAATTCTTTAGAAAATTTAAACAGCTGATACATGTAAAATTGTGATGTCAGTTGTAAAACTAACTGCTGCTAGCTTTGTATGAATCGATGAGTCACCTTGGCGCGGGAAATTCAAATCATAGAAGGGTTCCATGCTTGTTGATTGATACTCCTGAACATTTTTGCTATTTTGTGAAAAAACGAGATGGATGGCTCCCATTCTATTAATATCCTGTAGTTCAGTAGGGTCTATTAAATTGAGAAATGCAATAAAATTGGACGTTGTTCCTGCAGCAGGATCATTGCAGGCTGTTCAAAAAGTGCAAAATAGATTTTTTTAGCATGTTATTTTTAATGGATGGTGTAACACTTTCGTTTTGATAACTTTCTGTATTCTTGTACGAGAGTCCTGATCTTGTCATTAATTAAAAGCACAAAACATGCACACAATTTATAAAATGGCCACCACCCTGCTTCTGCTCATTAGGGAAGTGCAATATTACGACTCGCTACATGTAAGCCTGGCCGTGCCCAGAATTTTCGAATCTAAGTGTACCCTGCTACCTTTAAATTGAAAATGTTAACTTTTTTCCCATTCGTTCTTGTAGTTTGACTTTATCTTAACTTTGTGTATAAGATAATATGACTTGTATTTTTATCAGCTTCATGTGTTTTACAATGGAAAATAGCTTACTCAGATTAATTAATGCGGCAACTGATGGCATGCAAAGAAAAGAGATGCGTTTTCAAATTGCTTTTCTCACTTAACTTTGCATTATAATATTAAAACATATTTCTGAAACGTTTCGGCCCAATGTTCCCGTGACTTGTAGAACATGTTATTGCTTCAAATCAGACTCAGTCTGGCAAAACATTACATGTTTTCAGATAAGTAAACGTTACATTCATTATATCCAATGATACAAATCAGTAACACATAAAATCAATGAGTTTAAAGGTTGGCAATGTGCCTTAGCTTGAACATTTTGCTTTTTGTATATGGTATATAGCATTTTGTATGAAGCATTAAGCATTAAGGTATTGGATCCCTAATAGTAATGTTTAAAAAAATGGCATTTGCTTGGTATTTTCTTAAAGTCGACCGTGTTTCGCACTGTGTTGCAATTTTTAAACAACTTTAACCGTACCGTTTTTTTTATAAATTTTGAATACTTTATGGTATTTCCTCAAGCTCAAGTAGTGATGACCACTATCCAAAACGTTTGCAGAAAATTCATTTTCCAGTTATTTTGATAAAAGAAACATCAGACTATTGGTAAACAATTATAAAACACAAAATAAAACTGTCAATATCATTTTTTTCTAGGGTGCCTGAAGTAAACGGATTTAATGAGACAGAATTCTAACTCCAACATCGACAAATTAAGGTCGAATCCTGCGGGTCTGCTTTGAATTTTGCTCACTTCATTAAACAAAAAAACTTGGGGCAGAAGTAAAAGATACCTACATTTCTTCCACAATATGTAATAGAGAACTTTTAGCGCATGTAACTCAGTATTTTTAAAGATGTCTAACTCTACCCCTTCTATTTCAGAGGTAAATTTTTTTTGAACAGCAAGAAATCGCTTATCAAATGATTTTTTTCCACTTTGGTACAATAAATCAATAATAAGTCTTGAAAGAAGTAAAAGTTTACTAGAAAAAAGGAAAATAGGGGGAAAAAATTGGTCCCAGCGGTGCTTGAACCTAAGCCCCATGAAAATTGCAGTCAAAGTATGTTTGGTAAGAATTGAATACTCTTCAGAATGGAGGTACTCTATTGCGGGTCTAATACCTTAAATGTTTGGCATTGAGCATTTAGTAATTGGCATTTAGCATTTAAAAAATATTTGTTATGTTGCATTTGGCAAAAAGCATGGCGTACCGGTCTTCCTATATAAGTTTTAGATTTTAACCATTTGAAAACATTATTTTCTACCAGTCTGATTCGAAGCAGAAACCTCTTTTACCGGTCATGGCAACATTAGACTGGAACTGTTTACTCTTAAATGTCAAGAGAAAAAAGTTTCTGACAGAGACAAAGTAATCGTTAATGAAAGCTACTGACTCTTAAAATGATACATTCATCAAATTATACGGACTTAGCAATAAGCTTTTGGCTTTATTGTGCCGCATTTTGCAATAAAAAGTTAGAATTTATCATTTGATCATTACCGTTTGACAGAAGCATTGTAGTTAGCATGACGTGCCGGCCTTCCATATCTGCGACTCTATTTGTATTTAAAAGCTTATGATTCGTTTAGTGAGCTAATCCCTTCCATGAATTCTACTTTAGCTCTGTTTATTTAAATAAAATCATTCATTGTTTTGTATATTTTAGGACAATAAATAATGGTAATTCAAAAGTAAAATAAGACTATTTGTGTCACTTTCAGTTGATGAATCCAACGGCAGTAACTCCTCACTTCAAATTCGCCACCAAACCGGGCGGAAGCACAGAAGATAATCTTAGAAAGAATTATCCCAGGATGCATCGGTACATGCAGAAATACAATAAAAGTGAAGTGGTAGATGGTATACACGCTCTTAAGATAGGGTAAGGAACTATATTTCGAAGTATAAGTCACACGCGTGTCACTGACACAAATAATGCATTTACGGTAACAGGATAAGGAAATATTTTTTCACATATAAATGACTTATTGTATCCGTAAATACGGAAAAGGACATCCTGGCGATGACTACAAGTACGCATGCAATAAATGCTAAGTTTCAGGTTGTTTTTGTTATACGTATTTCTACATGCCTCAACATCAGACGCTAAAATCTCTTTCTCCCTTACCATACAGCTGTAAAACTAATGATTGTGCTCTTTGTTTTGCAGCGAGATCCATGCATTTATATACGACGCCACAGTGTTGGAATACCTGGCAGGCAGAGACAAAGAATGTAACCTAATAACTGTTGGCAAATGGTACGCCATGACTGGCTATGGTGTTGGCTTTCCGAAAGGATCACCGTACATAGACGAAGTAAACGACATCATACTGGAACTGCAAAATAATGGTATTTATTACTGTAAACGCAGTCAAGATTTGTACATATGTACCAGGATTAAACCTAACTTGCACGTTCTTTGGTGGTGCAGCAATACATAACTTTATTTCTTTGTGTTGTCCCCGTGAGTCTACATATCGAGTGTTACTGCCATAATTGCTTCTTTATTTAAAAGGAGTTACGGCAGTATTGCGCTCAACCCTCGATATGTATTTTTATACACGAGACTGTGGTCGCTGGCAACTGTACTAGATATAAAAGTACAAAATTAGAGATTGTAGCAATAATAACTCGCTAGCGGTATAGTCGGTGATTTGACATCATCAGTTACTGCAAATAAAATTGCAACCCTTTCTTCAACTGAAAATTAGCTCTACTTCGTAAATATGTTTAGTATTACTTTTAAGCGACACCACCTGGTCGTTCAAGTCCTATAAAAAGTTTTATATGTTGCAGTCATACGTGGTTTTACATATAAATGACATCACCAAAAATCTAGATATCAGAGCAAAACACTAAGCAATGAGAGAAAACGCCGACGGAAACTTCTGATTGACCGACGAAAAAAAGATATTGACAAATATCTCAGTTGTCAGTTAGCAGCTTGATAAGGCACACTACATTTAGAAATAGAACTTTTCATAATTTCCATAGAAATAAAATGACAAAATATCTCATATATATATGCTTTGGTGAAATGCATTTTCATGTTAACAGATATAGATATGTTGATGAAAATGAATATAATTATTTTTCAAATAATACACTGATTTTTGATGGGAAATGTTACTCAAATATTTTCTGTATCGAAAAAAAAAATTGATTATGAAAAGCATTTCATAAAGAAATTTAACGTTATAAAAACGTCACTGATGCGGGCCTGAATGCGTACGTTTTATCTAAACGAACACACAGCAACTAAATGCAACAATTTGTGCATTTGTAGCCGATTCATTATTGATTTTTATTGGTGCAAGACGTACTTCTTGACTAGTTTCGGAGTGATTGAATCGGTCAACGAATTTTGTGAACGACCTTCGTATTTATCCGTTATGTGCACTTCCACACATGTACTGCTCTATGGTTTTTTTTTATTTTGGTCGTGTTTCTGCAACGTTGCTCTTCCATTTGGATATTTTATTTTGTGCTAATTGATAGGGAATCGATCCTTTGCTTACTTATACCACTGTTGTGTTCATAGAATTGCTACAAATATAACAGTATATTTCAGTATATGAAACAAAAACTGAATACCTATGATACTAGATCCCGTTTTACGATAAACATCTTGTTGTAAACTTAAAAATATGTGTTCAAATGTAGTGCTAAAGTGTAAAAATCGTTTTGTATGGTTTCCATTTTTGCTTTAATTTTTGCAAATGGATTTTCGCTAATAGAAAATCATATTTTGCAGGTGAATTGGACAGATTACAGAAGTTTTGGCTGGCTGGAGCTTGCCATGCCATGAAAGATAAAAAGGATAAGACTAGTCAGAAGATAGGAATTCTTAACTTCACCAGTGCTTTCATTTTACTTGCTGCTGGAGTGACACTGGCGACTATATTAATGCTCTTGGAACACTTTTACTTTAAATTTGGGAGGAGGTGTTTAAAGAAATATGATAAAACAGGTTGTTGTGCCCTTGTTAGTCTGGTAGGTGGCTGTTTAAAATTTTAATGTCAGAAAAACAAGTATTTTAGTACAAAATTTGTGTAAAATTGATTATATTTGTTACATTTGTATTTCATAATTGTAGTCTTCCTGTATTATAGAAAGAAATTAGGTCTATGCGGAGGAGTATGGTTGTAAGTATGTCCCATTTTCCTAACATTAATTTTTATGTTTCCAATTCTTTCCAGCATTCAACATGTTTTGTCATATTTTTGTCTTATAATTGTCGTTTTCGTGTCGTTATTTTCAGAGTATGGGTAAATCTTTAACTTTCGAGCAGTCAGTGTTAGATGCTGTCGAATACCAGAAAAGACATAAATGTAAAGACCCTCTTTGTGAAACTCAGTTATGGACAGTCCGACATGAGCTTGACCTGGCGCTCATAAAATTGGAAAAGATGAGGGACGATCTTGTGTAAGTCTTTTTTAATAATGTATAAACTGAAATGTTATTTTTGTCTGTATTTTGGTCCTATAAATGCAAAACGTAGCATTGAGTGTTGTTGCATTATTTTGGAAGTCCGTGTACCTTTAGCAATGAAGTTGTAGCGTCGAAATGTACTCAACATGTATCTTCTATCAGAGAAAAAAGACTACCAATAGATTGAAAAACAATGCTGGATGCTCACCGACAAACTTATAGACACATGAAGTTTGCTTACAATCGTTGAACGAATGGGAAACAAAATAGAACAATTGAAAGGGAATGTTATTCTGTATTCATTGCAGATTAGTTAAGTCAGTGTTTTCAAATATCCGTTAACATGGCGCCATTCAACACAGGTTCACTTCATAGTGATATATTTATGTCTAAAACCTTTGGGCAAATTCCTTAAAATCTGTATGATTAGTTTTCCGGATATGGTGGACGGACAGAAAGAAGGACTATAAGCCCCGTATTTATTTTGGGGAAACAACAAAAGTCAGGTAAAATTAAGTTTTATTTGTTAACCATTTTACAAAGCAAAACTGGATTTTTTCAGGACATTTTTTTATATAGTTATGACTTCAGCGCCTGCATAGCCTAAATCCCACCCCCCCCCCCCCCCCAAAAAAAAAAAAAAAAAAAAAAAAAACACGTTTTCATCAATATAATGAAAACACCTTTACTGCCTTTACTGTTATCTGCATTATTCTGTTTCAGACAAATTGAACCAAACTGTAAGGAGTTCACTAACCCATGTATTGACATCACATCAGAGGACCAGTACAAATCTCGTGCTCCTAATGGAACATCTAATGCTCAAAGTTCCAATCAGAATTCAGGACCTCTGTACGAAACACCTGATTCTTTAAGACAAACTACTGAAAATCATGTAGGAAATTCTGTACCATGTGACTTTCAGAACCGCGTATTTGAGCGGCCAGAAACAGTGTCTCCACCAAGTGTCGGAGAAAACAATAAGAATAAGTCAGATCTGGAGAAGAAACGTTCACAATTCCGTCGCTCACCAAGTTACACTAATGCAATATCAATAGACAGTAATGATTCCAAGGATGTGAGTACCTTGAATACAATTGAACCTCCGCCTAGTTATACAGAGGCAAGTCCTAAACGTTGTCCGTCTTACTCTCAGGCAGTTGAAGAATCGCCTCTACTTTCAAGAAATAACGGTGATAAACACAATATGAAAACGAAATATTTTGATGGGAAGTATTATGTAGGTGTAGTGCGTGATACGGATGACAGTGCTTTATAAGTAAATTAACTATAAAAGAACGGTAATATTCTGTTCATCTAAATATCAAATAGTATTCTAAGTTAATAATGGGTTTTAACATTTTTATCATCAACTTTTGCTAAAGCGAAAATATCCTCACATGTAATATTGCCAGATACTGGTAGTAAATAGCAGAAAGTGGACCTTAGAGAAAATATATTTTATGCTCCACATTTTACGTCGAGTTTCAGTATGTAAATCATTCATGACTTTGAAATTTGACACGGTTCTATCATATATGATGCTCCCTAATCTAGTTAAAATTATTCTGTCAAACTCGTCATTTAGGAGTGTCACATATGAGTAGAATATACTGTTGCTGGTTGTTTTGGAATAGTTTTGTTGCATTAAATATCAACTGAGTTTTCCGTTCACGTGTAAAACATGCAGCTTTATCATTTGTCAATTTGTAATTCATTGAATTCCCCACTTGATTAATTGTTTTTCCCAAACTACAATAATATCGCCAAACGATGACTGACACATGAATCAGTGAATTGTTTTTGAACAATTAGTATTACATTGTAGACTTCAGTTAAAGTGATGATTAACTAAAGTCAGGTATTAAAAAGCAAATACAATGTTTCAATGCTGTACTTATTTTATACAAATTAACAGTCAGAAAGTATTATAGTTGTGATATCTTTTGCGCAATTATATATTTTGAATCATTGACAGTTGTTATATATCACATTTTTGTATATCGCCATGAAATGCCTGTATTACCTGATTTATTATGCATAGAATAAGATTAGTTAAGCCAAGTAACTAACGACTTATGTTCCAAGCACATTAAATGAAGTTGAAATTAGTATATTTACGTAAACGACTAAACACTGTATATATAAATATAGCAATTCATATGTCAGGTTAACGTACACTTTAAACAGTGTTTTTCAACGCACTTGGAGAGCTATCTAGATTGTTTATTGCATTTTTGTAATTTACCATTTCTAAATAAAGCAATGTCAAGCACAGAAATGGACTAAATGTTCCCCAAAATTAAGAAATAATTATAGCAAAAAAGTGTTTTAACACTTATTCATGCACGATGGGCGGTTATACGTCGGGCATAATTATTTTACGAGGGCGCAGCCCGAGTGAATTTATTTTGTACGACGTATTACCGCCCGAGTTTATAGATAGTGTTAATTCTAATATGCCCTTAATCTAAAATATAGATAAAATATAGTAGCGCTCTTTCTTGGTCGCAACAAAAACATTGACGTCACTGCATGTTAACGTGACGTCATTCTAGCGTAAGAGTGTTTTAACAGAGAAAACATATTGGAATGAATGTTCTGAAACTTCTAAAGCTATAGTCCTTTCTTGAATTGTGCCACTTTAAATATAATGTCATATTTGAAAACTAGTAAAAACGGAACTCTGATATCATTTCTTTCTCCTATTATTTATGAAATAATGGCTATTTCGAAAAAAAAAAGAAATATGAAATAATACACAGATATTTGAAGTGTGTTATCAAACAAAAGTGGATTCATGATAATAGACCAATTTACATAATTTAAGGAAAAGCTACTCCGATGGTATCGAACATTTAGGTAACACCATTTCATAAAGGTATCTAAGTACTTTTGTCGGTTTGATCATAAAGGTAAAAACAGATTTTAAAGATAACTCGAAGGTTTGGTGTTAAAGGTAACACCCGCGATGTGAGCTGGTCATTTCATATAATCCTTTTCATTCCACGTCTTATTAACTTTCTTAGTATTGCAGTCAAATAAACAGTTGTCTTCATCTGTGTCCAGTTTAAACCATATGTGTATTGGGGCCTAACACAAAGAACTTTTAATAGCAGCGGTCCTGTGATGCTCTAGTGATAAAAGACTAATAGTGTATGCTATGTCGACTATTACTATTACAGTTAGTGAGTAAAACAAAGAGTAAGACAATCTACAACAGTCCAAACTTACACCGAAAATGTTACTTTTAAACCGACGGTAGCCGGTGTTACACTTAAAACCAGGAATGTTACCTTTTTGATCATGTGATAAATTTATGCCCGTTGAAGCTGAAACCTTAGTCATAGCATTTATATACAAATATGTGATGTTTCGTGTAACGTTTGAGAAAAGTGGTAGTTGTAGAATGATTAGTTGGTGTTTCTGCAATTGATACATAATTAGTAAATGGTTGTACTTACATCAATAAAATCTGCAAGATTATTGTATCAAGTCCATTTTGTATATAAATCTTATATAAATTGTATTGTATTGCGACTTAGATTTAAAACTTTTTATTTTATATGTATAACATAGAATATATTAATTGATTAAATAATTGCTGAATAATATGTCTTTTTAAACGTCATTTATTCTTAGGTATCCCAAGAAATATATCTCTTCCACAGCTGTATGTCATCTGTATGCATGCAAATAGCAAAGAAATAAGGAGAACTTCACAGATACTGAAGCGGTGCTCAACCATCATAAGTTCATAACCTTTTTTTGTCCTAGGAAAGATTGAAGAGTTTGACTTTTTTGCGCGGACACTTAGACATGGATAAAAGGTATTCATTTCAAACCTTAACATGGTCTATATTTTGATAGCTGTTTTGACAGCTGTACGCACATTTTTGTACACATTGCTCGTGACGGTTTTACCCTAATTACAATGAATTTGTACAACGTGGCCTTTAGAATTCAAGGAAAGTGCATATGAAACCTTCTTGGTACCCTTTGACCTTTTTTTGCGATAACCGACCTTGCCTGACCTTTATTCAGCCATTATTTATTATTTTTGTGTCGCTTGGGTTCAAAATATTAAACCTGAGTTCCATCCCCAGTGAGCAGCTCAGAGGTTTTCTTTGTATTGCATTGTTTTATATTTTCACCAGTTATTTGACCGCAATCTAAACGCTTGGGCCAACAAATTGGGAACCGATATGGCAAAACCTTAAATTTCAAACGGTCAGTCAGAATAGTAAGTAAGTAAATTGTTTATTAACGTGACATGTGTTATATAAACAGTACATACATATAATAGATGCTTATTCTACACAATACCCGGCCCAATGGGCCCATATGTCACCTGTTAATTCATTTCAAACATATCATGATGTGAAATGGGAATAATAAATAGTAAGGTACCATATTAAAACAGATTTAAAGCCAGAATAAATAAGACTTTTAACACACATACTGAATACTTTGTCAACTATTTCTCACAGCTTTAAATCAGTTTACAGTAATGATGTATATTATATGTACATAATGTTAAAATTATTGTGAGTTTCACCTTTTAAAAAGTGCCCTTTGTCTTTTAACTTAGGCTTTTGCGAGATATTTAGCAATCTTCCGAGGATATGACACAACTAATGTTTTAAGCTTATCATTATTGTTCATTTCGACGAACTGCATGTCTGACCATTGATCCCATAACATGTTGCCTCTAATATCTTTATAAAAACACATTCAACTAAAAATGACCCTCGTTCTCTTCTACAGTAAGTTCATAATGCACAAGGTACTCAGGTTCTTCTTCGACATATCGGACCGTCTTAATTCTTAATGGCAATATACCTTAGACCTACGGAATCCTGTTGGGGCCATTTATAATATCGCCGTCGCATTTGTTGGGTCGACACACGACAACGTGAAGTGACATTACGAAGTGACACCAGACAATCGCAAACGACGGCGACAATCCCAAACGACAATGTCGCGATATCCACTTTGAAATGTCGCCTTTCAAAAACACGATATATCGCGATGTCATTTCGCGTTGTCGAGCGTCATGTCGCATTGTCGATATGTCACTTCGTAATGTCGCGATGTCACTTCGCATTGTCGTGTGTCGACACTGCAAACGCGACAGCGACATTATCAAACGACATGCGATAATCAACGACGCTCGACAACACGAAGCGACATTTTCCTAATGTCGTATCGTATGTCGCGTGTCGCGGGTTTGGGTGAGGGTCGACGCGCGACAATTCCAAACAATACACGACACGCGAAGTGACACTCGACAATACGAAGCGACATTTTCATAATGTCGTATCGCATTGTCGTGCGTCGATCGGTGTTCACTTGAATAAACTTAGTAATGTCGCTATGTCACTTCGCGTTGTCATGTGTCGACCCCACAAACGCGACGGCCACATAATAAATGGCACCAACAGGATTCCGTATAGAGCAGATGCAGTGGTCCAGTGGTAACATTGTCGGACTACGAAACCAGGAGACCCCGCTCCTCCAACTAAAATTCTTAACATTGGGATAAGAGTCCCGTGTATGGGTGCTTTACACCTGGCACGCTAAAGAACCAGGGAAGCTTCTGGAATCGGAGCGTCTTCTGTATCTTACACTATCCTCCCACTAACATTATTAACAATCTTCTGGAGGAGTTGCCCATATGTGTTACAGGTTGCGACTAACCTATATACAAACAAACAAACGAAATTGTGCAAGTGAGTGAGTTAGATTTTACGGCGAACCGACACAAAAAGGCCATATATCGCCGAAAACAAGCGCTTTGAAAACGTAAATTATAAAGCATCTCTAAAAAACAATTATGTAAAATTGTATATACATATAAAATGTAAAGTAAATTGTAAAGCATGTCTAAAACATCTATGCATAAACGTATATAAAGGGTTAAAATATTAGTGACAAACAACAATATTGCAAAATGTGTAAAGAAAAATATATGATTTCAGATTTGGTGATAAATGCCTATCTGCTTTAAAAAGGACAAGATATTGCTGATTGAAATGTTTTCAAACAATTCTTTCAAAGATTGAACGTCATAGTATGTACTGCGCTGTGAAACGAAGTCCACAGTCGACTAAAATATTTTTAATAGTAAGCGGTGTCTGACATGGCACACATTCAGGTTGTTCTTCTTTGTTCAGAAGATAAGAATGAGTCAAACGGGAATGACCTATTCGACAACGAGAAAGAACAACTTCCTCCCTACGAACAGATCTGTTCCCGTGGTGCCAATCACCTAAAGTAGGTTTAACATCATGAAGTTTATTGAACGAAGCATTGTTCCATGACGATTGCCATTTAGATAAAATGTATTTCTCGACATTTGGCCTAAAATCAGAATATGGTAACTTCATATTAGATTGTGATAATAAAAGGGAGCTCTTTGCTGTAGTATCAGCATCCTCGTTTCCATTAATACCAACATGACTAGGAATCCAACAGAATATGATAGACTTTTTGAAAGATAGTGCATGAACCCTGAGAAGAATATTTTGAATGAAAGGATTTTCCATGTTGCGGTTGTGAATTGACTGTAAAACAGAAAGCGAGTCGGAAAAAAATAATAAACTTTTCTTCACTATATTTTGATATAAAATTTAGGGCCAAATCAATATCTTTTGCCTCAGCTGAAAATATTGTTGCGTTATTTGGTAAACGTAATTTTGACTGATGAAGGTGGCTGATGGCCACACAGCCAACCCCCGAATCATCTTTCGAACCATCAGTGTAAATTGGAAAATAATCCTTGTAAAGTGACTTGATCTCATTATATTTGGATTTAAATATTTCTGGATTTGTTTCTGATTTTTAAAGGCTGTTTTCAAATCAAAAAGAACTGTAGGGGAAGCAAGGGTCCATGTTGGCGTATCCGGAATTGAATTTTCTTTGATGTCTTCGAATTCAAAGTCAGTTTCATTCATAGAAGATTTTATGCAAAATCCAAACGGTTTGATTTGTTTTGGTTTATTCTCATATGAATCAAAGTAATTGGGCTATAAAATGATTTTATGAGCAGGGTTGGATTTGTTGGCAGCCACACTTAAAGCATGTTGTAATGAACGTTTTTCACGGTGTGTGTAAAGAGAGGGTTCGTTTGCCTCAACATACAAGCCTTCAACAGGCGATGTTCTAAATGCACCGAGAGCGATACGAAGACCTTGATTATGGATGGTATCTAACATTTGTAAATAAGATTTTCTTGCTGAACCATAAACAACACACCCGTAATCTAACTTGGATCTAATCAAAGCTCTATACAGTCTTAATAAAACCTGGCGATCGGCCCCCCAATCAGTATTTGAAATTACCTTTAAAAGATTCAATGATTTCAAACATTTGGCTTTCAAATATTTTATGTGTGGTATAAAAGAAAGATTTTTATCGAAGACAACACCAAGAAATTTTGCTTCGTCAACAACGGGTATTTTGGTACCATTTAGGAAAAGCTCAGGGTCACAGTGTTGTTTCCGTATATGACAAAAGTGGATACACTGAGTTTTAGACTTGGAAAATTTAAAACCATTTTTCATGGCCCAAATTTGAACTTTATTCAAACACTGCTGTAATTTGCGTTCAATTGTACGCATATTTTTCGAACGATAACAAATCAAAAAATCATCGACATATAATGAGGAATCTGTCCCTCGTAACAAACATTTCACAATATTATTTATTTTAATGCTAAAAAGTGTAATAGATAAAATTGTGCAAGTAATGAGCGTTCAATTCGGTTCAAATTTAATCTAACGTAATTTTCTTGCGTAAACGTAAATGTAACATATATGTTCTTAATTTTCTAACTGTTCTAACTGACACTGTTTGATGAGACCATATATTGCAGTAATAAGTTTCTATTCTAGATGAACACAATTCGAGGTCCAAAGCAATCTTTTGGTCAAAGTAACTCTAGTTTATAGAACATATCCTTCAGATCACTTCACCAATCATTTATGAATTTATCATAATCAATATTGAAAACCTATTTAGAAATTCTAGTCATCAAACGCTATAAGCCTATTCCAGCATCGGACAATAATAATCCACTGTCTGTAACCATGCTGTGTTCCCCGTTATAGCCAAAATGGAGCAAACCTGTGTACCCGAGGGAATAACAAATCACTCTGTTTTGTATATTGTCTATGGCTTGACTATGTTTAAATCCCCAGACAGCAGCTGAATAATCCAATATAGGGGTGACATAGGAATAGTACATTTTTTCAAAGATTTAAATCCCAAATCTTTAATTTTATATATCTTCGAGATAATTTTACCGAGTGCACGTCCACCACTTTAAGCAAGCGCCCGGCAGGTTGAAGAAAAGTCCTTATAACAGTGAAAGATGACCCTAAATACTTATATGAATCGACTTTTTCAAGTACATTATTGTAAATTCATGTTCCGTCTGTGCGGATCTAGATGTGGATACATTTGTCAGTGTTAATTAGCACTCTCCACTTCCTACACCATCTATACATAACGTCAAGCAAAAGTTGCAAGTTAGTTTCAGATGTTGCTAACAATGCGATATCGTCTGCATATAACAAAGCTGACAGTGTCTGTTCACCGATTTCGAAACCGATATCAAGGGCATTTAATTCTGACACTAAATCATTTATGAACATGGAAAATATCATCGAGGACAAATTATCTCCCTGTTTTACGCTTGTTACTCAATGGAACCAGTCTGTGTATTTCCCGTTTATACGTAAACAGGTCGTTGACTGACTATATATACTTTTAATAGGATTGTACACTTTTCCATCAACTTTGTTCAGACGTAGTACCACGGTCTATGAAATCAAAACACTTACATAAATCTATGAACGCCGTGGATACGTTACCGTTATTACGTATAAGACTGTTTAATGTGAATATATGGTCTTAACAGAAGTGGCTTTGTTTGTCTGCTAATACGTTATTGTGTTCTAGAAAACTGGTAAGTCTCTTATTTAGGAATGATTGGTATAATTTACTTATACATGACAGTAAGCTTATTCCTCTATAAGTCATTTGTACCGTGGCATCTGTGGAGGGATCTTTCATTATAGGGCAGATAATCGATCGCCTCCAAATATTTGGAATAATTCCTGTCAAATATTACTTGAAACAAGCCCTTCAGCGTTCCAACAACTAATGGATATTTTAAACAATGTAGGGTATGCCATTGTAAACACATGAAGAACGCAATCTAGCTTCTATTATAATGGCTGAAATTTCCTCGGTATTTATATTTTTATTCAATAAGGCATTTGATTCATAGAGTGGGTCTTCGATTGTATTTTCCAGAAGGATTTCATGTACGTTTTCTTGCTTAAAATGATCATTATTAAACGAGTCATCGCTGTTCCCGTTGTATAGGTTTTCAAAGTATTTTTTCCGTTTGTCAAATATTATATGTGATGTTTTCCTCCCGCAGAACATTACCATCATCAATAGTTTTCATGGGTATACTTTTATCATTACTTGGACCGAGTTGCTAAATTTTTCCCAGATTTCATTTGGGTGGACATTTCCTCGGTATCGTTAGCAAAAGACTGTTTGTACGAACGCTCACTCTGACGCAGTCTTTTATCAAATTTATTACGTGGTTTGATATATTTATTTCCCTGAATAGTCTTTTTATTTCGTGCCGGTAGCTTAAACTCGTTTTCCGTAATTTTCATTGTATTCCACAATTGAGATAACTCGTCAGACCAGTATGGTATATGGATTTTTTTCTTTTATTTAGTCGCGTCGACGCATCATACTTGGGTATCTTATTGTTAATTTCAGTTATTATGAACTTTCATAAGTATTGATGCATTGTATCAATACTATCTTGTGTGTCTACAAGTTTCGATTTGTAAACTGACTCATTTATTCCCAATCAAATGAGCTCGTTATCCATAAAAATCAACGGGTATTTTGCTCAACTTATACCTTTCCTGTTTAATCTCTTGACCAGCTGAATTAGGTACAATATAATCCGTTTGTACACAATAAAACTCAGTCAATAGTATAGCGTGATCGGGTAAACGAGATCTACCCCCGAGAAATCCGTGCATGTTTAATTGATCAATAACTGACTGAATTGTTTGTGCTTCAACGGATTTAAACACCGTAAAAGCATCATGCGGTACGCTTATATAGTCTAAACGGCCTTACCATCCCTAGAGATGGACGTAAAATTATCTTTCTCAGGCGATATTCTACCATTCAGAGCAAAAAAATTTGCTGTTACACAGAAATTCAACGAACGCGTGCCCATGTTGATTGATCGTTTTGTCAAGAACTTTTCTGCCCGGAATGGAGTCTATTTCATTCAGTTTATCCGATAAACTACCGATTCTAGAGTTGAAATCCCAAGTGAGAACAAAATTATCACAGTCGTCGTTTAGATATGTTTGTTCAAAAATGTGTGAAAAAAGGTTTGACTATCGCGGCCTCTGGTTGAGTTTTCCGGGCGGCAAAATATCAGCAAAAGACCACACATTAATAACTGGCGGCCATGTCGGACAGTTTTATTTCGTTGATTCCATCCATTGTAAGGTCGATAACTTTCACGTCAAAATATTCAAAAATCCAGTTTTTTACAAGTATATTCCCCAGATCCCTTTAATGCATTGCGGTGAATTTCAGGGTGATTATACATATAATATCCACATGAATGACGTTTAACAAATTAACAAATCCAGATCGTTCGACAACAATTTTTTTTAGATATCTTGAAATAAATGCTATATTTCTTAAGAAGGCTTTAAAACTTAATTACTGACAAACTTTATGTTACGGAAACACATGAGAATTTGCTGCTTTTTACTACTTATTACAATTAAAATCGAAAAGCGTTTGTCACGCTTTTACTCCATGTAAACTGTCTCGATTATAAATTTCTATATTTTGAAGTCATTATTCGCTACTTCAGCTAAAGCGCTATTGGTTACGACGACGGGAAAATGTCTTTATTGCCGCGGCGGTCCGGGGTTCGATTCCCGACGCGGTCATCTTTTTTTCTTGATTTGGAACTTTTAAACTATTTTAGAAACAAAAATTCATATTCTAATATTCATAATACTATGTCCAAACTTCAATTTGAAAGAATGATTATTTTTTAGCCAAATTTTGAGGCATGCTGCTTTAATCCTTAACTGATTATTGTCTTTTGTCCATCCACACAAAGTTGTGCTAGCTTCCATGTGACATTTGACAGGTTCTCCTACAATTGTTGACCATCTAAGTGTGCTGTCATGTGTATGCGGTTTGATCGTCCCGTTTGCGTCCATCCTAAACATGTTCCCATTTGGAATTATTGGCTTTGTGTGTGTGCGCGTGTATGTGTGTGTGTGTGTGTGTGTTTGTGTTGTGCACGTCTGCGTGCTGTGGGTTTCGTTTTTGGAAGGCTGCGTTTTTGGTACGTGGCATTCCCTGTTTGATATTTGTCTTTGTTTTTTTTTCGCAGAATCGTTTTAGTATTGAGCTCAATAAGTCTCTGCATGTGATTTGCTGCTTTTCAGATATACCAAGGTATAAACATCAGTGTCTTTCAACTTGTGTTTATTCTGCAGGATGATAATTTTCTCTTCTAATGGCCGGAGACTAAATTTCAAAATTGTCACAATTGACGGCTTGTTGATTATTCGAGTTGGAAGGCGTTTTGCTGTCGTTACATTTATCTGCGACGATACCTGTACCTAATTCATTGATAATTGCCTTAACGTTTGTGATTAGGTCCTCTCCTTCTGTTAATGGAATGCCGCTGGTGGTTATGGTCAAGTTTGGGACGTCAAGTGACCCTGTCCTATTCATCGTTTATCTCTCGTGTGTCCCGTTAATCTCTCCTTATGACACTGGACTTTGTGACGACAGTTCAAGTGAATCTAAGCGAGATTACATAGATTGAACAACAGTACATAGGTCATCAATATGGGCACTCTCTTTAAACAGGTCCATTGTAATCTCGTTTTTGATGCCCTTCATTTGAAAAGAACTAGAATAATCCATATTTCACTGAGCTAAAAAATTTCCGACTTTCCCACTTCAGATCACCTGACTTATGATTGACTGTCCATTGTGAAATGTCTATAGTGTGGGTTATTTTGGAAATATTATTTCTGCCATCTTTGCTTACCAAAGCCCTAACAGCAGCATTGTTTTTCTTTGTTGCTTCAGAACTACATGGACACGACACAGAAAATATATCTTTTAGAGATACCCTTAAAGAAACCCGGACTTTTGATCCCTGATTATTTCTTTCATATTTCACAGACCTGTATTTTGAATAGACACCTGTTATCAAGTATTTGAATTTGTTGAATCACCCTTGTATATATGAAAGGAAAATACTAGCTTATTTCAGTTGCTCATTTCTCATTTTATACATGGGATGTGACGAAAAGGTGCTATGCATATAGAAGTATTGATTGCGTAGTGGGGATCGAGCATAAGTCAATTTCAGGATATGACATGCAGACAATACCATACTTTTCTAATCTTGTGGCATACCCAAATGAAATGATGAATTGCGGTAGGCATATAATACTGAATAGATAAAACAACACTTTTACATAATTGTCATTAGAAACCGATACCTTGTCCTATTTCATGCCATGGAGTACAGTTAAAACAATGTATAATACTGAATAGATAAAACAACACTTTTACATAATTGTCATTAGAAACCGATACCTTGTCCTATTTCATGCCATGGAGTACAGTTATAACAATGTATAATACTGAATAGATAAAACAACACTTTTACATAATTGTCATTAGAAACCGATACCTTGTCCTATTTCATGCCATGGAGTACAGTTATAACAATGTATAATACTAAATAGATAAAACAACACTTTAACATAATTGTCATTAGAAACCGATACCTTGTCCTATTTCATGCCATGGAATACAGTTATAACAATGTATAATACTGAATAGATAAAACAACACTTTTACATAATTGTCATTAGAAACCGATACTTTGTCCTATTTCATGCCATGGAGTACAGTTATAACAATGTATCGGTTTCAGATATACAAAATTTGAAAATGTGGGTTATATGAGGTTATGTGATATTAATAAACAGTTTTATTTTCTTGGCCTATTATGAGCTTTACATTTTAGATAAATGATGTAAATCATGGAATGTATTATGTATAACTCGAACGATATTTAGAAATATCTTTCTTTTAATGCAGTAAATTAAACATGTTGTTCTTGATCAGAGAAAAGGTGAGAAGACCTGCTCCAGAGTATCTGATGTCTACTTTTTTGAAAAAGGAAATTTGGCTAATAAAAAAAGATAGGTCGTGTGCTTGATTCTATTTGCTAGTCTAGACTAATTTGAAAATGTGGATCACGTGGGAGTCTATAGAAAAAAATACAATTTCAGTTACATTTCTGCGAATGGGATTTTCACAATTGTCGATCTACATACTTCTATTTAAGGTCAAATAAAATACACAGGCATATTGGTCTATTTTAGAGAATTTTGCCTATAATGGAAGAGATTGGCATTTTTAGCAGATTGGATGGATGGTATTATTTCACGTGACATTATTATTGTTATCATTGAATTCCTATCTAGACTATAGAAAGAATGAAATGTTGTCATTCTTATTAATATAATGTAATGATACATTATTTTTTTCATTTTCCCTGCCTCTGAAAACATGAAATGATATGTATAAATATTGCGTACTATAAGTTCACCTTTAATTAACCCATATATACTAAAATTTTAACTTTGGTTAACTGTTCCATTTTTTCATAGGCTTTGCCACACGTTCCTGTTGGTGTCTTGGGCATGTCCGTTACAGAGAGCAATTGGCAGAACTTGTTTTAGTTTGTTGACTTGTACAGCTGATACCCAGTTGTTACCCGGTTCATCCATCAGAAGAAGTGATGTTAATAAATTATCAAAGTCAAATGTTCAAAATTATCCTTAGTCAGTTCAGCCAATTTGTCCATTAGCACTGCTCCGTCCATTCCGAAGTGACAGGTGTCAGTTGCCTTCTGGCAGTATCAGTGTTACAGACGTGGGCTGATCCTGTTGCCGACTACTTAGATTGTCGTACATGTATGTCACTTCTTTATCCTCACAAGCACTGTCTTCATCAGTTAGTTCCGTGACAAGTGGCGGCAGAATGTGTACATCTGCTGCAGTATACATTCTGTTAAAAATGAGTTTGATAAGATTTTATAGAAAATATTTATTTACCCTCTCGGTTTTATCGTGTACTTTTGAAAAACACGTTTAAAAAAGTTCATAATGAATGATCAAAGTCACAATTTGATACTAGACACAGTGGGTTGCCTTCGTTATTTATTGTTACACGCCAACTGAAAAATATTTGGCTTGTATAAATAAAAAATCTGCTTACCTTTTCTTGCTAGTCTGCTTTACAAAATTTCCAGAACATATCGCGACCGTCTTCATTTAACTCGAGCTGCATGCCTAATTGTCGAAGGAAACCTTGTTATTCTCATAACATTAAATTACCAGCATTGTCAACTTATGGAAACCAGATTCAGCTTCATTTATTACATATTCACACTACAAAAGTAGACACTAGGCATATATGGGTTACGTTATTATTACGCGGTATGGGGAGACATGTGCTTTTACGAAAAGCAGACCTTTGTTTTTTATACTGAGGCTTTTAAGA